>NC_139643.1:24691996-24821996 GCF_964638095.1 Poromitra crassiceps | reverse complement strand
TTTGTTTCAAACCTAGTCTGACTCAGGCTCTTAGGGGTCTGCACACACCTTATAGCCCCTCAGCAGTGTTGGCCACAGTTAACACAATGAAAACAATAAGTACTGTGCTGTCACAGGAAGTGTAAAAACAACAGGAAGTAATTGGCTGACCCCTGCGTTGGAACATAAGGTGAATTTGGTCCAGGTGAATTTTAGCTAGATAGCTTATCTCTGTCTTATTTTAAGAGTGGAGTTAGGTGAGCGCAGAGTACTGAGGAGAGCAGCTAACCTGATTCAGAGTCACTGCTATCAGAAGTGCTGGAATCACTGCTGCTGCTGTCACAGCTGCTGCTGCTGCTGCTGCTGCTGCTGCTGCTGCTGCTGCTGCTGCTGCTGCTGCCAGAGCTGCTGCTGTCCTCGTCCTCGCTGTCGCTCAGGCTTGGGGAGTAGCTCGAAACGGGCACGGCCTCAACCACCTGCACAGAGTGACATTGTTACATCAATAAGCTTAATTTGCATTTAGACAAAGCAATTAAAAAATGATCAAGTCTCATGCAACACTCATACTGTAAATTCAAAAGGCATAATGAGCCCAATCATCTTCCTTACCCGCATTCGTTTCTCCGGTGGGGGAGCAACGGCCGGCGGAGCAGAGGCGGACTCTGGCCTGGTCCTTTTCAAAGGCCTAGCACTGGCCTTGCTCACCTCGGAGGAAGAGGAGGACGCGGGCGGAGGGGTGCATGTGGGACGGGATGAGGAGGGGTGAGACGAGGACGAGGAGACAGACTCTGGCCCCTTCCTGCTTTTATAATATTTAATCAGCCTCGCCCAAGCGTCAGCATTGTTCAACAAAATACCCTAAAAACAGACAAATCAGAGTTCATTAGTAATCTCTTTCAAATTGAGTATTGAGATTCATTCAGAATAAACATCGTAGTACTCTGGAATTGCAAACTGTGGATTAAACAAAGCCAACCTTGCTCGCCTTGGAGGAGGATGATGAGGAGGAAGAGGAGGCCACGGGCGGAGGGGTGCATGTGGGACGGGACGAGGAGGGGTGAGACGGCCGGGGGTGAGACGAGGAGCAGGAGGAGGGGTGAGACGGCCGGGGGTGAGACAAGGAGGAGGAGGATGAGGAGGAAGAGGAGGCAGCGGGCGGAGGGGTGCACTTTTTTCCTGTGGGACAAAGAAAAATGTCAAACTTCAATCCAAAGTAAAGAAAATATGTATTTCATGAAACTCTCAATCTAAAAAAGATGCATTGGTCGAAAGAGCAAGTCAAGTCAAGTCAAGTTTATTTGTATAGCCCTAATTCACAAGCATGTCTCAGAGGGCTTCAGAGAGAATATGTCTAGCTAAATATAGCTGACAAGCAACGCTTTAAGGGAACGGGAGGGAATTGCACTTACTGCTAACACTCTTGGAGCGTTTCCTCAGACACCTCATAATGCACCTCTGCATCTCCCTCATTGTAGAGGGCTGAAACGTTGTAACGTCCACCTCAATCTCCTCTGGGCTCCTTTGCAAAGGGGTCTCCCGGGCCTCAATGATGGCCACCACCTCCCACAGCTTGTCAGCAGGCACCTTCATCATGTCCATACTGATCTGCACCCTCTCACGGTAAGACATCGGCTCAGCATGGCCGTTGAAGCTCTCGTCGTCACATGGGACACTCCTAAACAGAGTGAAGCGTAATTATCCATATGAAATTATGCAAGTCATGGATTGCAAGAAAAAATTGTTGGGGAAGTAATTCAGTATGAGTCTGAAGTCATCCCTTTAATTTTGTATCAATGCAAAGTTAAACTTATCTATTCTGCCCAATAGCAGATTTATAATGTAATTGACATATTTTAGTATATAAGCATGCTTTTGCAGTTTTGTAGTTACAATGTGTAATGTAATGTAATGTAAATGTAATGTAGCTTTCAATGGGGACAGACATGATGTGTGAAATGATTTCAAATGTTGTAAACTGTGATGCAATTTGACCATGTACAGGTATGGAGAAGTGAAGGTACCCATCTCTGACTCAAATACCTGAATTTGCCTCTAGTCTTGACAACCGATGAAACTGTGGCAATAGTGCCATGGTACAAATCAAGAGTTTTGAATGTGTTGGGTTTAAATATCAAACAACTAACCTGCTGGAGGTGTAGCCCGAGTCGTGTGACCAAGGAGAGGAGGCAGAGGAGCCATGAGAGGTGGGGGGCCAGTCCAGGAGCTGAAGACTGTAGGAGGTTTGTGCAGAGCAAAAGGGGATGGTCTTGCTCTGACGAATCTGTTTCTAACAGAGGAACAAAAATAAAGACATATATAAGCGATCAATTATCAATACATTTTCACTCGGCCAAGATGCTGCTGTCAAAACAATATTGCTGCCTCGCTGTAACCAATTGAGTTCAGTTGGCAACAAACAGCAACGAAATGCAAATAAACTGATAATAGCGTGAAGACATGGCTCACATTACACACACGCAAAGAAAAAAAAAGGCTAACCGTACATCTTTGGTAAATGACCTACTGACGCTATTCTAAAAAGGGTGACGACCGTTAACATCAAAGCAATATGCACGAAAGCATATTGCTTTTATGTTAACTCAAAGCAATATGCACGAAAGCATATTGCTTTTATGTTAACGGCCGTTACCCTTTCAGAAACTAGGTCGTTCACGGTTAAATGTAAACATTAACCAGACAATAATTACACTGGTTGTTAGCTACTGCTAGCAAATTAACGTTAACTAGCAAGTTGTACCTGCATGCTAACGTTAGCTTTTTTTTTCTCTCTTTTTACAAACGCTTGTAGCTACAAAATTTGGTAGCAACGTCGAATCTGGCAATGTTATAAATGTTTGAATCCAGATCTTCCGTGTCAACTGATTTAATTGAGTGTAAGACTTTGCGGTAGCTAGCGTTATGTTAATATTGCTAGCCAACTGCGCTGTCTTGAAGTGGTTGACATTTGCCCACTTACTAAGTTAACGTTAGGTTCTTGTGTTAAATTCTTCCCCCAAATATAACTCGGAAAACATTTCGGAGCTTTGTAAGTTATGTAACCATCAAATGTGCTAGAATTACCTTGCTTGCGAGAAAATCCATCTGTGCGCAGTTATCGTGTAGACTGAGTCGACTGAGTAATATAACTGCACTGAACCTGGACGAAACAAGATTCAAACTTGACGGTGAAAATTTGATTGACATCTCATCCTCCAATAAGCAGGTGGCAGGGTGGGCGGGGCGCTGGGAGATGAACAGTCATGTGACACTCTTGACCTGTCGAGAAGCCAGGGTAAACACAGGTGCAAGCAAAACACTAATGAGGGTTTCCAAATTCCAATCATGGAAGTTGGAAACCCTCATTAGTGTTTTGCTTGCACCTGTGTTTACCCTGGCTTCTCGACACAAAATGGCCCCCGTGAGAAGGGTCTATTCTCACGGGGGCCCTGTTCCAATTTTGTTTGTAAATGTTTAGTCTGATTTTTTTGTATAATGTACTGATTATTAATGCCAGACTTTGTTTATTGGGGAAAAAAAAAAAAAAAAAATCTCACAGGGGCCATTTTGTGTCGAAAAGGCAGGGTAAACACAGGTGCAAGCAAAACACTAATGAGGGTTTCCAACTCCCATGCTTGGAATGTGGAAACCCTCATTAGTGTTTTGCTTGCACTTGTGTTTATTCTGCCTTTTCGACACAGAATGCCCCCCCCCCCGTGAAAAGGGTCTATTATATCCCCCCCCTTTATTTTTTGTGGTGTTGTTTTTTGTGTTTAATGCATTTTGCCCATTGCAGACTGTATTTACAGTATTTGATTTGAGTGTAGGCCATATGTCCAAGTGAGAAAATGTATTTGATGCTTCTTTTTGTAGAAAAAAAATCACAGGTTATATTTTGTTCTGTATACACTATTATATTATTATATTATATTATATCTGTATATATTTTGTAATGCATGTTACACTGTATAGGCTATAAATTTGAATTACATTTTTGTTTAATCAATAAACGATGTGTGCATACAGTATGAGGGTCCTTGACATGAAAAGACTGGACTTGGTTTGCACTCTGGATTTTGCGACCTTTATTTACTATCAGAACTCTGATAGTGACTTACAGAGCAGATTTCTATTCATAGCATTTTGAGCACAATGCCTGGGCATACTGCTTTCAGCTGCTAAACTCAAAGTAATGAATTGTCATCAAAACAAAGAATTAGGAGACATCAAGTTGTCAAACTGTCCCATAACCAGAAGGTTACAGGTTCAAAAGCAGCCATGTGTACGCAAGTGTCTCGACCTGCTTATGGTAGGTCACTCTGAATAAGAGCATCGGCTAAAGATACAGCATGTAAATGTCTTTAATTATCGCTAACTAAAATCAGAAAAATACAAATTGGTATAATCAAACATTTGGTTTATTTGAAATGTTCATTAAAACGGTTTCATAACAGTATACAGACTGTTTTGTATTCATATTACTGCACAAAAACAAGCTTCCATCTTCAATACAGTATGAAAGTACATTTAATTTTTTTTTTTTTTTTAAATAGCACCTTTTCTGTGGCAGGTAAACATGGAGTCATAGAAACACAACAACTTTCCCTATAAAAACATTATGTACAATAATAAAACAAAGAATGGAGAGAATAGAGTCCAACTGGAACATTTTTCTTCAGCCTTATTTATGGCTCAAATAAAATTAACATAAATTGTAAAAACATCATAAGTAAAATATAAGTCAAAGATAAGGCAACATCAAGTGCAGTAAAAAAGATTGTCAGTGTGTGTGTGTGTGTGTGTGTGTCTGAGTGTCTGCGTGCGTCGAGATACTGTCATCTTTTCAGGAGCCTCCGTTTCTTCATGACAAACCTTACGGTACTGCTCTGAATCCTGGTGACTGAAGCAAGAGGACCTGTACAAGGAACAATAATGACACATTTCAGCAAACAAGTCAGAGGTGGCATTTTCATTAGAATGTAAAAATGTATTCATAAATAAATCAATACACTAATTAGCTTGTCATACACAACTGTCAACTGTAGGACTCGCCCAAAGGTGAACTTGAGATTAGACTCAACTTTCAATTCTGACAGCACTTCACCCATTCATTCCCCCAAGTGAAAGAGTGCATCAGTGTGTACATCAGGCCATGTATCTGGAAATACCTTGTCTTTTCAGGAGCCTCCATCTCTCCATTGCAGTCCACCCGTTTCCTCTTCAGAGACAAGTCGGTGGTACGAGTACGACCGTCGGGCGAACCCTCGGAGCATCTGAAATCTACAATGAGACATTTTTACAGAGTGTCCTGCAAATGTATCATTCATTTAATTGTGTCCATGTCAGGGTCGTCCAGTGACTTACCTCCTCTCCCATCATTTGCCTGCAATGGACTGTCCAGCACAGGGGGCAACAGTGGCTGAAAGGAGGGAGAAATAAGGTTAATCAGTTGGCCAAAATGCCTCAGCACATGTTCAGCACCGCGGAGAGCTCCACAGTGGAGCAGAGAAGCGGAGAATCAGCCAGTTAAATCTGGAGCAGCACACAGGTGAGCAGAGTTTGAATCAGCCGGTGAAGTGGACTATGACAACCCTCTGGGGAGAGAGAGGATAGGCTGCATGCCAACTCTGAGCGAGGCCTGACTCAATGGCCCCAGTCACACAGGGTATTCTGCTAGTCACTTTGAATTGAACAAATTAAAATGGTCGTACTAATAACACTTTACTATAACACTTCACACTATACTATAACACTTTTTAAAGTCTTTGTGAGAAAATGATAAACTTGAGGGACGAGACTCTCGCAATACAACATGCCTTTAAATATTTGAGCATTTGTAAAGAGACACTAATGAAGAACTGCCACAACTTCACTTTTGATTCAGACCAATTCAAATTCTAGATGAGAAAATGACCCTAGTGATGCTTCTGTCTAATCTTTCGGTCCACAATTTGTCAAATTTAAGGCCCAGTTCAGATGCAGCAGTCAGTCGCACTGTACAAATCTTGTAATGTCCATTTGAATGTCACAGACAATTAGTGTAGTTCATCAGAAGTACCTTAAGGCTGCTGTTAGACTGGTGTCGCACAATTCCAGAAGCAGATGTGAGGGGCAGCGCAGACGAATCTGTTGAAGAAATAAAGTAAAGTAAATTACCCTTAACACAATATGTGAGGAGCACATCGGTAAAACACAGATACAGACAAATTGTACATTTTCAAAATATTTATAAACCACACACACAGGCGCGCGCGCGTGCACACACACACACACACACACACACACACACACACACACACACACACACACACACACACACACATCTCCTCCTCCCCTCTCTTCAACATCTGGAGAGAGGAAGGGAGGGGGAGAGAGAGAGAAAATAAAAAAAGCATTTTAATTGATCATAATTTAGTTGGAGAGAGGAGAGCCTCTCCCAATCAGCAGGGAGAAGTCTTTTCAGTTTGGGTCCCCCTCTTCTTCCTCAGTGTCTGGTTTACCAACAGCACCGGCTGCAGGGTTCATCATAACCTGGGGCCCCAGACCACAGAGGGCCCCCGAAAGCTCAGGGTTTGTATGTACATTTGTAACCTAACTGTATATTGTAGCTATATTATGTACTATCTCAGCCATCTTCATGCTATGCTATGTCATGTTGTGTCATTATGTCATGTCATGTCATCGTTGTTGCTTGCTGCTTACAGTAGGCTGAAACTGAATTGCCCTTCAAAACTAGTCTGAATCTGAATTCAATAATTGCAGTTGCAGCCGGACGGATTTCCTTGAGGTCCTCCTGGGCAAAGACAAGAGTGAGGCCCCCTGAATCCCAACCCATCCTTTCTACTACTAGGTGCAGCACAACCTTTTCTCTGAAAGAGTCATTTACTTACCAGTCATTTACTCAGAGTACTCGCCGATACCAAATACCCATATGGTTACTACTTAGGTTGCTGGTGTTTTATCATTTCAGATTCTCCCCTCCTCTCTTCAGAGTTCACACCTCAAACCTCCCATGCAGTCTGTTCAAACTGAAATGCAGGAGCGCACACAACAAAAATGATATGATCTTATATAGTCTATTATGCAAACCCAATGAGTCCTCTATAAGTTTTTAGCTCTTTTTGCAACTGCTGCGCCTGTTGCTTCATGCACTTTTTATACCCTTTTTTAAAGTTTTGTTGTGATGCTTTTAAATGTCCATTTCATTCTCTTCTTTTATTCTTTTATTTTCCTGTCAACCATTTTATGTGAAGCACTTTGAATGGCCTCTGTGTATGAAATGTGCTATACAAATAAACTTGACTTGACTTGACTTGATCTCTTGGCATCGGCTCACTTCACAGATGCTGAGTGTAGCCTCCATGTTAGCCTGCATCGGCCCCCAAATGCACCCCCCACGTTACCATGAAGTATAGGAGCTGAACAAGATGCAAGAGTTTAGTTTTGAAGTCAATCATTTAATATTTCTTCTAAATTGATCATAAAGAGGCATAATAGTTGTTTAACACTTTTGTGGGGCGCTCTAAAGTAGTCGCCTATCTTTCCCTAATGATACAGTAATGCCGCGTTCCATTTGCACGTCACCTGAACTCGGATTTCCTAGTCTGAAATTCGGGGGAACCTCACCAACCTCGACCTCAAAATCCAAGATGGCAGCTCCTGCATCAACAGTAGTGAAAGCTGTATAGCCCGAATACACTGTTTACTAGCACTTCTGTCTTATTGTGTCTCATTAAAATCAGTTGTACACACAGTACTGTCTAACTTCTATCTGTGGATATGTTGCTACGGTGTTTGTATGCGCAAAATACCGCAAAATAATGCAACCGGTATTGCTAACAATAACTAGCCTGGCTAGAGCTAACCCTGGCTGGTTTTCTGACTGTTTTACTGGAACGCTGTCAACTCACGTGTGACGTCATTCCCAGCTGCATGGGACTTCCAAGTTCCGAGGCAAATGGAATGTCTGCCCTTAGGCAGATTCACAGGGCACTGAGCCGAATGGTGATCACTGGAAGTGCTGGAGGTGGGGAAGTAGCCTAGGTAAACCCAGCCACCACGTGACCTGCTCTCTCAGTTCCCAGTCACTAGTGACTGAGAACAGGTCTGAGAGCAGGTCACGTGGGGGATGGGTTTACCCAGGCTAGTGGGGAAGGGGGAGGGAAGACCAGGTTTGCCCTGGGGGCCACAGCATAATAATCCAGACCTGCTCTCCTCTCTCTTCCTCCACAGCAGGATAATCCAGACCTGCTCTCCCTCTCTCTTCCTCCCTCCACAGCAGGATAATCCAGACCTGCTCTCCCCCTCTCTTCCTCACAGCAGCAGGATAATCCAGACCTGCTCTCCCTCTCTCTTCCTCCCTCCACAGCAGGATAATCCAGACCTGCTCTCCCTCTCTCTTCCTCACAGCAGCAGGATAATCCAGACCTGCTCTCCCTCTCTCTTCCTCCCTCCACAGCAGGATAATCCAGACCTGCTCTCCTCTCTCTTCCTCCCTCCACAGCAGGATAATCCAGACCTGCTCTCCTCTCTCTCCCTCCACAGCAGCAGGATAATCCAGACCTACTCTATTTTTTATTTTTTTTACAAGGAAATCTAATAAATCGTGCAATGCTGCCACCTTCGGAGCACAAAACGAACTGCAGTCACATTCCACAAACAGAAATGAATGGCTTTTGCTTATTAACATAGCGAACTAAAACAAAGTGACGATGCTATTTAAAGTACATATTGACATACCTGTACAGTGAGATAACACACAACCAGCAGGTCAGCACTACTGCGAGACGATCGGCAACTTGCTCCAACTTTGTTCAAAAGACAGAAAACCCCACATTAACAAGCTAGTCGCACCGCAGGTGCAAATGCGTGCGTTTTCATCACGTTTCAATCAGCAGTAATGCATTTTAGCGAACGATCAGCTAACCAAAGTGTGGTCTACCTGAGTTACAGTAAGACACAACGTGATGCTGAGGACTTTTCCACACTGTGTGATGACTTAAATGATAGTTTTGACAGCTTTTACACGGAGCAAGGAGCAGACCAACTTACCCACAGACAGTTTGATGTAGTCTTTCTGTGCGATTGACCACAATGTACCTACCTGTGTATATTGCGAAACAAAAGCCTTGGCTATCCACTAGGTGGTGCATTGTTCATTAAAGAATTACCCTTCTGGCTGGTTGTCCCAAATTAAACATGAATTTAACAACATACTAAACATTATTATAAACATTACATAGCAAATTAAAAATTAAACCATTTGATTAGAAAAGTGTGGCATATAAATTGTTATAAGTTGTATCTATGGTCTTATTCCATAGATATTTTGTATGAATGTAAAGAAATCTTAGAAATGAAGTGACATGTACATGTAGTGATAAATAAAATGTGTTTATATCACATCCAGTTATTAATATGAACACTAATTAAAACACTGTCTTTAGTAGACACTGTTGTCATGCATTACAGAAGAGGATGGGCCACATCTGAAAAATGTAATTCGAGTTCTGAGTTTCAAGTCAGAATTCTGAGATTAAAGTCAGGTGTTTGTAAAATTTTCAGGTGGCAAGTGTCAAAATTCTGAGTGTCATTTACAATTTATGTTTATTTTTTTTAAATAATTGAACCAAAAGCTTTAGGCCACAGGGCATGAGAAAAACACGTGTTCTAATCATAGACTGTATAAAACTAAAAATGGGTTCTAATCAAATGGTGTTTCATTTGACACATTCATTTACAAACATTGGTCAGCGGAGCAATTGACCTTACCAACATGGCCGCTAAAGTCGTCACTTCCGTTCTGAGCTCAAAGCAGCCATCGATATCAACCCCTCGCTTCCGGTAATGCTTCCTTTTCGGCAACGGCTATTTCCTCGCCAACATGCCAGTGAGTACACGAGCTACTGTAAAACAGTATTATAACGGATATCTGAGCGTTTCGAAAGTCACTACCGGGATCAATTTCTACATAATAAATTAGCGGTTCGACTGGTGTAGGTTTTAGACGGATCACTTTAGGTTTTGCCCAGTTTACCTCTCATAATAATTTCCAAATCTGAGCGCATTGCGAGCGCCTTGTAATAGAAGATGGCTGCGCACACAGCGCAAACATGGAGACTGGACAGAGGAGCGAACGGGTTGCTGTGTCACTAGCGGGGATGCCAAAACTGACAGTTTACACTCATTTGATGTTATTATTGGTTGATATTTGGGTTTTACTGCCCTCTAAACATTTCCTCAATGTTTGCCAGCGAGCGAACAAAATGCGTAGCGTTACCTAATCCAAGAAATATAGGCCAGCCGATCAGCAACGTTAGCTGCAGAATTTAGCCTAAAAGCTAACGCCTATAACAAATTGGGAGTGCATTTAGAAACACTCAGTGCTGTTAGCAAGGCAGTGACTACAGTGGCCATGATCCAAACCTCTTACTTAGTTTAGAAGCAAATGTGTTTTCTCCAAATAATGTTAGCAATTGATCCAGCAGATAAGTCATGTATTTCTAATTCTATCTAGTCCACAATGATGGCAACATTTTCAAAAGCATATGTTGCAATCCCCAGATGTTATCGATTGTTTGTTCTTTCTTTCGCAGCTCGCAAAAGACTTGTTGCATCCATCCCCTGAGGAGGAGAAGAGGAGGCACAAGAAGAAGCGTCTCGTTCAGAGTCCCAACTCTTACTTTATGGATGTGAAGTGTCCAGGTATTTACACACACACACACACACACACACCGCACTTCATGATCACACATTTGAGAAAGTTGGTGTTCATGGACTTGAACCCAATGCCAGCCTCTGTAATCAGGACAGATCACAGACTTGTGACTCATTTGATGTTGTCTTGTCTTTCAGGATGCTACAAGATAACCACGGTGTTCAGCCACGCACAGACAGTTGTGCTGTGTGTGGGCTGCTCCACGGTCCTGTGTCAGCCCACCGGAGGCAAAGCCCGTCTCACAGAGGGTCAGTATCAACCTGCCGCGGCTGGGGGACCTTACACTTTCATTACTGGTTCAACAGTAAAAAACATTTTTTTGCTAACTTACTGATTTTAATGAACGTTTCCCCCCTGCCCATTCCATTGTGATTGAGTTACATGCCCGGCATCTCTGTAGACAATAGGATCATGCTCATTGTTTTCAGTAGCTGGGAAATGGGTTGCATATCATTGCAGGAACCCCAAAGTTCTGCGATACCTTTTGATGTTTTATATTGGCTGCTGGAACCAGACCATTCATTTAAAGCCCTTTCATGTATTGAATAGACTTATACGCTAACCCCGGACAGCGCCATATTGTTGACATACCGTCCTACAGTTGACAACTATAGTAACGGCCTTATTGTTGTTTCTGTTCCATTACAAAATAGCCATAGTGATGACAGCAATAAAAAACCCAGAGTTGTTTGTGTGCTGCCGTTAATGCCTGTAATAATAAACAAAAGAAAAAACGAGGTGAACAGACTTTGCTGTGAGGAGCTGTCAGAAAGTTTCACCTGTCCTAACTATCCACACATCTCCTGTGCTGCTGACGTATCCTCCGTCTCGCTCCCTTCACGTCTGTGGACGGTAGAGATAGAAACAAACCACGGGGACTTTATTGCTGTCATTACTACAGCCGTGTGTAACGCAGGTCACCATCCGAACACAATTGGAACGATACAGGTAACGCTAACGTCGGCTAGCTTCCTATAAACTCTGCTCTTACATAGGCTGTCACTTAAAGCGGCTGCGCTATGTCACCAACATGGCGGCCCGTACGTGAGTGACGTCAATCGAATAAGGTCTATAGGGCTGTGAATCTTCACTAGCCTCAAGATTTGATTCGATTACGATTCAGAGGGCTTCGATTCGATTACGATTCTTGGTGCATCTTCAATCGATCCATCGCTTTTTTTCCCCAATACATGATTTATTTTTTCTCACTTTCTTTTTTCTCACTGTGTGGCTACTTTTAAAATAAAAGTGCATTGGGAATTGCATTGTATTATGATCCAAATAAACAACTGCATGTACTTCCATTATATTTTATTCGATTATAATAAAAAATAATAATAATCGATTTTTGACATTTGTGAATCGAGGCAGAATCGTGCACGTCCGCATCGCGATGCATCTTATATATAATTATTTTTGACTCCCCTAGTATTGAATCAGTTACTAGGTAAATCATACAAGAGTTTCTCTGTGCAGTGGGTTTTGTCTTTGTCTTACTTTTTTCTTTTTGGTGGCCTCACACCTGCCAGGACACTTAAGCAGAGAAACACATTGGAAATTGTGTACATAGTTCAAACACACTACCGCTTTCATGTGGAGCAGCGTTAACGGGCAGACAATCGGCAACCTTTTTGATACGAAGCCATTGTTTGTGTTGACTCGCTAATGGTCGGAGTGTACGGTGGCCAGACTATTTGTGCATTCCTTTATAACTGGGGACTGGTAATCTTACGACTTCAAAGGTCATGAGCTGGGCGGTGACGTCATCAGAGCTGGTATTTCCCATTCCAAACTCGTAGGAGCCTCAGTAGCCCCAACCTAAAAAAAATCCAAGATGGCTGCGCCGCGCAACAACAGTAGTAGTAATTAATCGTAGTAATATTGTTTAGCACTTCTGTTTTGTTTGTGTCTCATTAAATCAGCTGTACACACAGCACTGCCTAACTTCTATCTGTGTGGACATGAGGCTGCAGTGTTTGTATGCGCAAAATGCCGCGAAATGCCATGTTGTCAATCGTTATTGCTAGCCTGGCTAGCGACTGGATCTGACCAATGAACAGTGAACTTCCCAGCTCAAGTTTTCTGCAATTGGAACACTAACAAAACGGATGTGATGTCATTTAGCCTCCACATCCCAGTTATTTTGCGATAAAGGAACGCACAATATAACTGAGCCATTCAAATTTTTACCAGTACTTGGAACATGGTGGGTGTTAATTTCAGACCCTGGGTGATGGGACTATTTTTCTGAATCGTCATATTCAATTGTGATTTGTTTGGTAAGGCTGTTGGCCGCACTGCCAAGTGACTGGACTACCTCCATCGTGGTCTTCCAATCTCATTCCAGTGCCAGATGGACCTCAGTTTGCAGAAGGGCTGGGCTATACCACTGGCTCCTCCCTTTCGAAAGCTGAGAACAAACACGTGCTACATAGCTGTGGTGCAGCTGCTAGTGTCGTCAGCAATAGCATAGCACATTGTTTTTTAGGCTTCATTTATTGTTTTCGTCTGCATAACTCCCATGACTCAGCTGTACATGGTATTGCTTCAGCATCGCCTCTTGCTGTGTACTGTACATTTGTACTGTACATGATTGAAAGCTGGTTTATGTGTACTGCAGCAGAACAATGGCGTAATGCAGTGCCTGCAGGATCTCTCTGTCCAGTAAAGGCCCTTTCTGTCAGCAGCGGCCTGACAGTCGTTGTCCTCTTGTCTTCTTTCAGGGTGTTCATTCAGGAGGAAGCAGCACTAGCTGTTCTCCCCCAGCGATGAAGCGGAGAGCTGGGGTTGGACCGGTCGATATCAGCCTCTTCTGCCCCAGCATGGCGGCCACTGCCTCACCCCCACACCCGGCAGTCTGGTCCAGGACGAGACATGAACAGACTGGACAGAAGATGTGCTCACTGTGTTCAACTTGACTGACCAGTTGTTGCTGTAACTCCACCCTCCAACCCCAGTTTCTCCCAATAAAATATTGTTTTGGCTAAATAAATGGTGTTTGTGTGTTTTGAAAATGTCCTCTGTGCTTTGGGTCAACAGTTATCGGACATCAGGGTGCATTTTTTTTTCTTAGATACATTTCACACCAGGCAAGTTTCTTCGTGCTTTTATTAAAAATGACTACTGTTGCCTTCATAATTCTGTTTACGTTGTGGATGTTTAGTGTTGTCAGTATTACATTGCCACAACAGACTGAACATTAAATGTCAGCATATTTTACTGCATGATCAGAAAAAAGTTTGTTGTTGACCATTACAGTTAAAAAGTTTGTTGTTGACCATTAGAGTTAAGCATTTCACTTGAAACAAGTGCTGTGCTTATAAAGGTCCAGTTTGGATGGCTGCTATTCCACATATCCATTCACCTGTTACTGCCTCAGTTACGGCTCTGTTTTTCCATTTTTTCAGCCAAGTCATTTGACTAATTTACATCATAGTTTGGTTTCATGTTTCTGCTGCAGAAAAATAAGCCACATTTTGGAATACAATTTTACACACTTCTGTACAGGATTTACCTTGTTTTTTTTTTATCACCCATCTGTCCATCCAAGGGCAGCCAGTCAGTGTTCCTTTATCTCATCAGCACTAAGATAACTAACAATCACAGGGCTCTCATGGGTCCTTGGAAGTTTGTGAATTTTTGGTGGGGGAGGGATCAAGGCATACAAAGTTTTAGAAAATTGACATAAATAGACAAGTCATTGAAAGTGCTTCAATTGATATACATTTTATTTTGTGCAAGAATAGAAATTTACTTTTTTTTTTTTTACTAACTTACATCTAACAGGTAACCGCACAGTTAAGTGTTCCCCCATTCAAGCCTAACTGTAACTGTAGGTAATGAATCTTGATCTGTGTCTCATTACATTACAAAATGTTGCAGATGCTTTTATCCAAAGCGACGACATATTTGTCAACAGTAGTGAAATCATCTGTGCATCACAGTCTTCATCAGCTAAGACAGGCATGTCCAAAGTCCGGCCCTGGGCCCAATAGCGGCCCGCGGACTCATTCTAAGTGGCCCTCGTCTTGTCTCTCAAAATATACTATATGTGGCTCCTCCACACAGTATTGGTTAATCAAGCAAGTTCAATTAGCATTTTTTCCCTTCACCTAACGATGACAGCACTATCAGACAGTTTGTACAAGCACCAAGTAGGAACAGCACATGCAGAACTAATGTTTTCAGATGGTAAACAAAATCTTTAGAGTACATTTGTATGTGATTTTTTATTTTATTTATAACCCATATGATGTGAGAAGCACCTGAAACCGGCATTTTCACATGATCTAATCTGGCCCCCATTCAAAAAAGTTTGGACACCCCTGAGCTAAGACCTTTGAAAGGAATAAGTGTCTCAAACTGTGCTGTGTTGGGTCCTTGAATTTGAGGGAAGTGGGCCTGGAAAATCCATGAATTTGATGTTTAAAAAGATGTGGGAACTGTCACGGTCACATCGCTCAGTGATGGTAATGCTGGCTGTCAATCAAAAGTGGGCGAAGCTTATTAGGTTCATTGGTTTTTTAATACATTCATGGTTCATTGACGTGACTACTGGAGGCCTTATAGAGGCTTCCGGGTCAGAGTTCACTCTCTTCCCCTCTAATGTTGATCCACTCTGAAGATGTGGACGGTGCGTGATGGCGACCGAAGCATTAGTGTGTTACAGTTTATCTGTTTGTATGCATCTTTTGTCTTTGTGTACTGTTATCATGATGTCTGCGCAAACTGACTGAGAGTATTCTTACAATATGATCATGTGCTTCGTGCTCGCTGGAAGCCTAGACAAATGAGCCTGATGTTAATGATAACTATTGATGCATTGGAGCCGTGACAGAACCCTGCAATCAAACAGTATGTCCTGGGCCTTGAGACACCTGCCTTCCCTTAGCAAAAAGAAGTTTATACAAGTGTACAATTAGTATACTTTAGTATACTTCTTTTAAACTTAAAATGAGAGAGTATACTTTCAGTTTACTTTTTATATACTTATCAAATATATACTTATAAAAATGTTACTTAACTCATTCAGTGCCAGCCACTTTTGGAGAACGGATGCTCCCAGTGCCAGAGTTTTCAGAGCGTTTTCAGTGATTTCTCGAGGCCCACAGAATATTGTGTGATATTACTATGTAAACACCGAACACGCACAAGAACGAGCTGGCTCTATTGTATCATCAGCAAAAAAAAGTTTATTGATACCATTTTCCGTTCTTTAGTTATGAGCCGGAGAAGATAGGTTGTTTTCAGCGTTTTCAGGCTTTTCAAATTATTAGCTGAGATAATCCGCCTTTTGTGAAATGCAGCATTTCAAGCACATTCACTGAGTCTGAAGATAATATTTTCTGATGTAGTGACGTAGTTGTTGTGTGATGCCCTGCGTGCACCACCCCCCTCCCCCCCTCCCCCCGTAAACTCCTCCCCACACTGCACACAGCCTCACGCAACCATTATATTTTCGGAGTGCTGCGTTTGTGTGCTGCTGTCGGCTCTCAGCGCCACAGCAGGGAAGAGCCAACCCGGATTGCTGAATGGTTTGGCGTCAGGGGCTGCTTTCCTGTCTGCTAATCGGGTGGAGAAACTATACAGACAGACAGACAGACAGACAGGGACAGAGGGGCTCAGTTGTGAGCGCGGATTGACTCCTGTTCGGAGCCAATGTCAGCTCCCGCGACAGAGCAAATGGCTCTGGGAGCATGCATCGGGTTGTCTTTGATCCACGGCTTTTAGGCTGTTTCTCGGACCTGTCTCTAATCTGGACTGCACCGAGCAAGCACTGTCGCCACCTAATGAGTCCGTAAAATAGGTTATACACCTCCAATAGCTACTATAGTTGTACAGGAGCTGCGGAAGGCTTTGATCGACGTCCCACCGTCAAAAAACGCATTGGACGTCGAAGGACGTCCGTGGCATTCTACGTCACTATTTAATTGGACGTCGAAGGACGTCCATGGCATTCAATGAGTTAAGTATACTTACACTTGAGTATACTTATACTTAAGTGTACTTACACATTATCAAGTATACTTACATTTAAGTATACTTATACTTAAGTATACTTACACAGTACACAGTATACTTACACCCAAGTATACTTACACCCAAGTATACTTACACCCAAGTATACTTATACTTAAGTATACTTACACCTAAGTATACTTATACTTAAGTATACTTACACAGTACACAGTATACTTACACCCAAGTATACTTACACCCAAGTATACTTACACCCAAGTATACTTATACTTAAGTATACTTACACCTAAGTATACTTATACTTAAGTGCACTTACACAGCACACAGTATACTTACACTTAAGTATACTTATACTTAAGTGTACTTACACAGTATACAGAAAAGTCTAAGTATACTTGGCTTGTACTTGTACTTAAACTTGTGATTGAGATACACACAAGAAAAGTATAAATAAGTATTCTTGCCTTATACAGAAATTATAAGTATACTTGGCTTGTAGTTGATTTGTTTTATTTGAAGTAGGCTACAGCAGTTCTGCATATAAAATGGAAAAATCAGGATATCACAATAAATCCCAGAGGCTTATTTCCATGTGGTCCCTTATAGTCGATAGATTATAGCCGATTAAATACTTTTTCAGACATATCGGTTTCTTTGAGGTAGTATACACCATACACATTTGGCTGGTTTTATTGACAATTCTCCCATATATGAGAGTAGCAGACTTGATGTATACTGGCTGCTAAGGCTACCAGAATATATGGAGTGCTTGAGTGATGTCACTCAGCACACAATTGCTCAACATCACATGTGACATCATCAGTGATGATGTCATAGACATTAATTCATGAATGAAATCATCAGAGGGACAATTGAAACAGAGAAACAAACAGACAAACAGAGCCCATGCTCCCTTTTATAGGCACAATTAAAGCAATACAACTGTGACTTTTGCTTCGCTGGAAATTATGGTGGTGTCCAGACATGGTTTCCAGAAGTACACAACCTGCCTATGACCATCCCCTGATCACAACCCACCGCCATGCAAATATTCAGTACAATGCCACCTGGGATGTGGGTGTCAGGTGTTTTCCAGGACTTTCCAAGTGGTTCCAGGACTTGATGAAGTGCCCATGACCTTCTCCGGATCATAACCCCCTGCCATGCAAGATTTCAGCCCAATCTGACCTGGGGTGTGGATGTGAAGTATTTTCCAGGTGGTTTCCAGGATTTTCCAGGACTTTCCAGGTGGTTCAAGGACTTGGTGATGGACCCATGACCTTCCCCAGATCCTAACACCCCGCCATGCAAAATTTCAGCCCAATCCGTCCTGGGGTGTGGGCGTAAGGTGTTTTCCAGGTGTTTTCCAGGATTTTCCAGGTCTTTCCAGGTGGTCCCAGGACTTGATGACATGCCCATGACCTTCCCCAGATCACTACCCCCCTCCATGCAAAATTTCAGCCCAATCCGAACTGGGCTGTGGGCATGAGGTGTTTTCCAGGTCGTTTCCAGGATTTCCCAGGACTTTCCAGGTGATTCCAGGACTTTCCAATCTGCTCATGACCTTCCCCAGATCATAACCCACCTCCATGCAAATTTTCAGCCCAATCCGACCTATAGTGTTAGAATAGAGACAGATACACATATAGTGGTATGGTCAACATTCACTACTTTACTCAGCTGAACGGATAGCCGAGTGGATAAGACACAGGACAATGTGCTGAAAGGAAGGGGCCCTGAGTTCGAATCTCACATGGTCATACTTTTTCCTTAAACTTAAAGTATACTAGTAGTATACTTACTTAGTATACTACTAGTATACTGAATTAGGCCGATTTAGTGCCAATTTAGTGTCAAGAAGTATTAGGCAAGTACACTTGGAGTATACTACTAGTATATTTATATTAGTATACTTGGTGCATAAAGTATACTGAATTGGGCCAATTTAGTGCCAATTAAGTTCTAGAAGTATTAGGCAAGTACACTTGGAGTATACTACTAGTATATTGATATTAGTATACTTGGTGCATAAAGTATACTTGGGTATATAAGTATACTTGCATAAAAGTACACTTGGTCTTTACTTAAGTTTACTTAATAAAATAAACTTGAAGTATACTTCTTTTTGCTAAGGGTTGCCTGCCCTCTCTCTCTCTCTCTACCCCTCACTTCCAGTCTGCGTCTTGCCCTCCCTCTCCCTGAGCAGGTGGCGGATGGAGGAGTTCTGCGTGGACAGAGTGCTGGACAGGAGCGGCATCAGGCTCCTGAAGGCCTCCCTCAGCTCCTCCACGTGCTTCTCCAGGCTGGAGACGGTCGTGTCCAGGTCTTCCCTGCAGCCCTGCACCTCCGACAGCACCTCGTACATCAGGCTCTGCATCTGCGCGGGGTTCCACGTCCATTGTGGCCATTGCGGTGGTGGGGTCCATGTAGTTTCATGTAGGAGGGACAGAGAGGGCATGGTGGAATATTAGATGCTACCTGAGTGAGGTGTCGACGGGAAGGTGTTCTGTACATACGGTCACTCGCCTGGCTCACCTTGCAGAGATCCACAAGACTGTTGGCCTGGTCTGCCAGCTTTCTCCTCTCCATCTTCATTCGCCGCAGCCTAGGGCCGATATATCGGACGTTTCACTTTGTACTTTTTAAATTGGCTTGAAGGCCTAACATTCATCTCGCCATAGGCCTTTTTCACAGCCGCCAGTTTGTGTCTAAAAGGCAGGAAGTAGCACAGGTGCACCAAAACATTAATTAGGGTTTCCAACTTCCAGTCCATTTAGTGCTGGGGCCCTAATTAGTGACTTGGTTGCACCTGTGTTTATCCTGCCTTTTAGACACAAAATGGTGGCTGTGAAAAAGGCCCATTCGATGTTTCTTATAAATCTATACTCCTTTGTTGCTTTGTTTCAGATTACTGTCCAGGTAGAAGAAGAAAAACATGGTTTTGCAATAATAGTACATTTACCTGTTTTTCTCTATCGCTTTAGATGCGCTTCCTGAAACTCTACCCTCATTCTCTAAACAGTGCCTCAGAACCCCACACACCATTTACTAGGGGTGTCACGATACACTCAGTTCACGATACGATACGTATCACGATACTGGGTTCACGATAACGATACGATACGATACGATTTTAACAATATTTTTTTAAACTTGAATAATGACAATATATGACTGGAAAAGTAGTATTTTATTTGAAATGCACAAATACAAAACATGCTGTTGTGGGAAATTGTTATTACAATAACAACTAGAAAAAACATGAGATTGGAGATAAGGCTTATCTTGAAATAGAATGAGTTACACCGTCACTTAGATTTACTTTGAACTAAAAGGTTTCTCAGCAGTATAAATTCTCATTATGCATCTTCAGCTTTTCTTCAAACTCAAACAACAAGACTTTTCTTAGTCTATTTTTTATGCATCTTCAGTTTTTCCTGTCAAGTAAACAGTTTTGCCAGAAACTCAATTGAATGGTTTCTCTCCTGTATAACTTCTCATGTGTCTCTTCAGAGACTTGTTCAACTGAACTACTTTCCACACATTGAACTTCAACAAACAAAGACGTTTCTTTGTCTATTTTTGGAAAAAAAAGAAAAAAAAAAAAAAGTTTTTTTTTTTTTTTTTTTTTTTCCACGATATGAGATTTCATCTCAACGATACATATCGTGACGTTTTACTATCGCGAAATTTCGTGGGACGATATATTGTGACACCCCTACCATTTACACTTGGCCACTACACTATTTCAGTTCTCATCGTGATCACGCAAAATGCAAAAACACTATAAAACACAATTGTCACCATGTGGATGCAAATCATTCAACTATGACGTCAGTCAAAACAGATTGTATTTTTTGTCAATCAGCTATGTACATTTCCCGCTCGCACTGACGCAAGTTATGATAAATTGTTTTACTCTTTTGGGAAATTGCACTTATAGAGTTTTGAAAATGAGGTTAGAGTTTCAGGAAATGCATCTAAAGCAATTGAGAAAAACGAATGTCACTTACTGTAAAGTGAAAAATGCATTCTGGCTTTAGGAGAACAGTGTCTTACTGGTGGATTGCCAGCAGCAGCTTCCGCTGGTGCATGCGGACTCTGGTGTGGTCTTTCTCTCTGGACAGCCTTGGGTGTTTGTAGATCAGCCAAGCCTCTCTCAGCACATTTGCTGCTGCAATTTTTATCTAGTGAAATAAATGTAGAAAACCATTCAGGAGAGTTATGGCCTGTAGCTTGGAGAGGGCGGTTATTTACACCAAACACCATAATATGGAGCAGTAGGATGCTGCACTACACAGCTATACCAAGATTTGCATTGTTAGTAATTGATGAGTGTCAGGTTAAAGATCTGCACATCAGTTAGTAATATAGTTGATGAGGTGGTTAAGGGTGAATGCATACTACAAACATTTGGCCAGATATATAACTCCAATTATGGTGCACACATTTTGAAGATTGCGGGACAAGCAGCAGAAGCTCTCTTGGGGGGACGCTCCTTTCTCAAAATGTTGGAGAAGCAACTTTTGGGCCTAATTATTTCACATAAACCTGTAATGTGCTTCCACTCAGCGGTTGGGCGTGGATCGTTACCCTCTTGGTGATGTGGGAGTCCATCATAAAGTTGTGGACGTGTTTCTCTGCCCTGGTTAGCTCCAGTTTCCTGGCAACCACCGCCACAACCAAGACGGTGCATCCGGCTCCCTGTGAGCAGGACAGCAGGAGATGAAGTTAAAGACCATAGACAGTTCTGAATTGAAATAAATACTCAAGTTTTACTTGAGATTTTCCCCCAGTTGTTGCAGATGAAACGGGCCCTTTGCTGTTTATGAGTTACACTGTATAAGTTACCATGATCCCAGTGAGGAGACAGATGCTGCGACCGCAGTAGGTATGAGGCACCACATCTCCATAACCAATAGACAAGAAGGTGACAGAGACCATCCACAAGGCCTCCATGTAGTTGCTGCTCAGGTCCTTATAGTTGTGATGTCTGTAAGATAAAGATGTATTGCAATTCAATATCGCTATCCTCCTGCTCTGTCTGTCTGACATTCATTCATTCATTCATCATTACCTCCGCCATGGAGGTTATGTTTTTGATGCTGTTTGTTTGTCTGTTTGTTAGCAGGATTACGGAAAAACTACTGGGCTGATTTTCATGAAACTTGGTGGAAGGCTGCAGCATGGGCCAAGGAAGAAGCCAACATATTTTGGCGCAGATCCGATCTCGGTCGGGTCAAGGGAGGGGGGTGAGGCTAGGGAAAAGCGGCCGTAGCTAGGGATAGGAAGTTGACGTAGAGTGTCGAGATGGTAGGTAGGGGGAGTGGCTAAGTGTATCAGGGTGGTGGGAGGGGGGCGTGGTCAGAGAAAAGGGGCCGTAGCTAGGGATGGGAAGGTTGTAGAGAGTCGGGGTTCAAGGGGTGGGTGGGGGAGTGGCTACGTGTATCAGGGTGGTGGGAGAGGGCGTGGTCAGGAAACGGGCAGGCCTAGGGTAAATGGTCTGTAGATAGGGATAGGAATGTCATAGAGAGTCAGGTTTTGAGGGGTGGTTAGGGGGAGTGGCTGGGTGTGTGTGGGTGGGTCAGGGTTCTGATCCGACTCACAACATTTGCATATCATCATAGCAGACTGGAGTATTTGGCCTTGGCGGAGGCACTTCTAGTTCAAAATGTATTTCGTTCTGGGAAAAGACACTGGGGGTTGGCGCCATCTTTTTCAATGAGGCCAAGGTTACAAATGGCAAGGAAGAATAGCAGAGAAGTAAATCAATAAGGAATGAAAAAGGAATCCAATTATAGGTAAAACAAAGGGCTAAGCGATCCAGATGCCATTCAAGTGGATTATCCTTTCTATTGAAAATGAATGAATGAATAAATAAACAAAGAAAACAAACAAACAAACAAACAAACAAACAAAGGAAATCAATCAAAGCAATGACAACCAAACCTAATAGGAATCAGTGACTTAAAATGCTGTCATTCATTTATGTAGCAACAAAAAGAGCCAATAGTAGGCTACAGATAGTATACATAGCAGTACTGAGATGGCATTTGGAACCTGACAGAACAGGATTTTATAGTAGGAATGAAAAACAATCAAAAACTGTGTAGCCAATATTTTTGAATCAATATGAAATGTATAGGAGCTAAGCTGTCATCACTAGTAGGCCTACCTACCTCTCACAGACATGTAAGCTGTCCTCACATAGGCCTACCTACCTCTCACAGACATGTAAGCTGTCCTCACATAGGCCTACCTACCTCTCACAGACATGTAAGCTGTCCTCACATAGGCCTACCTACCTCTCACAGACATGTAAGCTGTCCTCACATAGGCCTACCTACCTCTCACAGACATGTAAGCTGTCCTCACATAGGCCTACCTACCTCTCACAGACATGTAAGCTCTCCTCACATAGGCCTACCTACCTCTCACAGACATGTAAGCTCTCCTCACATAGGCCTACCTACCTCTCACAGATATGTAAGCTGTCCTCACACAGGCCTACCTACCTCTCACAGACATGTAAGCTGTGGTCACATAGGCCTACCTACCTCTCACAGACATGTAAGCTGTCCTCACATAGGCCTACCTACCTCTCACAGACATGTAAGCTGTCCTCACACAGGCCTACCTACCTCTCACAGATATGTAAGCTGTCCTCACACAGGCCTACCTACCTCTCACAGACATGTAAGCTGTCCTCACATAGGCCTACCTACCTCTCACAGACATGTAAGCTGTCCTCACATAGGCCTACCTACCTCTCACAGACATGTAAGCTGTCCTCACACAGGCCTACCTACCTCTCACAGATATGTAAGCTGTCCTCACACAGGCCTACCTACCTCTCACAGACATGTAAGCTGTCCTCACATAGGCCTACCTACCTCTCACAGACATGTAAGCTGTCCTCACACAGGCCTACCTACCTCTCACAGATATGTAAGCTGTCCTCACACAGGCCTACCTACCTCTCACAGACATGTAAGCTGTCCTCACATAGGTCTACCTACCTCTCACAGACATGTAAGCTGTCCTCACATAGGCCTACCTACCTCTCACAGACATGTAAGCTGTGGTCACATAGGCCTACCTACCTCTCACAGACATGTAAGCTGTCCTCACATAGGCCTACCTACCTCTCACAGACATGTAAGCTGTCCTCACATAGGTCTACCTACCTCTCACAGACATGTAAGCTGTCCTCACATAGGTCTACCTACCTCTCACAGACATGTAAGCCCCACGCTGCCACGATCCACAGAGACACGCTGAAGATCATCAGCACCGTGCCGGGGTAGGTGGTCATCAGCGTTTTCCCCACAAAACGGGTGTTGAAGTGTATCTGCAGATCACAAACAGCATCCATTATGCCCCCATGTTTTACAGTAGTGCCTACTTAGCAAGACAGTGTTAGATAGTACCTGTCAGATTATGTGTATATAACGCAGAAGATATAAGGGATAAGAAAACTTGTTCTCAATCTGTCTTGATCATATATCGGTGGAGATGGGAAGACAAAATTGTATTAATTTATTAAATAGCATTCATAAGGGAAGGGATTAGTGGGAGCACTATAATAAGGAAGTAGAGAAGCACAGTACAGCTAAGGGACATAATCAGAATGTGAAATCACTGGAATTGATGGGAGCAAAAGTGTGATGGTCACACCTCGATATTCACACCTCTACTGACCTGTCGGCCCACCTAGACATAAGACATAAAAAGATGTGCATGAAAGGATCATAGGAAAGGAAGTTGCTAGCTCCAAGAATCGAAGCCCGGCCCAAATTGCACTATTCCCAGATAATATAGAGTCAACCATCCCATGGGTCACATCACACAGTAGGCTATTGCCCACAGATGACTTTTTTATTATTATTATTATTATTATTACCACAACTGACTGTTACTTTGTGCAAAGGTTCTCCTCAAAAGTCACAAGAACTCTTTTCTTTAATCGGTTTCAGGAACACACGATACAATACAAAACCAGAGCGACCAGCCTCTGAGCTGAACCCCTGGGCGACCTCTAGGGCTGACCCCAGTGCTTCGAAGCTTCATCCATGGTCACGTCAAATCAGTATTCGATTGCTTCATGTCCGCCCCTTACATTTAAATAGTAATCCAACATTATTCATTATGCATCAACATTATTTATTATTGCTTATTCTCTCAGACAAGGACATTTAACATTAATGATAGTTTAGTAGGTCTCAGGCTAACGTTACTTACATGCACTGAAACGGCAATAGAGACCATAGAGACAGTCGGCATGTGTGGGAACGCCCACAAAATGTTATACGGCTGGCGCGAGAGGGGTAAAACCGCCCATATATCTCAATGGGCTGACTCACCAAAGGAAGGTGCTGCGGTGGTTAAATCCCCAATCGTGTCTGCCTGGGCTGGGCTAGCAGCTAAATTCTAATTTTGCTGAATGGATAGAACAGGGGATTTACCCCACCCTGACCACGCCCCCAGCTAGGCTGAGCCAGCTAACCCAGCGTCTATGACGAGACATCGCCTCAACCTATGTAGCCAGGAGGGCCTACATGCTATATGAACAAATTTGTTTTTATGGGCTATGGCTGTAATTTATTTGATGTGATTATTTCCCGCTTTCGTTTCATAAAAAGGAAAAGTAATTTTTTCCCCTCGCCTTCGTGCCCCCCCCACACCCATCCCCCCATCGAAGCTTTGAATATATTTGAATACTTGTCGCTGAAGCTTCGAAGCCCCCAAAAAAAGGGTATTTCGGGGGACAGCCGTAGCGACCTCCAAACCTTGTTGAGCGCTCCGATGCTGCGGGATGCGGTGTCAGTGAAGAGGCGGCTGTGCAGCATCATGGCCCGGCCCAGCAGGTAGAGCCTGAGGAACATGGGCAGAGCCAGGACGATCTCCAGCTCGGTCTCAGAGAGCGGCCCGCGGGCCACGCTGACCCGCTGCAGGGCGGACAGGAGGCCCACCGGGTAGGGGTGCACCGCCACCGCCGCCAGCTCCAGCGCTATCAGCGCCACGCGCTCCGTTGTCATGGCGATCCGCCAGTCCTCTGCACCACTGTCGTGAACGTAGAGCTACCGGTGAGGATGAGGAGCATGCGTTTAAGTCAGAGAGAGGAGTATTCATATGTTAGTGACACACCTATAGTGAAAATGAGCCACAGTGTTAGAAAGAGTTGTTGTGCATGATATGCAATTATAGCTCTGTAAAGAAAATGCATAGATTCAATAGGGGGTTGGTGTATTATTAACCCATTAATGTCCACAGTCCACTTTACATCCCTTACAGTAGCATACTAGCTGAGCTAAGGACAAATACATTGAACATTTTCAAATCGGTCACAGCACTAGTTTGTCCTACATCATTAAATGAATGGAAGGTGAATGTGTGTTTTTGTGATTTGTGTGTGTGTGTGTGTGTGTGTGTGTGTGTGTGTGTGTGTGTGTGTGTGTGTGTGTGTAAAATGCAACTTTGTCTACCAATTAAGGTATGATAAATATGTGAAATCAAAGAAATAGATTTTGTCATTGTGTAGCCACATGCCTTCATTGCCTTGACAGTTTTCACAGCAGATTTTGTCTTTCCACCTCTAACAAAATAAATAAATTAATCTGTGGGGCTTTTCCTTAACATATTAAATAATAGTCTTCAGTCACAAAAAGAGAGACTGTGTAAATTCCCCATGAGGGGACCTCACAAGAAAAAATATTTTTTTTAACAAAGAAGATGCTGGCTGTGCATCAAAATATGAATCAAAATGAATCAAAAATATTGTAAAACAGCAAAATGGGAAAATAATTCGGCACACTGCAAAAAGACAGTGTGCATAATGTCTTGCGAGCAAATCGTTGATTTGAAACGAACAAGTGATTCTTGCCAATATAAAAAGACTGAAGATGGAGTCCTTACTCCTCTGCTGCACACAAAACCACAACTTCACTTTGAATGGAGCTGTGGCTGCTGGAGATAATCAGCAGATTGATTTGAGAGATGCTTTGCCATATGAATGGAGAGAGGAGGTTTGAGAGGAGGCCAGTTACCTGCACCTCGCAACAGTGGTAGGCAATGATGAGGCCAACCAGGATGATCGTAGACAAACTGATGACTGACTTCAGGGCTAGGGAGTAGATGGAGCTCTGTGGGTCTCACACACACACACACACACACACACACACACACACACACACACACACACACACACACACACACACACACACACACACACACGGACATGCATGCGCACACATTACCTCATTTTTAACTGATGGCTGTTTACCATCGCAAAGCTGAATCTATGAAAGGGCATTGGTGATCCACCATAATCTTCTAATCTTCCCAGCGAGCATTTTTCGGTTGAAAAGACGTTTAAAAAACGTTTAGGGTCAACGTTGAAAAAACGTGCAAGGAAGGTTTGAAAGTGAAAGTTTTTTCACCCACTATTTGCAGACGTTTATTGAACGTTCAGATTTAGACCATATTTCACCAGGAAATTAAATTAAAAATTCAGCAGCGCACAGAATCCCCGCTTTCCCACATTCAAGCCAGTCCGCTCTACGCGCTGAGCTATATATTTTCTTATACTCTGTAGAGAGCTGGGCACATATATACTCTATCTCGCACACAACTTGTAGACTACATGATTGTCGACATCGGAGGACAAGTTATTTTATGTGATGTGTGTACGAGACTATTATATTAATGTAACAGACTAAAATTATGTTGTGTGTGTGTGTTGTCTATAGGCTGTAGCCTATGGCTTCAGAGGTTAACTTCATTTAACACCAGAGACTGAGGAGGTACACAGAGCCTCGTATACAGTCTGTACAATAACATAGCGTGCCCAGAGCACCTCGTTCCGCACTTGGTGCAGACCGGTGCAGACTTGCTTTGGTCTAGTCTAGTCAGTCACGGTTAGTATAGCTAGCAAGTAAGTACTTGCGTTACTGCGTTGCTGCAGGAACTGAATTCATTATTTTATAGTATTGCGCTAAACTATTAACCATAGTTGTGTCCTGGAAGCTTTTTGCTGGCACCACATAGCCTATATAGTCCCATATTTATGATATTTCATGTGACATAAAATGCGTTGAAATGTAGTTTTCGTATAGACCAGATTTCAACTCTCAGTTACACAATAAAATGGACAAATGCCAATTCACACACTATCAATATTGCCTCTATTCCAAGCTACAACAAATGTTTTAACAATATGATGCACCAAATTGTGTTTTTTTACACGTTGACGTTGTAACCGCATTTTAGCCGGTTGAAAAGAGGGTGAAATTAGGTCTTAGACGTTCAAACCCAATATCACCCAGATTTCAACTAAAAATCAACGTTGAAAAAACGTTTTGTGCTCGCTGGGTTCTATCATATTCCATTGAGATAAATCCACTTACTTGATTTAGTGAACATGATCTTATAGGCATTATTCTCATGCAATATTTGCATGAGAATACATTTGATCATTTCTCAATATGGCTAACTTAAAAAGACCGCCTGGATGTTTGTGGAAGAGCGTTCAAGCTTATTTTAACATACCAAAACTATTCTATTTTCTCTAGATTTCACTGCAAACAATGAAAGAAAGCGACAACGAGGCGTCTGATATTTTCTTTCACGTTTCATGTTAGACATTTGGCACTGATTTCTCAGACATGAATTAAGCCCAGACTGTAACCTAAAACAGTGATTGGCCCTTGCAGGACACGATAACACAAACTACTGCTGTACTAGCTCAGAACTACATCCATGTTTCTTGAAGCATTGCTCAGTGAGATACTTCAGGGCCCCTCAGATTTTTCCGCGTCTGTGTGAACAGGCGCTCGATCCCTGGCGCTGACCTTGCTGTAGACGCTCCAGCTCAGCTCTGTCTCCATCACCATCACCACCACGCCAAATATCCCCACCCCCAGGGCAAAGTCGTTCAGCCGCTGCCTCCTCTCAAACAGCGCCCTCCTGTGGACCAGCCGCCAACCGATGTTATGGGTCTTCCAGTACTGGTCGTCCTTGTTGTCGTCTTTGGGTTCCGGGCCGGGGGTGGGACTGAGCCCGGGGATGGGACCGGCGCGTTCGGCCCCGGGCAGCGGGCCCTCCCCCTCAGCGGGGCCGGGGTCCCGGGGAAACGGGGGCGTCTCGCTGTCCTGCGGGGGGACGTCATCATCGTCTTTGGTGGTGATGATGATCTCTGGGAGACGGTCACGCATCTCCAGGGAAACGTCACCTGCCCTCCCATCCCCTCTGTCTCTGAAGGCCCCTCTACGTCCTGTGTCCCTGGAGTCGATGTGGCACGCACAGGGTGACATGGGGATGTCAGTGAAAGAGATGACGTTCTCCTGGAGTCCGTGAGGTGCTGCATTTCTGGGTTGGCATGGCCTTTTCTTGCCTTTCTTGTCCTTGCGGTTGCCCTTGACTGTGTCCCCCCTCCTGTGCGGGTGTGGGGGAGATGTGACATACAGGTATCCATTGTACAAAGGTGTGGTGGTCATGGCCTGGGTTCTATCCAGCCAGGCCGCATGATCGATCCCCGTCTGGACCGTATGGTGTATGCCACACTGGGGAGGGCAGGCTTGGGGAGGCGCCATTCTGGGTGGGAGGAGGGGGCGCTGGTCCTCCACCTCGTCTCCATCGGCCATTGACAAGTTCAGAGAGGGGGAGGGCTCCATGGTGAGAGGTTTTATAGGTGATGAGTCACCAAATCTTTTTAAGAGGTTGGAGTAGAGATGGAGAGAGAGAGAGAGAGAGAGAGGGAGGGAGAGAGAGAGAGAGAGAGAGAGAGAGGGAGAGAGAGAGAGAGAGAGAGAGAGAGAGAGGACAAGAACAGATGGTCAGGATGAAGAGAGGCCAGTGAGAGAGCAAACAGATGAGAAACACTTTCTGGCAGCAAACTGCACTAGTTACTAGCTTTTGATGCCAGTCACAAGGATATATTCTCTCATATCTTCTTGCTTTTGTAGTCTCTGTACTGTGCCATCATCATTATATTTCCCCCCAAAGACATTTTAAGTGAAGAGATGATCTGAAATGCATCAAAACAAAACTAAATGTAAACTCATTTTCAAGAATTGGTTCTGTTACAATCAAATTGCTTGTCTTAATACATTGTAATGAAGATTAATTTACCACTCTCGTTGCTCCAAAAGTTAATACATTTTCGGTGTGGGTCTAATTTCACCCATTCTGCTGAGTTCCTCTTGACAAATAGTTTATCTTTGTTTTGTTTTCTTACCTGAAGTGGACCTCTTGATTTAACCAAGTTATCCTCTTTCCAGTCAGTCCGCTATGAGGAAGAACCAACAATAATTTCCCAAAATATCCCAGTATTACATCTCCTTAATGTCCTGAAGGTCACATCTGCCTGAACCACAAGATGATCCTTCAGACGAAACACTGTTGCATCCTCTACAGACAAACACGCCACTTTCAACAGCTCCAGCTCGCAAACAAAATCACAACACTATGCTCCAGTGTGTCCAGATCAAAATACTCCAAGTCTCCCTGGTCTGTCAACACTACGCTCCAGTGTGTCCAGATCAAAATATTCCAAGTCTCCCCGGTCTGTCAACACTACGCTCCAGTGAGTCCAGATCAAAATACTCCAAGTCTCCCCGGTCTGTCAACACTACGCTCCAGTGTGTCCAGATCAAAATACTCCAAGTCTCCCCGGTCTGTCAACACTACGCTCCAGTGTGTCCAGATCAAAATACTCCAAGTCTCCCTGGTCTGTCAACACTACGCTCCAGTGAGTCCAGATCAAAATACTCCAAGTCTCCCCGATCTGTCAACACTACGCTCCAGTGTGTCCAGATCAAAATACTCCAAGTCTCCCCGGTCTGTCAACACTACGCTCCAGTGTGTCCAGATCAAAATACTCCAAGTCTCCCAGGTCTGTCAACACTATGCTCCAGTGTGTCCAGATCAAAATACTCCAAGTCTCCCCGGTCTGTCAACACTATGCTCCAGTGTGTCCAGATCAAAATACTCCGTCTCCCTGGTCTGTCCGGATGCACTTCCAGGAAATCCATTAGCAGTTTCAGCATCATCGAGCCCCTCCCATAGAACCCTGACATTTTCAGGCATTTATTCTACTGATCTATTTCCTGCATTACCATTGTCCACTGTCATGACACATTCCTTAAAGCTGGGGGCTTAATAACTACAAAAAACTGTCAGAGTGTTTTTCAGCAGGGATTGACAGATTTCCCCCCCCCTGTTGGTGTGTGTGTGTTTGGTGTGTGTGTGTTTGGTGTGTGTGTGTGTGTGTGTGTGTGTGTGTGTGTGTGTGTGTGTGTGTGTGTGTGTGTGTGCGTGTGTGTGTGCGCGTGTCGGCCCAGCGTCATTCTCAATGTGTCGTGAACGTTACTATTATTCCACCTTTTTAAATACATATAATTGTATTCAGAAGTGGGTTTCATTTTGGGAGCATGGGAGCATCCCAGGTGTGCTATTCAGATCTGTTCTTCTTGTTTTTTAATCTTCACGGGTGAACCATGGCCCTTAATATCAATTCACCAGATTAGTATCCAAGATTAATCAAGTCTGTGAGTTTACAGATCTATACTTATGCGCTTATGAAATATCAAATATGTCACCCCTTTAACCCGACAATATGCACGCGGAGGAGGAGGGGGCGGAGTATTAAGCGTTAAAGTCATAACAACGACCTTCAGCATCATTTATTTAAATCCGTGTGACAGATGGGTCCACAGATAATAGATCAGCATCCTAAGCAAAGGAGGAAAGGGACCAGAGCACATCAGGATGGTGGAGGGATAAAGAAACGCCTTTATATAATCTGAAGACAACATGTACTTAAAGGGGGGGTTGTGGTATACAGGTGGGAGATGGTAGTCTGATGAGCTAGTCTGATTTTCTACTTCCTCAGCCTCCCTTCAATTTGGAAAGTAGATCCAGGAGACTTAGCCAGATGCTTTGTTGTTTTTGAAACTAAAAGCTCACAAGTTGACGTGCGCGGAGTCTCCTCCTCTATATGCCTCGCTGCCTATCTGTCAGCACTAAGCCCCCGGGGAGGAGATCTGGAGACGGCATCTGAGAACATCCGAGCAGAGGACCTGAATTTAAAAAGACACCATTCAGTTTAGTCGGAGAGTGCATTTCTAATAGTCCACGACTGACCTCGGTCTGCGCTGATAGAAAGGATGAGCTCTCTTAAATTGTGTTGTCCTTTTGATAACAGGCCGGTGAAAGGATACAGACACATCTGAAGGCCTTCAGATGAATGCTGGCCACCAGCCAAGTAGGTGTAAATTTTGGCTGAAGCTGCGTAGTGCGTATTAAGTGTGTCATTTCCTCTAGCTTCCTTGGCGGGACGCCACCTCGTCCTCATTAGTCTCCTCTGTTGCACATCCTGCTTTGGCTGCAGTGAAATTAAAATTGGGCTCGTCTCCGAATGCAATCCACTAATTGTTGTGGGGGGTAAATAAAAAAATGTGTCTCGTGCCCCTGATGTTAGTCAGTGCCGCTTCACTCTCATCTATTGGGCTGCATTGGTCAAAAGATCAAATAAAATAAAATAAATTAAAAATTATTTTTTAACTTTTTTCGGTTTTCTCTCCCATTTTCTCCCCAATTGTACTTGGGCCAATTCCCCCTGCCGTCCCGGTCGCTGCTCCACCCCCACTGCCAATCTGCGGAGAGCCGTAGACTAGCACATGCTCCCTCTGATACATGTGCAGTCACCAGACACTTCTTTTCACCTGACCACGAGGAGTTTCGCCGGCGTGACGTAGGATCACGCTATTCCCCCCAGTTCCCCTCCCCCCAAACAGGCGCCCCGACCGACCAGAGGACTAGTACAGCAACCAGGACACATACCCCCGCCGGCTTCCCACCCACAGACAGGGCCAATCGTGTCTGTATAGGAGCGTCTGACCAAGCCGGAAGCACCGCTGGCGGGAACGGAACCCGGGTCTCCTCTGGTAGTAGGCGAGTGCTTTTTACCTCCACACTACCCAGACGGCCTGCATTAGTCAAAAGATAAATACTCCTCTACAAAGGCAAACAGCAGTGACTCATTTTGTGTGTTTAAATCGGGACAGACTACAATAAGCGTATTAGCATAAGAAACTCATACCAAAATTCCAAACCAAACAAAAAGGGCCACTTTGGGACAAATCAGACGTGACAGGCGACCGGACGGCTGTATGAGGCGGGCTGTCGATAACACCTTATTAAGAGAGGATGTGTCAGCGTGGAGGAGGGCCTAATCCAATCAGGAGAGTAATTAAAAGCCCACAGCACAGCAGCAGCAGCAGCAGCAGCACACTGGTCTGGCTGATGGCTGCATTGTCTCAGAGGCAGCATTCAGCATTTAGCATCAGAGAGGGATGAGCTAATTCATGCCAGCTCAGAGCTGCAGGCAGGCAGGGACCATCAGTGCTGCTCCGGGCGGCGCTGGAATGAGAAGCAGCGTCACATTAATCAACAGGGAATACAGCGAGATGTGCAAGAATTGACCTGCATCCTTCTCCAGCTCGTCCTCATCATTTGTGTCATATTGCTGCGGTTGGCATTCAGGATCAGTCGTTGGTTAGTTCAACTGTCCGTCATAAGCTGTTGTTGTTAAAGGTCAGACGTCAGACGTGAGGAGTCATTGGTTAGTTTAGGTGTCAGTCAAACAGCCCTGTTTGAATGTAATGCGGGTGAATGCTGCTGGCTGCCGGCTAGGTCAGGGCTGGACTGGGACCAAAAAAGCTACCTGCCATGTGTCAGACAGGCCCACAATTTCGAATCGGCCCAATTTTTCGAGCTCGCTTTCGCTTCGCTCGCACTCGCATGGGTTGGGTATTTACTTATAAAGCCACATGTTATGACCCGGTCTAGGGGTTTTAGGTGTAATCATGGGTCGCGGAACCGCCCGGGCCACACGGGCCCGGGCCTGGGTACATTTCAGTTCCCCCCCCCCCAAAAAAAAAAAACATGTTTTTTTTTTCAAATACATAATACATACTTTTTCACCAACCTGACCGGCCCACTAGCGAGCGGCCCACCGGCCATTGCACCGGTAGAATTACATTGCAGTCCAGCCCTGGGCTAGGTGTAGTACGGGCCTAATCGCCCTTAAGACCATAATAATAGATTAGAGTTGCGACATCTCCATTCGCTCCAATGGACCGGTTTTCAAGCAGCGCTGTCGAGTTGCAGCAGAACGGACCGTTTTGTTTAAAAGGGGAAGACGTTTAAAGAATCAAACTGTATATTATCGGCTTTATTTTATGAATTCAAACATACCGTGAGCCCCCTTCCTGGCTATTCCCCCCCGCTATGTGAATCACGCACTTTGGACTTCCGTTGGCGCCCCTCTCTCTTCTATATTACTGTGAGGTTCGCTTGATAGCTAGAGGCGTGTCCTAGAAGCTGATTGGCCGGTGGATGTCAGGCCCGGGGATGAAAGGCCTGAGGACAGCTCGTGCCATGGGCTCTAAGGACTGAGTCCTCTGTATATAATGTCAATATTTCTCCTGGTATAGCAGCTCTCAGCCTGTCGGAGTGGGTCGCCTTTTTTGTTTAACTTGTTTACTGTTTTTCTTTTTTGTTAGGGAGTTAGGTGCCTGTTCTTCTGTTTTTATGCCAGCGATAGTTGTCTGTCTGTCTGTCCGTCCGTCCGTCCGTCCGTCCGTCCGATGTTTGTTAACACGATATCTGAGGAACGCCTTGACAGAATTTCATCAAATTTGCTTCAAACATCGACTTGGACTCAAAGATGAACTGATTAGATTTTGGTGGTCAAAGGTCAAAGTTCAAGGTCACTGTAACCTCTCAAACGCCATTTTCAACCTCGTTAATGCCATATCGCAGGAACGCCTTGATGGAATTTCTTTGAATTTGCCTCAAACGTCCACTTGGACTCAAAGATGAACTGATTAGATTTTGGTGGTCAACGGTCAAAGGTCAAGGTCACTGTGATCTCTCCAACGCCATTTTCAACCTTGTTAATGCCATATCTCAGATGGAATTTCTTCGAATTTGCCTCAAACGTCCACTTGGTCTCAAGGATGAACTGATTAGATTTTGGTGGTCAAAGGTCAAAGTTCAAGGTGCCTGTCTGTGAACTCATGATGACCGCTTGTTTCATGCTTGTTAACGCGATATCTCTGGAACACCTTGATGGAATTTCATAGAATTTGCCCCAAACGTCCACTTGGACTCAAGGATAAACCGATTACATTTTGGTGGTCAAAGGTCAAAGGTCAAGGTCGCTGTGACCTCACAAACACCATTTTCAAGCTTGGTAACGCCGTACGCCTTGATGGAATTTCTTCACATCTTGTTCAAACGTCAAAGTCTGGACAGACGTGGATGTCGACTGCTCACTTGTTGGTGGAGGCATATATCCGCGGTGCGGTCGTTCTAGTTGTGTCTAAGTTGGCTTTGGTCCGGTAATTCTTTTGTTTCTTAATTTAGTCTAAGCTGTGTGAGAATAATCCTGCTACTTTTGGACTGCTACTGGATTTCTGCTCTCCTTGGGTAGTGGGGGAAAGTGGGGCAGTCACGCTCATTTCGGTTGTGCCCAGTTCCCCTACGCCGGGCATGACACCATCATCATCATCATCACCACCATCATCATTATCCTTGATGACAGTTTAATCCAAATCCTTTTCTTTTGCAGTGTTTCCACTCTCCTGCCCTCTTTGTGTCATAATAACCTTCTCGTTATAGCTTCTGCTCTCATCAAACCCTCAATTCATTTAGTCCAGCTCCCTCCTTGGTAATTAAACTCCATCACATCACCCTCACACAGCCCTGCTGCCGGTGCTCAGCTCCCCGTTATTTAGCCGCCAGCCTGCAGTTGGAATACAAAACCACCAGATGTCACCCACGCCTCAGTGCCTCCAATCTGTGTTTTTATGAGGCGTGATGAATTTGGATTTTGGCACGGTAATAGACTGGCGCTTGATGCATAGCCCTTTTTTAACCCTGGGAACCCTTTTTATTCCCCACTGAGATTAACTCAAAGGCAATTTAGCGCACAGTCAAAACGACAACTGTGGCGCGCGGGAGGATGCTTCTTTTAAGATACATTTAGCGGGGCGCGTGGTTTTTTGTCCTTGTTGCACGCTTGGTGGCGTTTCCTCTGTTTTTTAACCGGGTCTTGAGTTCACCCATTCTTCTTTGCGCCTCTGAGGGCCGTCCTCCTCCCTCCTCTGTGCGCAGTCGAGCATGAATCTGTGTCTCCGGAGCGCTCGGGATGTCTTGACAGGCCGCCTTGCAGCGGGGTAATTTCCGAAGGCCAGTAGAAGTAATAGGGTAATCTATTATACCGTCCGGATCTTTTCTTCCTCCTCGCGCTCCTTTGCTTCTTCCCCCCTCTCTCGTTGGGCTTCTCAGCGCTTCTCAGCATGCGTCCTTCGCATCAGCGTTTCGTGAGGACAAATGAGAAGTCTAGTTTTAACTATGCACATTCCTGAGCCCTCCTGCAGAGCCCAGCACTTTCTCAATTAGACTGAGTCTATCTGCCACGCTGATTCAAAGCTCGCCCCCCGCTGAGTGGGGAAGACACACGCACACGCACACGCGCGCACGCACACACACACGCACGCACGCACGCACACACACACACACACACACACACACACACACACACACACACACACACACACACACACACACACAGTCACACGCACGCACACACACGCACGCACGCACGCACGCACACACACACACACACACACACACACACACACACACACACACACACACACACACACACACACACACACACACACACACACACACACACACACACTGTCTCTGTTTCAGATTTCCAGCCCAGCAGTGCGTGACCATGACATCACATTCTGAAAGCAAGCTGTCATGACGTGCTTTGACCCGTGTCGACTGAACACATGCACAGTGCTCAGTGTGCAGGAGGTGTGGAAGACATGCAATTAGTTTGAAATAAATAGAGAAACACAAAAGTGATCCTCTAAGAGGTTTGGATTTGGCTTAATAATACAATTCTCCAATGGAGTCAAATTGAGATGTTTATGCATCATGTTGTTTACAGCGGGGGGGGGGGGGGGGGGGGGGGGGGGGGGGGGGGCCCTCCCCCAGGGGGGCTCCAAACAGTTTCATGTCAATGGAAGAGGGAAAAATATGACATTAGTTATTGAAAAGGTAATCAAAAGGAGATCACATATAATTGGTTAAAGAGATAATACTGTAGGCTACATAGTGATACATCATCGTTTTCTATGTATTTGGTGTAATCTGAAGTATGTCAACAGTAACAACAGGCTGTCTTGGCTCAACTGTTGAGTTGCAATGGGATAAAAATAACATAATCATGATTTGGGGGTGGGGGGTGGTGAAAACCGCTGGTTTACAGTAATAGATCAACCAAGGGATATAAGGGTTTCATTTCAAAATACTGTATAGTGTATAGCCATTTTGGAGGAAAGAAAATTGATATCTGAAATTAATCATGTGATATTTTGTATATATATATCATCCATATATCTATATCTACAGTATATATATATATATATATATATATATATATATATATAATATATATATATATATATATATATATATATATATATATCTATATATCAATATCTATATATCTATATATAAAAATATATATATAGATATACAAAATATTGCATGATTAATTTCAGATAGCAATTTTCTTTCCTCCAAAATGGCTATACACTATACAGTATTTTGAAATGAAACCCTTATATCCCTTGGTTGACCTATTACTTAAGCAGTGACCCATAATGTGCTTAACCTTAATGCCAGCAGTCAATATAGGAGATTGGTGGGTGTCACTTTATTCAATCTCGTTTTGGAATGAAACTCCTCGTATAACTGCTCTCTTCCCTCTGCCTCTCTCTCTCCTTTATCCCCTTTCCCTCTGCACTGATATCCTTCTCTCCCGTTCTCCTTTTTAGTCCCACCTCACCTCCCAGAGAGACAGGGGGAGGGAGAGAGAGAGAGAGAGAGAGGCAGGGGGAGGGAGGGAGAGGGAGGGAGAGAGAGAGAGGGAGGCAGGGGGAGGGAGGGAGAGAGAGAGAGAGAGGCAGGGGAAGGGAGAGAGAGAGAGAGAGAGAGAGGCAGGGGGAGGGAGAGAGAGAGGGAGGCAGGGGAAGGGAGAGAGAGAGAGAGAGAGAGGGAGGCAGGGGGAGGGAGAGAGAGAGGGAGGCAGGGGAAGGGAGAGAGAGAGAGAGAGAGAGAGAGAGGGAGGCAGGGGGAGGGAGAGAGAGAGAGAGAGAGAGAGAGAGGGAGGCAGGGGAAGGGAGAGAGAGAGAGAGAGGGAGGCAGGGGAAGGGAGAGAGAGAGAGGGAGGGCAGGATAGAGAGCGCACACGAGCTGACTTGTGTCTAGAATCAATCACCCCCCCCTCTCCCCTCCCCTCTTCCTTCACTCACTCACTGCAATCTGCCAGCGGTGTGCGTGCGGGAGAAAGACAGAGATATATGTATATAGAGAGATATATCTGAGTCTCTGTACCTCACAGCCACCATATCCTCCTCTCCGTACTCCCCCCTCCTCCCTCCCTCAGCTCTCGCTCCTCCTCCTCCTCCAACAACACACTCACTCGCTCCCTCTGATGCTGTGTGGATGCAGACCGGGGGCATTTCCAGGCTCCTGAATCTCCTCTCCTCTCCTCCTCGGCGTCTCCCCCCCCTTCCTCCCCCCCCAAGAGACCCGGGCTGGTCCAGACCTGTTTCTCCGTCTCTCCTCCGTCTCTCCTCTCCTCTCCTCCTGCACCTAACCACCAGGATGTGGTCCTCCTCGGTGGCTCTGCTTCTCTCTGGATTCTCCGCTTTGATCCACGGTGAGCTATGCGCCCGCCTGTCTATCTGTCTGTCTGTCTGTCTCCATCTTCTTTTCTTGTTCACTTTATGTGGGAATCAAGATGCGACAGAATCAGAATCACTTTGAGTCCGCTAAATAGGCACATGGATGCCCAGTGTGTCAAGTACGTAGTGGAATAAGGATTTGAACTAGAAACAGGTAAAGTGAAGTGCGTGTGTGAGAGGATCCGGCTCACCTGTTTGCTTGCCTGTTTATGTCAGAGGGATTTTCCTCCTGAACTGTGTGGCTGATGGATTGTTTGCTGGAGACACATGCTGGGTTTGATCCCTCTGCACGAGGTGTGTTCTCCTCACAGACATGACATGCTGGGTTTGATCCCTCTGCACGAGGTGTGTTCTCCTCACAGACATGACATGCTGGGTTTGATCCCTCTGCACGAGGTGTGTTCTCCTCACAGACATGACATGCTGGGTTTGATCCCTCTGCACGAGGTGTGTTCTCCTCACAGACATGACATGCTGGGTTTGATCCCTCTGCACGAGGTGTCTTCTCCTCACAGACATGACATGCTGGGTTAGATCCCTCTGCACGAGGTGTGTTCTCCTCACAGACATGACATGCTGGGTTTGATCCCTCTGCACGAGGTGTGTTCTCCTCACAGACATGACATGCTGGGTTAGATTCCTCTGCACGAGGTGTGTTCTCCTCACAGACATGACATGCTGGGTTTGATCCCTCTGCACGAGGTGTCTTCTCCTCACAGACATGACATGCTGGGTTAGATCCCTCTGCACGAGGTGTGTTCTCACAGACATGACATGCTGGGTTTGAGCCCTCTGCACGAGGTGTGTTCTCCTCACAGACATGACATGCTGGGTTTGATCCCTCTGCACGAGGTGTGTTCTCCTCACAGACATGACATGCTGGGTTTGATCCCTCTGCACGAGGTGTGTTCTCCTCACAGACATGACATGCTGGGTTAAATTCCTCTGCACGAGGTGTGTTCTCCTCACAGACATGACATGCTGGGTTAGATTCCTCTGCACGAGGTGTGTTCTCCTCACAGACATGACATGCTGGGTTTGATCCCTCTGCACGAGGTGTGTTCTCCTCACAGACATGACATGCTGGGTTTGATCCCTCTGCACGAGGTGTGTTCTCCTCACAGACATGACATGCTGGGTTTGATCCCTCTACACGAGGTGTGTTCTCCTCACAGACATGACATGCTGGGTTAGATCCCTCTGCACGAGGTGTGTTCTCCTCACAGACATGACATGCTGGGTTAGATTCCTCTGCACGAGGTGTGTTCTCCTCACAGACATGACATGCTGGGTTTGATCACTCTGCACGAGGTGTCTTCTCCTCACAGACATGACATGCTGGGTTAGATCCCTCTGCACGAGGTGTCTTCTCCTCACAGACATGACATGCTGGGTTTGATCCCTCTGCACGAGGTGTGTTCTCACAGACATGACATGCTGGGTTTGAGCCCTCTGCACGAGGTGTCTTCTCCTCACAGACATGACATGCTGGGTTTGATCCCTCTACACGAGGTGTGTTCTCCTCACAGACATGACATGCTGGGTTAGATCCCTCTGCACGAGGTGTGTTCTCCTCACAGACATGACATGCTGGGTTAGATTCCTCTGCACGAGGTGTGTTCTCCTCACAGACATGACATGCTGGGTTTGATCCCTCTACACGAGGTGTGTTCTCCTCACAGACATGACATGCTGGGTTAGATCCCTCTGCACGAGGTGTGTTCTCCTCACAGACATGACATGCTGGGTTAGATCCCTCTGCACGAGGTGTGTTCTCCTCACAGACATGACATGCTGGGTTAGATCCCTCTGCACGAGGTGTGTTCTCCTCACAGACATGACATGCTGGGTTTGATCCCTCTACACGAGGCGTGTTCTCCTCACAGACATGACATGCTGGGTTAGATCCCTCTGCACGAGGTGTGTTCTCCTCACAGACATGACATGCTGGGTTTGAGCCCTCTGCACGAGGTGTGTTCTCCTCACAGACATGACATGCTGGGTTTGATCCCTCTGCACGAGGTGTGTTCTCCTCACAGACATGACATGCTGGGTTTGAGCCCTCTGCACGAGGTGTGTTCTCCTCACAGACATGACATGCTGGGTTTGAGCCCTCTGCACGAGGTGTGTTCTCCTCACAGACATGACATGCTGGGTTAGATTCCTCTGCACGAGGTGTGTTCTCCTCACAGACATGACATGCTGGGTTTGAGCCCTCTGCACGAGGTGTGTTCTCCTCACAGACATGACATGCTGGGTTAGATTCCTCTGCACGAGGTGTGTTCTCCTCACAGACATGACATGCTGGGTTTGATCCCTCTGCACGAGGTGTGTTCTCCTCACAGACATGACATGCTGGGTTAGATTCCTCTGCACGAGGTGTGTTCTCCTCACAGACATGACATGCTGGGTTTGATCCCTCTGCACGAGGTGTGTTCTCCTCACAGACATGACATGCTGGGTTTGATTCCTCTGCACGAGGTGTGTTCTCCTCACAGACATGACATGCTGGGTTAGATCCCTCTGCACGAGGTGTGTTCTCCTCACAGACATGACATGCTGGGTTTGATTCCTCTGCACGAGGTGGGTTCTCCTCACAGACATGACATGCTGGGTTAGATCCCTCTGCATGAGGTGTGTTCTCCTCACAGACATGACATGCTGGGTTTGATTCCTCTGCACGAGGTGGGTTCTCCTCACAGACATGACATGCTGGGTTTGAGCCCTCTGCACGAGGTGTCTTCTCCTCACAGACATGACATGCTGGGTTAGATCCCTCTGCACGAGGTGTGTTCTCCTCACAGACATGACATGCTGGGTTTGAGCCCTCTGCACGAGGTGTCTTCTCCTCAGAGACAGACAGCAGGCAGATTGACATCCTAGCTGTGAAGCCAAGCAGATGACAGTGTTTAATTAACCCATTCAGAACCCAATTATGTTCCAAGGAGAAAAAAATATTGTAATGGTGGATTTATACTTATAAATCATTAGGAATAAATGTATTAAAATACTTTATTATGTGTTATTGAATCTCAACCTGAGAAACACCTAACAGTAGAAATGACGATAAATAATAAATATATATATTTTTAATCCTCGATTCCTGAAGTAACTCCAGAAAACAGTATGGTCAAAGCCTTCTGAGTTTAATATTCTGTGTACATATTCAATATGCAATATAAGCTTATATTAATTATATTGTAGTTAATGCATATTAAGAATTATCTAACCCTTAATTAATAGTTACCTAATGTGCCTAGTAATCATACTAATGGTGTTCAGGTTAACTTGTACATTATCTCATAGTTTATGGTTAGTTAATGGTTAGGGTTAGGGTTGGTTAAAAGGCATTAACTATTATACATGAATGCCTATTAAGCATTAAGTTCATCCAAAAATGAAAATCCGGTCAACATCTACTCACCCCCATGCCGGTGGAGTGTTTTAGTCGACAAAACATTCGGGTCACAGCATCTCCTAAACAATTTTTAAGCTTTTAAATGTAATCCAAGTCTGCAGAAGCCCCGAGATGCCAAGTTAACTTTCATTTACACCCTGTTTTTAAAAGCATCACTGTAGCCGTGAGCTGAAAGTCCCGTTTTCACTTTCGCTAGGAACACTCGGACGATTTTCAACCGGCTTTGTATCATTACAAAATCAGTAGACTATCAGAAAAATAAACAATTTTGCGGTCATTTATTTAATCTCATAGTTATTGAGAGTTGATCTGATTTGATTTTAGTCGTGGACCAGTGATGTCATTCATGCACAAATGACATCACTGGGTGTAAATGTCTTTTCAAGTCAATTTGGCATCTTCTGGAGACTTGGATTACACCAGATGAGCAGTATGGAGGAATTTTATTGTATTTTTATTTATTTATTTACGTTTGAAAGTTGGTCACCATTCACTTCAATCATTAGGACAATACTGTAACTCTGTTTGCCTGGAAAACACCACTATGTTTTGTGGACTAAAAAACACCACCCAACGTTCCACCAATCCAATCTGACTGACTGAATTTTCATTTTTGGGTGAACTTATCCTTTATGCATTAACTAACCGTTAACGAATGTACCCTTATTGTAAAGTTTGACCTAAGCTTGTATCATTAGAAAATCAAATCAATCAAAACAATCAGAAGAAATCATTCAGATCCCCTGTCCATTCCAATGGAGGGATGTTTTTGAAAAAATCCTGAGTAAAAGCTATAAATCTTTCATATTAGGATATTTTGACATGGATAAGTAATATAACATGCCATGCTTACTTTAAAGGCAAATGATGTACTTTAACAATATGATTCATCGAGTAAAATGTGCCTTACACTTCCTCCTAGCCTCACGGTCAGTCATGCTTGCTGAAAAAGGGTGTGTGGCTCTACTGCAGTCCACTTTAGATGATGTGGAACTATATTGATTGGCTTATATCCAATCAAAAGAATCTGAAGCCGCAATCATAACAGTTTCCCCCTGCAGATGTGTCTGCATGTGTGGGGAAACAGATCACATCAGCTACATAGTGTTCATAGAGCCACTCTTCCCTCTTTACCTGCTTGATACGAGCTGAAGTGAAACCAGAGGGCCGAGGCTGACAGGAGATGATAGAGTTGACAGTGGAGCTGCTGAAGCTTCCCTACAGGCACAACATGCGACTGAAATGCTTTTTCTCCAACAACGGTTCGAGACCAGTTGATTCCAGAAATCTCTCTTCAAGCCAGCAGCACACATCTCTGTAGGAAGCGCCATTAAAAGACAAGGGACACAATTTCAATTTCACTGAATACATAAGTACAGCTTACAGAATGATTTGATGTAACGTAGTGAGTAAAGCTCCCTCCCAGAGGCCTCAAGAAACCCTCTAGTGACAGATGCTAGAGCGCATGGGTTTTAGCCTCCTCGCTAGAGCGCCCGCCACGCCGGAGGTTCCGAGTTCGATTCCCAGCTGCGGAGGGGGGGACTACACGACGCGGGTTACATTGACATGCAGCAAAGTTCACTTTGACATGATGCATGCCATTTGAAAGCACCTTAAAATACCACGAGTGCAAATGGGAGTCAAAGCCCTATCGCCCATCATTGTAAACTGACATAGCACACTCGTGAAAAAAGAGATATTTTCAATAGGGACACAGTAATGATAATAAACACACATTCAGACCTCCAGGTTCCTATAATAATGTTTTGTCAAATCCAAGAACATCTATTTAACATTTCACACACATTCTAATGTGTGTGGCACCTGTGAGACAAATTTGAAAGTGAGAAGGTGTTGGTTATTCCCCATAGAAGCCATTTCATTGTAGTGAGACCATTTTTAAAAACTGGACCTCACTGTATGTAAAATTTCTTTCCTTCATTATTGCCTTCCTCATTATTTTGCCTCGCGTTAAATGTTCCATTCTGAGCGAGGAGCTGGACCTTTCCCTCATGCTGTATTTACTGTATTAATGCTGTATTTACTGTATTAATGCTGTATTTACTGTATTAATGTCACTGCAAATAGGAGATAAGAATGACTAATGGTGAAGACACATTTCTTTTTAAATCTCTCCTCTCCTAATTGAATGTGTCACTCTTAACCTTCATATCTTGTGTTTCCCTCTGTTTTTCTCTCTTGGTACGCATTGCACACCCGGGCGACCCCTCTCTGGGTGGCCTTTCCCAACGTTTCTTCCATTTATTTTTTACTAATGAGGTTTTCAAGGAGTTTTTCCTTTTCACTGAGGGGCGTTGGGAGGGCGAGTTGTGGTCATTTTCAGTCCCTCTCTCAATCAAAACGTGGGCATTGCTAAATCTGTTGGGACTGTGTGTGTGATTAAGGTCTACACACACACACAAATAGACTCTTATGCTTCACATGGTCTTAGCAGAGGGGCCAGCAGCTCTATAAGTCACTCTGCTGCTCGGTCGGTTGGTCCACACAACTTTTCTCAGTTAGTGGGCAGTTTTTACCCTGGGAGGCTGGAATTTGGCATGGAGGTCAAGTGTATGTGTGTGTGTGTGTGTGTGTGTGTGTGTGTGTGTGTGTGTGTGTGTGTGTGTGTGTGTGTGTGTGTGTGTGTGTGTGTGTGTGTGTGTGTGTGTGCGTGCGTGCGTGCGCGTATGAAGGTGTGTGTTTGTGTTCATGCCAATTGGCTAAAAGCGGGGCAGTGGTGGGTACATTTCAAAATGCAGGATGGCAGGGGAAGAGGGCTGAAATTTGGAATGGAGGTCAAGTGTGTGTGTGTGTGTGTGTGTGTGTGTGTGTGTGTGAAGGTGTGTGATTGAGTTCAAGCCAATTGGCCAAAAAAAAGGGCAAATTTCAAAATGCAGGGTGGCAGAGGCAGAGTAGTGTGGGCTGCCCCTGCTATCCTGCATTTTGGAAATTTGCACTTGCAAATTTGCACTTGTATTTTGCGGCGATTGCGAATTCAGTCTTGTTTAACAGTGAAGGTGTGTTAAACGTTGCGTTGTCTTCCTCATGTGCCTCTGCAGTGTCGCAGCAGGGCCCCCACGCGAGGAGCCTGCTGAAGAACCTGATGAAAGACTACAACAACATGGAGCGGCCGGTGGGGAACGACTCGCACTCGCTCACCGTGCGCTTCTCCGTCACCTTGATGCAGATCATGGACGTGGTAGGTGTGCTTCTCGACGTCCACAGGGCCGGCAGATGACCTACTGAATGTGACCAAATATATTTCTATCATGCAAATTCATGATCATATTTCTAATCTGTGTGATAAAGTGTTTCTCCTGGGGAATAATTGACATTTACAGCTTCTGGTGTTCTTCTGATAATTAAGCAATAAAATGGCCTTAAAATGGGAAATTATCATTTTGGTGTCAAAGTTCAACCTGGCACCTGGAGATAATTGCAGGCACTATTTCATTTTCGTGGGTCGGAGAGGGGGGAGGGGGGGTTAAGAACCAAAGGGTTAGAGTAGTGGTTCTCAACGTGGGGGTCCGGGGACCCCTAGAAATTTGATGAATTGTTAAACTCAGAATTATTCCATTTACAAGGTTAACACAGAGAATGTAGAAGAGTGACAGTTTTGATCATAGTTTCACTGTTATCTCTTTACCTACAATAAGGATAGTCATGGAATTCTGGACAAATTCATATCTGCCAAAAAAAGCGATCCTCGATATGAACAAGGTTGAGAATCACTGTTCTAGAGACAGCAGCTAGCTGGTTCATTTGTACGGTCCTTCAGTCTGGACTACGTCAAGTCACAGAAGACTGTCTTCTCGACAACTCTGAATCTTTGATGTGGATGGAAACTAATATTGTAGTCTGCTAGCAGATTTATGCAGCAAATGATTTCCAAGACTTTTTTTTATGTTTTGTAGGACGAAAAGAACCAGGTGCTGACGACCAACATCTGGCTGAAGATGGTAAGGACCTGAGAGAGAGAGAGAGAGAGTGAGAGAGAGAGAGAGAGAGAGAGAGAGAGAGAGAGAATGATATCGCTGCTATTGTGGGTTTAGGTCATTTTTACATTTTTGCATGCACTGGTTTGAAATGGGCTTTAGTAAAGTAAGTTTCATGACCCACCCTCTGCAAATCCCATCCAAAAATCCATTAGGTTTAAAATACATGCTACAGCATGCGCTGGGAGTGGGACACGTCATCAGTGATGTTAGCTGGGGTCGTAAGGTGTTTCGGGTCTGTCAACATCATACACCCTCGCCCAGTAGACCCGGCCGAGGCTGATTAAGACCCCTACCCGCGTCCCAGAAGCGGCCGCTCACTGATCAGCCCTCCTACTCTGTCTGCAACGTTGCCTGCGGAAGGGTTGATCACGGCCAATCCGCTGCAATAGAGTTAGTGCTACACCGCAGTATTGTAAGACATTACACCACTACCTTTTTTTTTTTTTTTTCTGAAAGCGGACCTATTTTAAGCTAAAAGGCTCTCAGACATAGCATAGCAGTAATATACTGTTTGGATTTTATGAACTCAAATAATATTCATACTGAACAACCAGGTGTTATGGAGACACTGTGTCAGCAGAAAAGTGGACGGACTGGATCTGTGTCTGTGTGTTTCAGAGTTGGTTTGACCACTACCTCCAGTGGAACCAGACCGAACATCCCGGAGTGAAAACGCTCCGCTTCACTACAGACCAGGTCTGGACACCAGACATTCTGCTCTACAACAGGTAACACACACACACACGCACACACACACACACACACACACACACACACACACACACACACACACACACACACACACACACACACACACACACACACACACACACACACACACACACACACACACACCATTATTCCCTCTGCAGTGGTCGCTGTCTGTGGTGCTGAAATGACAAGACCCCTAAAAGAGGTCTCACTCTCCCCCCGCGCTATCACATAATTTCATCACACACACACACACACACACACACACACACACACACACACACACACACACACACACACACACACACACAGGGACACACGCTTCGCCAAGCAGTGTCCTAAGTTGCACCTTCCTCCTCTGTCCTTCCTTAGTGCAGATGATGACTTTGACTCCACCTTTAAGACCAATGTTCTGGTCAACTCCAGTGGCTACGCTTCATATATTCCTCCAGGTGAGTCTCTCTCTCTCTAGACTATCTATCCTTCATCCCTATCTCACCCCATCACTCCCTCGTCTCTCTGCGGTGCAAAGGCAGCAACTCATCCTGCACTCTCCGCATGTCTCCCCTGTTATGTACACTTGACATTAATATTTTATCACTACCAAACAGCGTCGCCGGTTAGTCACCCATGTAAGGCCGTGTAAGTAACGGCTCCCCTGGGCTTCCGGGGTTCCACGGTTCTTTGCTTTTGACTTTCTCACAGTCATTTCTCTCTCCAGCACATTAAGAGCGCCGGCTGCTGCGGGGATCCTTCGTGCCAGGCTGGCCGAAATGGCCTCGCGGAGTCAAGATGAGGGATAGAAAACCAGCATATATCAATTTTTACTGGGCGGCCATGTTTATTCATAAGGTGCAACCTAATGTAAATAAAGGCCCTTAATGCGGTGGTTTGGATCAGAGCCAATGAAGAAGAGAGTGCTGCGGCGCCACGGGCCGGGCCTAATGAGGGGCAGCCAGACTGGACCACACGACACGCGAGTAGACAGAGAGAGAGAGAGGAAAGAGAGCGGGAGAGGATGAGTGAATGGAGAGAGAGAGAAAAGGAGGCGTGTGTGTGTGTGTTTATTTGTTTGTTTATTAAAAGGATCCCCATTAGCTGGCGCCATGGCAATCAGCTAGTCTTCCTGGGGTCCACAACATGTAAAGAAGTCACATGACAAAAATGACATAATACAAAAAACTACATTCATCTTAATACAAAAATACACATGAAATTACATGACATATAAATGAGAGTTAAAAGAGTGGGACATATGGGATCATAAGTAAAACAAACACTGTGAGACCAGTGTTGGGCAAGTTACTTTCAAAATGTAATATACTACATATTACTAGTTACCTTCATTTGAAAGTAATAAGTTACTTTACAGTAATACTGTCTGTGTAGAGTAACTCGTTACTTATTTACAGTACTTTTGCATGACTTTCACCAAAACAACAGCGGCAGCAGAATGACATCGCCGCCCCGGAACATCCCGAAAAATAATGTCAACCACCTTGAAGTCAGTGTAAACAATCCAAAATTCTAAATGTAATTCTTTTCCTTTGTTATTGTCATCTGTAGTGGTTATTTGCATAAAAACAGACCATTTGATTAGGAAATGGATTGTATCTTGTGCTTTGATTTAAAAAAAAATAACTAAATTTGTAACTTGAGATACTTGACAAAGTAACTGGTATAATATTACTGAAATCCTAATACGTGATATTACTGAGTTACTGCTAAAAGTAATATATTACATGTAATATGTTACTTTTGTAATGAGTTACCCCCCAACACTGTGTGAGGCATACACCTGTATTCTCCCTCATACAAGCCTGTTTGCGATGACTGTGGTCCTTGTAGCTGGGCTATTGTCGGGAGATAAAAGGCTGGATGTTTGTGGGTGTCAGGCAGGGAGCAGCAGCAGCAGCTTGACAGCCAGCAGAATAAATAACTCAAAGGCAGAGGATCCCAGGTGCCTGCTGCTGTTATCATAGCTCTCATAGCTGCAGATCTAAAGCTCTTGTGCAATGTTTTGGCTTAATGGTGTAACAGTAGGTAAGAGGAGATCATTTCAGTTTTAGTTGAAAGCTATGTCGTGCTGATATTTCCAAAAATGTAATCCTCTCTCGGCCCCGGTGACGCCGTCTTTGGAGGAGATTTTTGCGAGAGTTTTTTTATTTTGGCCGCTAACCCGTGAGAGAGAGAGAGAGACAGTTCCAAGCTGCAGAGAAGTCAAGGTAAGGCCATTTACACCTGGCGTTAACATGTGTTTTCTGTGATCAGATTGCAATCAGATTGTGTTTTATCACTTGAAATGCCAGGTGTAAACACCCCCAAAACGCATTGAAGATGGATTGCAATCTGATCGGCCAAACCACCTCCGGAGGTGGTCAGGGATGCATTGTGTACACATTGAACACGAGTGTAAATGCAATGTGTCCTCTCAATCTGGATACAGCAACTTTATGCGGATTGAGAGGACAACCATTTCTGCAATCTGATTGCAATCAGATTGCAGAAAATGCATGTTAACGCCAGGTGTAAATGGAATCAGGTTGAAGTGATAAAATACAATGTGATTGCAATCTGATCAGAGAAAATGCATGTTAGCGGCAGGTGTAAATGGCCTCGGTGTCTCGTTTGAAAATGTAGCTCCAAAGCGACCTGGCTATCTGTGAGAGGCAAGTTACTGTTACTCAAATGTATAAGTGACACAGTGCAGTGATAACATGTTAGCTAATGGATGTAATTAAGGGTTTAGTGCCTCAGCAGCTCATAAGGAGAGTCATTATAGAGGGATCATCCCGATGAAGCAAAGGCAAGCACTTGGTGTTACTAACTGGATGGTAGAGAGAGTTGGATGGTGCTTGAGAGCAGTGAATGACGCGTTTTCATTTCAACCTGATTCTTGGCTTCAAGGGGTTAGCCAACACATTCTCCAAACAGCATACAGGAGCCTGGTCAAAACCGTCCTGTCTTATAATATGACTGCCTGGTACGGCAACCTAAATGTAAAAAGTAAAAACAAACTCTCTAGAATTGTTAAAATAGCAGGTAAGATTATTAGTAAACCACAAAAACAGCTCTGCAATATTTTTGACAGGACTGTAAATAGGAAGGCTAGAAAGATCAGTGGTGATGCCTCGCACCCACTGAACCTGGCGTTGGAGCTGCTCCCATCCGCTCGTCGGTTTAGGGTCCCAAGGGCCAGCCGGAATATCTATAAGAACTCCTTCATCCCCTCTGCCATACTAGCACTGAATAAATAAATGAATCTGTTTTGTATGGCGTGCTGTGTAATGTATAGGTTAGGTAATATTTTAGGTAGGTAGGTATTTCTAGGTATTTAGATAGGTAGGTAGGCATTTTAGACCGGTAGGTATTTTGTAATTTGTATTTGTTTATCCATGACAAGCTGCTGCTATCTGCTAACTTGCACCATGTATGATGTATGTTCTATGTTTTATGTTCTCTATGTGTTATGGTGTGCTGATTGTGCACAATACGTAACACACTGTATGTGCTGAAGAGAAGCCAAAGACAAATTTCCACTGAGGTGGACAATAAAGTAAATCAAATCCAAATTAAATCAAATCAAATCAAATGGGCTGAATCGTGGAATCAGGAGAAATAAGTCCTTCTGCATTCTCTTATCAGCCTTTGTGTTGCTTGCATAACGAGGAAAAAGGTTTTATAGCGGCAACTTAATTTGGTATCGTTTTTTTTTTGGTGAGCAATTTAACCTTTATCAGACAAGACATTAAGAACAAATTCTTATTTACAATGGCGACCTGGCCTGTTCATAGCATTGGACCTGCTCAAATTTGCTTTTTGAAACTCTGCTTTCATTCCACTCTAAAAGGCTGTTTTGCATGTCGGCAGGCTCATAATGAATGTCTTTGAGAGCAGTTTGTTAGGCTCCACTGGCATTTCAGTACTGTGTGCAACTGAAAGTCTCAATAGACTTGATTCGTTCATTTCACTAATTACTTTAATGCTGAAGTTTGCCAGCCACCTCTACAAGGACCATTGCGATTCACTGCGTGGGGGTGGATGTGGTGTGTGTGTGTGTGTGTGTGTGTGTGTGTGTGTGTGCGCGTGGTTTTGTGCAAGTGTGAGTGTGTTTAATTTTGCAGAATAAAAGTGACGATCAAATTATTGGCGCTGTGGAAAATCTCACCAGTGTTGTTGTTTTCTTGTTTCATTGAGACTTAGGTAACAGCTGTTTGTGCAGGCAGAGCAGAGACAATGTTTGCAGAAGAGGAGAATATCTGAAAGCTAAGAGTCACAATACATTTCTTTCTCTGCTGCTCACATCTGTTTGATGGGAGGTTGTCTCTCATCTTTGCTTCCACCTCACCAGCCACCAAACCCAATTTCAAAACCCCAAACTCTCTGCTGGCCTGCGGAAAGAAAAACAGCAAAAAAAACACATTGCAATATTGTGCAAGGGATTGTGATACATGTGGCCATATAATCTTTTCTACGCCATTTCTATCTAAAAACAAATAAAAGGGTAAGGTGGTGGGGAGATGCGATAGATCTGAAAAAAGAAAGAAATGATTTTCTCTCACAGGCATCTGTTCAACACCTCCATCAAAGGGAAAAAAATGCAGCCTCTCTACTGGAAATTGAAGCGGTCAATATTGTCGTTTTTTGGGATTTTCAAAATAAAGCGATTTTAGAATCTAAATGCGCTCTCTTTCGCCCTTTTCTCAGGAATCTTCATGAGCACATGCAACGTGGACGTTCGCTGGTTCCCCTTTGACATCCAGCAGTGTGAGCTGAAGTTCGGCTCCTGGACGTACGACGGCTGGCTGCTGGACCTGCAGATGGACGAGGCTGACACCACCGGCTACATGCCAAACGGAGAGTGGGACCTAGTGGGTGAGTAGGGTCACCCTACTCACCCACTAGGTCCCACTCTCCATTGAGTTCACCCTACTAGGGTGAACTCACTGCGTGGTAGAGAGCTACACCCTCTGGAACTGAGTGGTTATGCCTTTTCTGTGCAATGTTGGGTGTTCACCAATAGAGACACTGCATAATTCAGAAGCCACGCCCGAGACGGGGGAAAACAGAACCCCCCCCTCCAATCTTGGCGTTCTCCTATGTCGCGTGCATGGTTGCGTGTTGCACAAAAAGATCGTATATACGGAAGATGAACACTCCAACTTACTTCCTTGACAGTTAGATCCACATTTTTCTTCTCAATGGCTTCCTTGTTTTGCTCAGGAGTACAGAAAAACTTCAACTGGCGATTTTTTACATTTGTTGTGTGCGCAGCCCACCACACAACAGCTTTTAGCTATGTTTAATTCAAGGAAAATGACGCTGGTGTGTGGAAATGAACGGAGCTTTTCCCCCGTGATGGGCGTGGCCTATTTCATGCAGTGTCTCTATGCGTGCAAAAACCTCCAACAAGTCATTTAGTTTAGCCAATGGGGTTAGATCATTTCACTTGTTTCCACCTTGTCTCAAGAGTTTTGTAGAATCAAGTTTCTTTTCTAGTAGTGAAGTGATTTCTTTCTAGAATTTGATTTGAAGGTTGGATATGAGGCTAAATGACTTGTTAAAGCAGCTACGAGCAAGATTTTCGATTGTTATTCAACAGTATAATTATAATATTGATGCATCACAACTTACCTAGAATAGTAGCTGAGACCAAAGCCGTGTGAATCGGAGATTGCTCTCTTGATGATTATAGAGTCTGTTGTGTCTGTCTACCGGCAGGCCGGATAAACCCGGAAGTGAAACGAAACGGTTTTCGGCAGCTGCCTGCCTTCAACCGTTTCGCTCTGCCTCGCAACAGACCATAAACACGGAGAACGCCATGCAGGGGCTTGCTACTCTCGCGAACATCTCTCGTTATATTCTAACAGTTTGTTTGGAAGTAATTTTGTTATTTTGTGGTTATGGCCGAAGTGGCTGCAGCAAACCGTTTCATTTTACTTCCTGATCTGCCCCGGCCGCAGACAGACTAATCGTCAAGACGACACTGGCCCGATTCACTCGGGGTTCAAGCGAGACTACTCGGCGTTGGTCTCGTCTACTATTAGAGGTAATATGTGATGCATCGATATTAAATTTAGACTGTTTAATAACAATCGAAAATCTTGCTCGTACCTGCTTTAAGATGGCCATTTTTGTAGTCTGTTTCTTCTTTAATATTGAGCTGCTATTATGCAAAACAGATTGCAACAAAATCTGACACAAAGGTTCTATTGTATCGCATGGTATCGTGGTGAATCATATCGTATCGTAGCATATTTTATCATATCGTATTGTATTGCACTGCATCACATCGAGAGCTGAGTCGCATCATTGTTTCTGTCTGTCTCGGTGTCCCTGCCCTTCCAGGAGTGCCTGCCACCAGGAACGAGGTTTTCTACGACTGCTGTAAGGAGCCGTACATTGACGTGACGTTTGTCGTGACCATCCGGCGGCGGACGCTCTACTACGCCCTCAACCTGCTCATCCCCTGCGTGCTGCTCTCCTCCATGACCCTGCTCATCTTCGTGCTGCCCGCTGACTCCGGGGAGAAGATCTCACTGGGTGAGTGGCAGTGTTGGGAAACTAAGTGACTGAGGATTTGTTACAGTTACTCGTTACTTGTCTCAAAAAGTAAGATGATTACTTTAGAAATGGCTGCGTAACAAAAGTCATTGGTTACTTTTGCTTTCCTTTTAAAAGTATTCTTCGATTGTTTCATCAATGCACACATTGTTTTAGTGTTGCTGTAGCACAGTGTGGGACAAGACACTGTCAAATTTCATCTATCATTGTACCTTGGATACTTGAACATTTGTAGAGGCTTATAGCCTACTCGAGGCCATCAGCCTCTGGGGCTTATGGCCTACTCAAGGTCATCAGCCTCTGGGGCTTATAGCCTATTCAAGGTCATCAGCCTCTGGGGCTTATAGCCTACTCAAGGTCATTAGCCTCTGGGGCTTATAGCCTACTCAAGGTCATCAGCCTCTGAGGCTTATAGCCTACTCAAGGTCATTAGCTTCTGGGGCTTATAGCCTACTCAATGTCATTAGCCTCTGGGGCTTATAGCCTACTCAAGGTCATTAGCCTCTGGGGCTTATAGCCTACTCAAGGTCATCAGCCTCTGAGGCTTATAGCCTACTCAAGGTCATTAGCTTCTGGGGCTTATAGCCTACTCAATGTAATTAGCCTCTGGAGCTTAGCATACTCAAGGTCATCAGCCTCTGGGGCTTATAGCCTACTCAATGTCATTAGCCTCTGGGGCTTATAGCCTACTCAAGGTCATCAGCCTCTGGGGCTTATAGCCTACTCAAGGTCATTAGCTTCTGGGGCTTATAGCCTACTCAAGGTCATCAGCCTCTGGGGCTTATAGCCTACTCAAGGTCATCCGCCTCTGGGGCTTATAGCCTACTCAAGGTCATTAGCCTCTGGGGCTTATAGCCTACTCAAGGTCATCAGCCTCTGGGGCTTATAGCCTACTCAAGGTCATCAGCCTCTGGCGCTTATAGCCTACTCAAGGTAATTAGCCTCTGGGGCTTATAGCCTACTCAAGGCCATTACCCTCTGGGGCTTATAGCCTACTCAAGGTCATCAGCCTCTGGGGCTTATAGCCTACTCAAGGTCATCAGCCTCTGGGGCTTATAGCCTACTCAAGGTAATTAGCCTCTGGGGCTTATAGCCTACTCAAGGTCATTACCCTCTCCGGAGGCCCGGACTACGATGATCAGAAACTGGATAACCCTCTGAACTTGTCTGCTATTTTCACACACTAAACTAGTAACTAGTAAGTAACTAGTGCATTTAAATTCCAGTAATTGGAATTGAGATACAAATTTTTTAGAGGCTGTTCTAATTTAAGTTTAGAGGCTGGAGGGTTGCTACTTTTGATCCTCGGATCAGGTGGGATATCTGGCTGGAAAAGGCGAACGCTCTCTCATCCCTCAACATCGAGCCTAATGATGAAGTGCCCTTGAGCAAAGCACTTAAAAAAAAATCTTCAATTGCTCCAGTAGAGCTGATTCCCTTCAAGGCTGGGATCGCACCGGGAAACCTCCCAGGTGTGAATGTCTGTAATGCAACATGATGTATGTAATGTAACAGGGCCCAGCTGAACAAGAGCATACATGATAAGCCAGCCTTCCTTGTGTAAAGGTGAAAAATAAATAAAAAAAGTGACATGGGAGACTTAGTGGATGGATGAAAGAGCCGAGGAAGAGGGTGACGAGCTGGGGGAGGGGGGTAGTGGGGGAGGGGGGTAGTGGGGGAAGGGGGTAGTGGGGGAGGGGGGTAGTGGGGGAAGGGGGTAGTGGGGGGGGGGGGGTGTAGAAGGTGAAATAGAAAGATGAGAAAAGCGAGCCGAAGGTAGAGCGAGGAGAGAGATGAATAGGTGTGAGACGGTAGCAAAAAGGGAACGCAGTCAGCAGAGGAATAGGAAGAAGATGAGAGAGGACAGCGAAGACGAGGGAGGGAGAATGATGAAGAGGCAAAGTGGCAGAATACTAACTAAAAGGATGGAGAGGGAGCGGAAGCAGACTTTTGATCAAATAGAAGTTATATAGTATAGTAGTTAATACATTTGACAGTCTATTTTCACTGCTCGGTAGCAGATGAGTGAGGTTTCACTCTCATCAGAACGATACAGACAAGCTGTCTGTCAATCTCAGGAAAAGGTTATAGGGTTGTGCTACAACCCAGGTTTTACGAGTAAACACGAGTGTTCTCGCCATAATGCTCCTCAGCTGCGTTGTCTGAATGCTAAAAACAAAACAAACACCCAAGTCACATCTTGGCCACATCCTGGCAGGTGATTGGCCCTCAGCCCGTGACCCGCCCACTATATAAAGCCGTATAGCATTGTCCTGATTCTGTTGCCCTTATACAGGCTGGATGGACAAAGGTTCAAGCTAAAGCTAAGTGCTATTTGACCCATGTCTGAGTGGAGGAGAAGGATCAAGGCTAACATAAAGTGAGGCAGACGTCTCAGAGAGGGAAACGGCAAACAGTCGTGTCAAAGCATAATCCTCCCAAACGCAGGATGCATTACGCAGCGTTTCACTACAGGGAAAAAATGCCAAGCCTTACACACACGGCCAATTAACCTATTGATGTAATTAAAGCTAGTGAATTGATTAGGGAGAGAGAGCTTACACACTGCCTTCCAGGAATATACTCTGTCACTGCGCTTGATGGAAGAGGCACAGGGACACCGGGCGCCAGAGGAGCTCTACGCAGAAAGAGCCATCTATTTGAAAAGAAACAACTTAAAAGAAGCAGTTATTCAACAAATGCTACTATGTTGCCCTTTAAAAGTCTTAGCTGATGAAGACTGTGATGACTGTGATGCACTGTTATCTTCACGGCTGTTGACAAAGTGTATACTATTGTAAGTGGCTTTGGACTAAAGCATCTGCTAAATGACATAATGTAATGTGAATGTAATTTATCTTATTTCTTTAATATCCTTAAAGGGCATTCATCTTTTTAATCTCTCATTGAACTGCTGTTTAATTGAGTACTTTTAAATAGGGCCAAGTTCGCCAGGAAAGCACTCTTTAAGTTTTGGCCGAGTGCGTTGGAAATGTGTTGACAGATAATGTGCAGAAAAAGATAAGAGTTTGTGAGCAGGAGCGTACAGACACACGCGCCAGTGTTGGGGGTAACTCATTACAAAAGTAACATATTACATGTAATATATTACTTTTAGCAGTAACTCAGTAATATAACTCATTACAATATGATTTCAGTAATATTATACCAGTTACTCTGTCAAGTAACAGAAGTTACAAATGGAGTTACTTTTTTTTAAATCAAAGCACATATTTAAATAAAAATTAAATAATTTCCTAATCAAATTGTGTGTCTTTATGCAAATAACCACTATAGATGACAATAACAAAGGAAAAGGATAACATTTAGAATTTTGGACGGTTTACACTGACTTGAAGATTGTACAAATTCTTTTTCGGGATGGTTCCAGGGCGGCGATGTCATTCTGCTACTGCAGTTATTTTGGTGAAAGTAATGCAAAAATAGTGTTATAAGTATTGAGTTACTCTAGACAGACAGTAATATTGTAAAGTAACTTATTACTTTCAAATGAAAGTAACTAGTAATATGTAGTATATTACATTTTGAAAGTAACTTGCCCAACACTGACGCGCATGCGCACACACACACACACACACACACACACACACACACACACACACACACACACGCGCACACGCACACGAGCAGTTTGGATGACTTAAAGCTTGCCGCTTGGAAGCGTGGTAGTGCATCTACTGCAGTATAATACGCCTAAAAGTGATCATGTACGAGCATTAGTCTTTCATGTTTAATTCGTATTGTAATTCATTTGTATTAAAATAAATTCATTAATTTGTATGAAAATAAATTGAACTTAATTTAATCCTTTGAAGTCAGCTCTCTTGAGTTTGACCATTCATCAAAATACTGAACATCTGTCTGTCTGTCTGTCTGTCTGTCTGTCTGTCTGTCTGTCTGTCTGTCTGTCTGTCTGTCTGCCTCTTCTCTCTCCAGGCATCACAGTGTTGCTGTCTCTTACTGTGTTCATGTTGCTGGTCGCAGAGATCATGCCAGCCACATCTGACTCCATCCCTCTTATAGGTAAGAGAGTGTGTGTGTGTGTGTGTGTGTGTGTGTGTGTGTGTGTGTGTGTGTGTGTGTGTGTGTGGGGGGGGGGGGTGGGGCTGGGGTCCATGTGGGGGTGGGGCCATGACTGGTACATAATGGGACTGGTTCATAGCTAGGTCCATGAAAGCCATTCAAAATCGGTAGGCTATAACACACTTTATGAGCGTCGGTCATGGATGTCTTGGGCGTCAGTAGGAAAATAAGAGGTTTTACTATAAACTTATCTTTTTTTAGTGGGGTATATATGACGTTTACATGCGACAGCAGCAGTAAACATTTACTCTTTCATGTTTGTGCTTTAAGTAATTGTCCCTGGGGCAGGAGGTAACATCTGGTGATTTTAGCCATATGGTCGCCTTTAAATTTAATTGCCCAAATCGATCGCTGGAAATTATGTTTAGTGAGCTAAGTGCGCAGCCAGAGACAGATGCGATGCCTTCCATGCCTAAAGACACAAATCCTGACCATTAAAAACTCAAGGAAAAAAAAATATATGCAGTGTCATGATCATCAGAACACTGCTTTCAGCGTTTCTTGTTATTAAAGATGGCTGCCATGATGCAGTTTTTGCCAGTAATGAAGTCTAATGCTGTTCCACGCCGTGCTCCTCGCAGGTCAGTACTTTGCAAGTACAATGGTCATCGTCGGGATGTCAGTCATCGCCACGGTGGTGGTTCTGCAGTATCATCACCACGACCCCAACGGAGGAAACATGCCCAAATGGGTGAGGCCAATACTTCATATCAGTGATGCACGATATATCGGCGGTCATATGGGTATCGGCCGATGTAGTATTTTTTCTTTATATATCGGTATCATCCAATGAGCAAAATAACAGCAATGTTAATATTGGTTATCGGTATAATGGCCGAATCTTTCATATTGCTGTGGTAAATCTATGATTTATGGGCTTTTCCAAATGTTTGAGAAATAAAGAAAGACATTCTTTTTTTCAAATTCAATGTTTACATGTATGTTGTTTTTCAGTATGTACAAAATGTTATCATAGAAACTTGTTTTTATACAGATCATATCAACGTCGGCAATTATCGGCTATCAGCTATAACAGCAATGTTAATATCGGTTATCGTAACGCCAAAACGTTCATATCGGTGCATCCGTACATTCATATGCATGATCAGTTAGAAACATCTTTCGGTCCAGCTTTCCAAATCTTTACCTTTGCTCCTCTGCTAGCTGTTCCTCTCTCTCTTCTCTCACTCCCCCTGTTGTGACTCACCCAGCAGACGTGTCAGTCTGGCTGAGCATGCTCATCAGATGCACGGCTGCAGCCTTCGGGAGTCAGCGGGAGTGTGCTTTCAAAGCGCTCTGGATCTGTGGGCCGATTGAACTTATTCATTCCATCTTCCTTTTTTCCCCCCACCTTCTGTTGGATGCAAAAAAACATCTCAAGACTTTTTCAAAAGCAAGATTTGAGCTCTAAAATGAAATAAGCTTGAATGTAAAGGTGAGAGTAAAGGTCTGAAATAAAGGAATGAAAATAACGTAAAAAAAAAACAGTGAATTACTGTTAATTATAATATACTATATTACTATAATTATAATAAATGTAAAGGCAGGATAAAAAAAATATAGCATTTTAAAACAGATATAAATTATATCAATTGATTTTTTGACTGCAAAAAAAAAGAGACATTTATCGATAAGTACACAAATAGTGAATGAGGATGAGCAGATGCCGTATGGATCGGCACATCTGGAAGGACTTTCTGTTGATGAATGGCCTTTTCAGACAGTCCGATGGCCAATTAACAAACTAATTGATGTGGTTCAGAGCGGGGCATCGAACCGGCACTGTTCATAATTGCACACTGGACAAAAACAACAGCAACAACAGCAGTAGCAGCAGCAGCAACAACAGGGACTGACTGCTACCTGGCCAGCCAACAGGCTCGGGACAGACTAATTGAGCAGTCATCTGCACATTAGCTACTCATTAGAAAACCAGACACCCATCTGGACGCTGTTGGGCCAGTATGCCTTTTCTGGGGGGCCTCGTCCTCTCCTCTCCAAGGGAGTTCTCCACACAGCGGAGCAGCAAAGAGCAGACCAGACGTGGTGGAACACGACAGTTTCATATGTACCCCGCTTATACCAGAAGACATCCTGCTCTTAGCTAAATGCTGTGGAGGTCATTGAAAGCATCGCGTAAGCTCATTACATTCATGCAACAGTAATCTGCCATTTAATTCCACAGTTTGAAATTCAATCAGAAGGTAAGCTCTCTGCTGGGAATCCGCTAAGGAGTAAAGCTGCTTTGCCTCGGGCGTTTTCCCTGCTGAGGATTTCGCACGTGTGCTGACACAAGTAGGCTACTGTTGCATTTAGGAGCGAAAGGCAAGATCGGAAACAGCACCAATGCCAGTCCTCAACAAATGGAACCATTAGCCTAACTTAACTGTAGTGGATGATGATGTGAAGGTCAAGGTGTGTGGGTTGTTTTCTGTTCTCAATGGCTCTCAGAGTGCTGTGCATCTCATCTCTCTCTCTCCTTGTTCTCCCCCACATTTCCCTGCCTCTCTCTCTCTCTCTCTCTCTCTCTCTCTCTCTCTCAGGTGCGGGTGGTCTTGCTGCAGTGGGTCGCGTGGTTCCTGCGTATGAAGCGTCCGGGCGAGAGCGACGACCCGGAGAGGCCCCCCTGCGCCCCCCACCTGCGCCGCTGCTCCTCGGGCTCGCAGAGCGGGAGCATCCCCAACCCTCTGGAGACGACCCTCCATCCGCTGCACCCGCATAACCTGGCTCCTCTGCAGGCGGGGCCGCTCCACGCGGGACACCCCCACCTCCACGTCCAGTCCAGCGCCAACAACAACGGGAACCTCCTTTACATGGGCTTCCAGTCGCTGGAGGACCCTACGCTGCTCCCGGACCCGATCCAGAGGAACAGCATCTCGGCGGGGCCCCGGGTGGCCGGGAGCCCGCCCGCGCACCTGCCGGTTAAGTTCTGCAATTCCCCGCCGCCGCCCCCGACCCCCAACAATGACACCGTAGGGTGTCCCAGCACGGTCTCCAGCGGCGGGGGCTTTGGAGGGGGGCCGGGAGGCTGCTCCTCGGGGGGGTTGGGAGACCCCCAGCTGCAGGCCATCCTGGAGGAGGTCCGCTACATGGCGGACCGTTTCCGGGAGCAGGACGAGGCGGAGAGTATGGCCGACGAGTGGAAATTTGCAGCCGCTGTGATCGACCGCCTGTGTCTGGTGGGGTTCAGTGTTTTCAACATCATCACCACCATCGCGATCCTCATGTCCGCTCCCAACTTCGTGGAGGCTATGTCCAAGGATTACATTTGAACACCGAGAGGAGGAGGAGGAGGAGGAGGAGCGTTAAGGAAGGCAAGAGAGGAAATGAAGGTAGAATGTTGGATGGAGTGGGCCTGGATCCAGAAAATTACATTTTCAAAGGAGTATAGGCCCCATGTGTGAACGGGAGGGACTGGGAAATGTGAAAAATAATTGTTTTCTTTGTGATCCGTCCAGTTTTGTAAGGCGAAAACAGATGAGAGAAGGAATGTGCAGTGACGTTACGATGAAATTAGCGCTTTATCAGATTCTCCTGAAGGTGAAATGGATTGCGGTTAATTGAAAGGAGGCTTTCCCAAACCTAAGGGGGAAGATGAGCGAGTGAGAAAGGCAATAGGAAGAGAAGAGCTTGGTACAATTTGACCACAGATAAGGAGGCTTACAGCGAGAGAGAGAGAGATGGAGAGAGTGATAGGGGGAAAGAGACAGGTGGATAGAGAGAGACAGATAAATAAGACAAGTTTTATTTCCTGGAAGCGAGAAGATAGTCCTTCACTCTCACACCCCCGAAGCAGGATGAGAATAGACTGCTTCATTCACAAGTGATGTGGGCGAGAGAGAGAGAGAGAGAGAGAGAGAGAGAGAGAGAGAGAGGATCAGGGGAGGAGTAGGAGGAGGAGGGAGAGAAACAGACTTTCACATGGATAGACAACAGGGAGCACTGGCTAAGAAACAGACTTTGCCCCCTGGTGACATCGTTAGGAGTTAGGAGGAGCAACCAAGAATGTGGATACAACTTCCCCCAAACTTATAACAACTTGTTCAAAGGATGGAAACCCCGCAGAGACACAAAGTGGACCCGAAGATGAAAAACGAAGAAGAACAAAAAAGAATCGCATCTATCCTTCTATCACATCCATGCATCGTCTAATGACCGTCAAAATGAAAGGCCTTGAATAACCTTTCAGACTAACACGCTTTTAAAAGATGAGGTCCCTTTTCTCCCCCTCCCTCCCGGCCCCACCGCATTCACGTTCCAACGCCTTATCTTTCTGAGAAGATTGCCAATCTGTAAGCAGAGAGCAGCAGAGATCAAAAGCTCCCGAGCAGCAGCAGCAGCAGCTAGCGCGGCCAGCGGGGGGCAGTGTGCAGCGCTTATCACCACCGGGGAAACTATATTAACCGGTAATCAACAGAGCAATGGCCGGTACAGCTGCATTACGGATGCCCCGATAACGATTCAGCGAGCACTTACCTAACTGAACCAAGCAGGTCCTAATAAGACCAACTGAACTCATTGAGCTCCATATTAAAGGTGTATTAACTGAAGTGGGAGGTCATTCTGTTAAGATAAAGACCATAAGAGGCACGGCGCAGGGACGACATCACGCAAAGTCCGAGAATTAATACAGAGGACGGACATCGGCTAAACGTTCTGTCAGATCTTTTCAGTGGTTTACAGGATATGACCCAAAACTAAACGTTCTGTCAGATCTGTTCAGTGGTTTACAGGATATGACCCAAACTAAATGTTCTGTCAGATCTGTTCAGTGGTTTACAGGATATGACCCAAACTAAACGTTCTGTCAGATCTGTTCAGTGGTTTACAGGATATGACCCAAAACTAAATGTTCTGTCAGATCTGTTCAGTGGTTTACAGGATATGACCCAAAACTAAACGTTCCGTCAGATCTGTTCAGTGGTTTACAGGATATGACCCAAAACTAAACGTTCCGTCAGATCTGTTCAGTGGTTTACAGGATATGACCCAAACTAAATGTTCTGTCAGATCTGTTCAGTGGTTTACAGGATATGACCCAAAACTAAACGTTCCGTCAGATCTGTTCAGTGGTTTACAGGATATGACCCAAAACTAAACGTTCTGTCAGATCTGTTCAGTGGTTTACAGGATATGACCCAAACTAAACTAAACGTTCTGTCAGATCTGTTCAGTGGTTTACAGGATATGACCCAAACTAAACATTGTCAGATCTGTTCAGTGGTTTACAGGATATGACCCAAACTAAACGTTCTGTCAGATCTGTTCAGTGGTTTACAGGATATGACCCAAACTAAACATTGTCAGATCCGTTCAGTGGTTTACAGGATATGACCCATACTATAGATGTGGAGTGTGACTCATTATAGATGTGAAGTCTCTGCTGACGTCACATTTATAACTAGAGATATACGAAATTGATAGGCTTTTACTTTGATGAATTGATTCCGGTTGATATAGTAGCAATTTAAAAGGTGGGTAAACTATGACCACCAATATGAATCAGCATAGACCCTCCCCCCCGCAATAACTTTCATCTATAAGCCATTTACAAGCAGTGAGTTAATTGGGGAATTAAACAGTGATTGATTAAAACATTAATTACATATTATATTATAGATGTTAGATTACGATTAGTAGTCAAATTAGTTCAACATTTATATCTGAATTATAAGCAAGGAATAAAATTATCTTATCTTAAGCAACTTATTCCAGTCTATTAAGGACTAATAAAACATCTGTTAGTCCCAGGATGGCCTAGAAATGTGTATTGGGTGGGGGTACTGTACTGTATGGACAGTTGTGCAAAAGTAAATTTTTTAACGAGGTCTTAAACATGTCATTGTTAAATGCTATGTGTCATGCTGAAATTCTTTATAAAAAAAATTGGACAATAAGCAAGGATGCTGTCACTGCACTATGCCTGGTACTAACAAATGTCTTATTGATCCTTAATTGGAATAAGTTGCTGCTTTAGATTAGGTGCTGCAACAAGTTTAGAAATGAGTAGCTAAGTATTTTTTAATATACTAGGCATTGATTCCTAGGCTCGCCCGCCCTGCAGCTCGTTGAGCTGGCCCTGCAGCTCGCATACGCAGCTCGTCAGTTCGACCGCTGTGCAGGCTCACTCTTATGACATCACTGATGATCGCTGATGATGTCACAACTTTGCATCACTAGTGACATCCATTTGCTCTTATGACATCACTGATGATGTCACAATGCCACGGCCGAGCCCGCCCTGCAGATCAACCGTTGTGCGCACTCACCTGCTCTTAAGACATCACTGATGATGTCACAACTTCGCATCTCATGAAATCACTGATGGCATCATCAGTGATTTAGGACATCACTGATGACATCATCAGTGTGTTATGACATCATCAGTGATGTCATAATGCCTCCTTGTGTTTGTGGGGGGAGGGGGGGGGGGACAAAAATTGAAACAGAGAAACATTGCCGACATGCTCCCTTTAGATAGATAGATGTATCTTGTTTACAACAAATCATTTAATATAAAACATGAGTAAATACATTTTTATAGGTCTGTGTGAATCTTACCAGCATCAGCTAATGTTTTACAAATATTTTTATTCCTTGCTTATAATTCAGATATAAATGTAACTTTAACTAATATGAGTACTAATGATGGATTAATCAGATTCTAACATCTATAATATAAGTAATTAACGTTTAACTCATCATTAACTAACGGCTTGTAAATGGCTTATAGATGAAGGTTAGAAAGTGTTCACCAATATATATCTTTATATAACTTAAATCAGTTTGATGTGACTTCAGGGTGACCACAGGTTTCTGCAAATTAAATTTACAGTAATACTTTTTAAGACCAATTTCGACCCCAAAATAAGCCTGGGGACTAAAAAACAAACAAAAACCAAGCAAACAAACTAAATCTGTGCAAGCAGGGAGATTTATCACTAAAATGCTGCACCAAGAGAAACTAAAGGGCAACATTTAATCATATTTAAGAGCTTTTAAGGCTTTGAATTTAGATAATTAAATTAAAACCTCCCAGACTTTGGAGACCCTGCCGACACCCTGTAGCCTACTTATCATCATGTATACCACAAAATATCACCATGGAGATTTATGTAAGGCCAAAACGGAGGGCCAACTCTATTCCGTGAATAAAAAAAGTTACAAGGTGCTTTTTTTGGTTTCGGCTGTTTACCCGCCTTCACAGCATCCCTGAACAATGCTGTCCGTTTCCGATGTTTACGCAAATGCATTTGTCCCATTGTGAGCTATACTGAATAGAAGGCGGGGGAGAGTTTGGGGGGAAAATATTCTCTCTGTGTGTGTCTCTATCTCTCTTAAAGCTTCTGTCTCCTCTCTCTCTTCCTCTGGCAAGTCAAGTCTCCTCGGCGCTGCAATGTAAACAGCAGGACGTTCTCGCTGCTTCAGCATCCTCTCACACACAAAACAAACAAACAAACAGTTGCATCTGTACAAAGAATTTCTCATCCTGAAAATAAAGGATTCTCCCTTGTTTTTTTATTTGATTTACGTCTTGTCTGCTCTCTCTCTCTCTCTCTCTCTCTCTCTCTCTCTCTCTCTCTCTCTCTCTGTTGGGGCCCGCCACACCTGAAGAAGAAGAAGGAGAGCAAAATGACAGAGCAAAGGGGGTGAAGAAGAGGGGAGCGGGGAGGCAAAGTGCTGACGCGCAGTGCCAGCTGGACAGCGCCTTAATTGATCACTCGTTCAGGAGGAAGGAGAGGAGGAGGGGGAGGCTGAGGAGGGAGGGGGGGGGGGGTCTAATGGAGGAGAGGAGAGAGGGGGCCACGCTGGGTAATTCATGGGATTTATGAGGGACAGAGGCAGGGAGATGGGTGCTCAGACACGCATAACTCAGTCACAGACAGACAAAAGGCCACCGCACTCCATCATACCACCGCGGACAATATATACTGTAGAAATAAACAGAATTTACAGAGATAACTCATGCAACTGTATGTCTGTAGGCCTACTGTGTACTGTGCCTCTGCATCTATTGAGTCTGAATGTGTGTGTGTGTGTGTGTGTGTGTCTGTTTCTGTGAGTCTGTGTGTGTTAGAATGGGTGAGTCTGTGTGTGTGGGTGGCCCTCGGTGTGTCACTAGAGTCAGCCTGTCTAAAGAGGCGGGGTTGTGTTTATAGTACTGTGCTGTTCAACATGGCAACGCACAGAACTATAAATACAAGTCCACCTCAGCCAAGTCAAGCCTCACCATTTGACAGGCTAACCCTCTCTCTCTCTCTCTCCCTCCCTCCCTCCCTCTCTCTCTTCCCTTCTCTCTCCCTCTATCTCTGAGGTTGGAAAATGTGCACCGCTAGCAATCTAGCAGCACTCAGATTTACTGTGTTCACTCAGATGGAATAAAAGAAGCAGGGGGAAAGTGTGTGTGTGTGTGTGTGTGTGTGTATGCGCGCGCATGTGTCTCCCCCTCTGTGAGGAAGATATGCCTCTGGCCTTGTGTATGCATGGAATCAATCACACCCTCCCCCCCAAAATCACCCCCCCCCCCCCCCCCCCCCATTCTCTCTTAATAAGCAGACGCTGACCTGAAGCCCCGCCCCCCCCCCCCCCCCCCCCCGATATTTCACCAGACGGGTAATGAACCCGACTGGAGGCACATTAGGCCTCACACAGCTCCAGTGCGTACGTCCGGTGTGAACGGGATGGCAAAAAAACAGCCTCGACGCAAAGCATACAAATGAAGTATGAAACCTAACACACACACACGCAAACAAGGACGCAAAATAAAACATAATTATGAATTCATCAACATTTTTAAGTTCAACATTCAGGTTGTGATATACGCACCCACCCCCCTCTCTCCATGGGTCCCGCCGGTGTGCTTTACTGTATGTTCCGACCGCCAACATCCTGCGGCTGAGGGGCGATCAATGCCTTTTAATTACCAGGGGCCCAAAGCACTGGTCGATACAGCTGATGAGAAGCAGCAGAGAGAGAGAGAGAGAGAGAGAGAGAGAGAGAGAGAGTAGAGAGAGAGGGAGAGATGCTCCAGAACATGATTGATAACCCCCCCCTGTAGGCGAGTCTATACAATACCTACGGATGTGTCGTTAGGCTTGATTACTGCCAAGCCACATTCCGTCAGCACAGCGGCCCTGGTTATGAGGTTAAGTGGCCACACGAGGTGTTGACCCCGAGCCGCACGGCCCCTCAGACGACACGACACCGCCCAGGCTGGCTGTGCCGGTGGAGCTGCTGCTGCTGGCCAGTTGACTCCTGAGCCCTGTCTGGACAGCTGACTCCTGAGCCCTGGCTGTCTGGACAGTTGATTGAGTCTGGGCTGATTTGCTGCTTGGCTGATATAAAGACATTGGGGGGGGGGGGGGGAAGCATCTGAGCTGCCGAGGGAGCTACAAGTTCACTCGTGAGGTTTTCAACTTGGGGTGAAACCAACAACTAATGCATGAATTCGTGTTAACTGATGAATTTCAAACTGTCGATAAAGAAGTCCTCGCTCAGGCAACAAAAAGGAGAGCAACCTTAAATTAGAAATAGCATAGTACTACTGGGAGGGAAAGGCACAGCCCTCGCTGGTAGTAGAACATTTAAAATGTATGGTTGAGACAGTTTTTTTTTGTTTTTTTTAGAGCTGAATAGATTTCTATTTTTCTACTTTAAGAGTGTTACGCCTTTCTCCCCCAGTAAACTAAGGCATTTTTCACAAGGTGAACACTCAGTTTGCAACCCAAGAGGATACAAGTTTGATCTTATAGATCTTTTGTTTCTTTTTTTCTTTTTTTGACAGCAGAACACATCCAGTAATGAACATAAATGAATCTGTTAATTGATTCTTTTTTCTTCAAACATCGCCTTTGCAGGAATGCATTCATGATAGTATAATTAAGACTTTATTACAAAAACAATTCCGGCTCTGCTGTCATTGGTGAATCTTATTGCTGATTTGCAAAGTCAGGTTGTGACGTCATGCATCAATCTGCAACCGAAAAATGAAAAGGATACAAACAAACATGCCCCACAAACTGCAGATGTGCATCAGGAGATACATCATGTGTCGTGCCTTGTACGGTTTAACATCTGTGTAACACATCCAACACATTTAAGTTTGCAATTAAGTTATAATGAGTGTTACATGCATACACATCTACATCTCATGTAGCATCTGTATTTTGTGTGATATATTTGTATCTTTTGTAACAAGTGATACACAACTTCCCCTCTCTCGGTTTGCAGGGTTTGGTGTGACCTCAGCTAGCTCCACCGGCCCATCTCTCCTCTCCTCTCCTCTCCTCTCCTCTCCTCTCCTCTCCTCTCCTCTCCTCTCCTCTCCTCTCCTCCTCCTCTCCTCTTCTCCTCTCCTCTCCTCTCCTCTCCTCTCCTCTCCTCTCCTCCTCCTCTCCTCTTCTCCTCTCCTCTCCTCTCCTCTCCTCCTCCTCTCCTCTTCTCCTCTCCTCTCCTCTCCTCTCTCCAGAGAATATTGCAATTCAATGCAATTCAAATGGGCTTAGTAAAATGAGGAAAAACAAATAAACCATGTAAAGGCAATCCAGGCTTGCATATAAAGGGTGTTGATTTGAAACTACGATGCATCTAAAGTCATAGATATTTTTGTTGTGGTTGTATAACATGATTAGAGATTGTACCGTTAGCTCAGTACTGCATTAGATAACCAGCTGCTATGAGGGTTTGGGGGTCATTATCCCAACCTGGCTTGTTAAAATAGAGTAAGGTGACCAGACGTCCCCGATTTCCGGGGACAGTCCCCGTTTTGGGGGACCTGTCCCCGGGCTGGAGCTGTCCCCGAAAATGTCCCCGATTTTCTACTCTTCGTCCACGGCCGACATTACTGTCTTTCAGAGGCTCTCCGGTCTCATTTTTAAAGCTCTAGTCTAGAGTGAAGATACTTATATCATATGAAACTATAAGACCTAAGACATGCCGTTGGTCCCTCCCAACCATGTCATGCTACAGATGTTACTCATTTAGTGCAGTCTCATATGTCTAAAATTTTTGATATCAAATCACAGCATGAATCTTTCTATTGTGTTCCTCAGGGTCTTGCCTTAATGTGGTATTTTGGAGGGATATCAGTCAGCCTGCACCATAGCTTATTACAGTACAACAGTAACCATGGTCAAAATACATGACACCGGAATTGCCCCCCCTTTTTTCTTTCATATATTGTATAATAATATTCGGTATTTTAAATGATATATTGACTGCACTGGAAATGTCCCCGATTTTGATTTCAGAAATCTGGTCAGAGCATCTGATGGGCAAAGAGGGGTGCTCTTACTGAACGATACTAGAGAGGACTCACTCGCTTGTGCCAGTCAATGTCAAACCACAAGTGCCTATAGAACAAAACCCAAACCACGCCAAGTGCATGACTCCATTGAAACATCCTTACAGGTGCACGGCCAAAGATGAACAAACGGAGAAAGAAAAGCCCCTCCCTCATAATGTCCTTTTGTCTTTTCATGAAATGGGCGGCTATAGAGCGAGGGGAAGTGGTGAAGCCAGGATGGCAACCTGCAGTCAGCATAATATAGTGACCACGTGAGGCGTCTCTAATGCGATGAGTCTTTCCACCTCAGTAGTGCCAAATGCACACAACATTTCATGGGCTCGGTTCCACGGGCTGCATTAAGGAGGGCCTTATTGCATCTTTTGGGGTGCCCCTCCCCCCCGCAGAGTGCGCTCGCTCCTGCTGGGTTCTGGTGGAGGGGGGGGGGGGGGGTTGAGAAGAACCACAGTGGACAACATAAAGATCTGCGCAGCACGTGACCATCAAAATGTCAGTGTGCCCATTATTCTGGCAGACAAACGAGCCTGTGTGGATCTTTTCTACGTGACTCTTGGGACGCTTGTGTACGTACAGCGTTGTTCCCTTTCCTGCAGACCTGGGAGTGCTTTCAAGGCAGGAAATCTGCATTTTTTTTTAAACAAAGTGCATGGACAGTTAGCTGATCAGCAGCAGCAGCAGCAGCAGCAGCATTGTAGAGAATAAAGCACATAGCCTCTATCACAGCTGTCCACAAACAAGCTGTCTAGCAATCACGCCTCAAGCAGCACAATATACAGTACCTTTGGTCGGCTCCAGTCTGTCATTTGTGACTCCCCAAGAGGAGGCCATTGTGTTTTCTATTCATCGCAGACCTTTTGAAGGTGCGAGGGGAGGAATACTGAAGGGACGGTGAAATGTTTCCTGCCAGCAAACTGTCACCTCTGCTCCTTATCTCAACCAGCTGTCCGTCACGTCTCATCCAGCAAGCTGTTGAGCGCAGATAGAAAAATGTTAGCGGCTAAAAAAATATAATAATAAAAAAATAACTAGACCATCTTATGATGGGATCACGCTCATTTTCAAACTCATTTTGATGTCAACTACAGACATGTACATTTTCGTGACTGCATCTTGCGTGGTTTTGATGCTATATCGCGCTAACAAAATCTGTCCACAGAGACAGACATAAACACCGTCCTGGCCACCACATTATGCCATGATGACACACAGACTCACAAGGTGAAAAACACCACCAGCCCACTGGTAAAAAAAAGAAAAAAAAATCCACCTCTACTGAGCCAAAGGACTTTTTTTTTTATTATATATATTCCCCCCCCGATATTTTTATCCCCCATTAGTGCTAATTTTAATTTATTTATCCTGGTTGCTGCTCCACCCTCTGCCGATCTGGGGAGAGCCGAAACTGGCTCCATGCTTCCTCCGAGACATGGGCAGTTAGCCAGCCGCTTCTTTTCACTTCACAGGGGAAGCTTCACCGGTAGGACATAGCGCGCTCACAGCGTCCAAGGTGGGAATCGAACCCAGCCAGGGCCTTCTAGCTGTGAGGCGATCGGCGCTTACCACTGCACCACCGTGCCCCCCCTGAGGACTTTGCTCTGAATTTAACTACATCAGGTTTTATTTGACCCCCATTGACTCATTATGGATGATTTGCATAAAGGCCTCCCACACACAAACTAATGATACACTGCATCTCACCAAAGGGAGGAGGCTAAGTAAATGAATGGGGATGAATGAGTGCATGAAGCCGTCACCTTGCCTGGCTGCCAGCCAGGAAACACAGTATATCACTAATGTAAAGCCAATTATTCACTATGGTTTTAGCTCCACCCACCCACCCTCTTTTCTTTACTAAGTCAGTTAAAAACACACAGGAAAATATTATAATTCTATTTACGGCTTGGTTTTCCTTTAAGAGGTGAAGTGGACCCGGAGGGAGCAGTGCTGTTGCTTTATCGCTGCACCTCTTTAGAGGAGGATAATCCAGACAGCAGCCAGCTCCCACAGGACAGCAGCACGATCCATACAATTGATAAGCAGCATCTGAGTGCTTTATCAATATGACAGCTGCTAACAAGCCCTGTAAAAGATCATTGAGCTAATAGCCAACATCCTAATCAGAATGCAAGAAAATTAGCCCGCCGCAGTTCATTTTATGTCAAAGGGAGGAGAAATAAATAAACGCAGATCCAACAACGTTCCAGTCTAAACAGCATTTTTTTTCCCAATATATAACTTTATTTAAAATAATGTTACAATTTATTACTCTACACAACATTTTCAAACTTTTTTTTTTTTTTTACTTACATTGGTTAGTAAACCTTCATTTGTTTTTCAGATATAAAACTTTCCATTTTGTAGTTCTGCATCAGTTGTTAATTCATGTCTTTAAACTTGTTGAGTAAATGCGACACGGCTTCTTTTATATAGCTTGTCTCAATGTGTAGTTAGCTAATCCATCCTTATAAAGCCACGCCCCCTCCCCCCCCCCCCACAGTGGCCCTTAACGCATTACACTATAATTTCCCCTATTTTTATCATTTCTGCTGAAATAAATTAAAGTTTTGAGTCGGAGAAACAAGAGTGCATTTTGTCCAAAAGCATATATTCTTTTTTTCCTTTTCTTCTTCTTATTTGTTTTTTAACAATAATTTACAAGTTATGCTGAAGACAGACAAAAAAAAGGCGTAGGTTTTTAAATCAATATCATTGCCTACTTTGCCATGGAAAAGCCCCGTCTTTTGAGCAAGGAACAAAAATTAATCACATATCTATACAAAAGCTAACACTTTTTTTTCTCCTTTATGAACAGAACTTACATCCACCTTCCATGTTAGTCATGTGTGATGATGATGATGATGCATCAGCATGGGGGAGGAAAAACCTGGTGGCATTAATACCGTCCAAGCTAGATGTGCGTTCAAACAGGTCTTGAGGAACATCACGTCTACACAAAAGCTCAGATTAATGTTAGTGGCTGACTGAACGAGCTGAGACGGACGCCGCTTAAACACGCTGAAAACGGCACACACTTTTGAAATACATTCCTCTTTTGTTTCCCCCCCCGGGAAAGACAACAGTCGCTTAACAAGCCTCGCTCCACAGTGAAAAGCATCTGGAACACAAAACGCAGGTCGACAGCAGCGCACATTGAAAAACACGACATGCTTCTTCACGCCCCCCCCCCCCCTGCTTGTACCAAATGTCGTTACTATGACGATAACCCGCGGATGACACACCTGACAGTACACACACACACACCTGCCTGTGACTGCTAATGAGAGGGAGCGAAAAGACGACGAGAGTTGTTCTTCTGTTGCCTATTCACAGCAGCACGCGCCACAGGGACAGAAAGCAAACGGCAAAAACGGTCAAAACAAAAACACTGCTTTTAGTTTGAATACATTATTATTTAGGAGCGAGTCCAAGTCGATCCGACGTGAGGAACGGAAGCTGTACTGAGCGTGGAGAGCTGACGACGTGGTGCTGCCACGGCAACCGCATCCCCCTCCCCGATGATGGGAGACCCAACCTGGTACGGGAGCAAGAGGATAGCCGAGCCGGCCGACACGCACACAAAACGCACCATTTCTCACTATGACATACCGAAAAAAGAAAAAAAAATCATGGTTGAGCACCTTCAATTCTCGTGTCATCCATCGACCAAATTGGCTATTACTTTGCCTGTCAGAATGACTGTCCAGCAATCCTACTCCTCACCTTGCATATACAGAGCCTATTTCACAATGCAGCCATTGGTAGAAACGGAAAGCACGTTACTATAGTATAGTATGTATTGCTATATCGTCTGGCCGAGGCCTTTCCTCAGAGGAAACAATCAATGATGAATAATAAAATATCTTGTGATCTGCTATACAGGGGGAAGAAAACAATAAATACAAAAATCATCCAAACACAGGGAAGGGAGAGGAGGGAGCGACGTGTGCTATGCTGAGAGAGCACGTGCGAGGCTGTGTGTGTTTTGTGGAGGAAAATGTCTCCCATTTGTCTCCATCTGTCCACCGTCATGCAAACACAGAGCCCCCCCCCCATCTGCTGCCTCTCACACGGACAGCTCATCACACATGTCCAATCAGAGGCCAACACCTTATCAGCAATGTCAAACGCAGACACACACACACACATATGCACCCTTCAAGGTTATTATAACTAACTCATAACACTATGACTAAACCGAGGCATGGAATTAAACCTTTTCTCTCAAACCAAAACTGTTTTTTTTTGGGGGGGGGGGGGGGGGGGGGGAGTATTCAAACAATAAAGTTGAATGTGTACATCCACAAATTGGATGTAAAAGGGAAAAAAATTAATCTATTATGTGAATTGTTCTGTTATTTCAGTTTTTTGGTCAGTGCCTGGATGAAGAAAGTAGCAGATCCATCTAGTAATGAATCAGCCAAGATCAACTAATAGCCCTTTGTGGGATATTAAGGCTCGATTGAATTAAATGGAAATCAATACATTTACATAAACTATATCCAATTAATACATTTACATAAACTATATCCACCCAGAGACTATTTTTCTTTCAGTATGTAGTAGGCCTAATGCACGTCCAATTCGCTCCACACAGGCAGGACTGATGGAGAGAGAAAAAGTTAAACCGAGGATCAAATCTAAAATTGAAGGTTTATAGAGAACTGAAACTAAATAAAATGACAGTCAAGAAAAACAAAACTATGTAAACCATAATTCTGACACACAACCGCTAATACTGTCTCCTTTTAGGCTCCAACCGCCCACCTGCATTCTGATCCATGCTGTGGCCTCGGTCACACCACTTTATACACGTCAACTCTCTAACACACACTCCCATACACATACACACACACACACACACACACACACGCGCGCTCACACGCACACCATCTGTCCTCCTGACACGCCTAATAGACAAACTGCAGAGGAGTGATACTTGGTGGTGAGTTACGGAGCCCAGGGGAGCAGTCAAGAAGCTCCCCAAAAGATCCCTCTCTTTATGCTCAATACTTACATTTTAAAGGCCTCTTACACTCTACTGCTCTCTGCTGCCTGTTCAGAGAACTGCAACTCAAAACAGAACGTACACATTTAAAAAAAACAAAACTCTCATCCTCACACCCTCGACCCGTCCCGTTAAACGCTCCATATAGAAAACGCGTGGCGTTTCAGGGACGTCAAAGCCTTGTCCCACAACTTTTTGTTCAAGACCCCCCCCCGCCTTCTCCACAATGGATGGAGTTTATAGAAGACGGCGCTTTTGGACAACTCCTCCACTCGCTCTCAACTTCAGAGCTCTGCTGAATCACCACAATAAAACACTTCAGAGGGGAATAAATAGCCATACTGTTGGCGGTCGGCTGCCAACGGGCGTCCATCTGGAGTAGTGTACGTTAAGAGCAGTAAGACAGGGTGAAAAATGGAGAGAGTACATGGAGCAGTCTGAATGCAATTCAGTTAGCGTTTCATTCCGTTAGATCAAGAAAACAATTATCTTAGCTCTTATATTAATCTCTACATTATCATAAGGAAGATTGTTAAACAATAAACGTAGACATAATTATAATGAACACGTGTTCCCCTTATCGGTTTCCAGTAAGTTACCCTTGTGTTGCCTTTGCTTTTTTTTGACAAGACAGAATACTTCGGAACCCACAGACGGAAAACAGAACCTTTGTGTTAATGTCCAGCATCAGTGTAAAAAGCATGTCTTGCTTTCCCTCGATATCACTGCCTGTGAAAGTAGTGACCCCATTCCCTCCCTCCCCTCCTTTAGGCCCCTCCCCAACCCTCTTCTTCTCCTGGACTCCAGCATCTGGTGTCAGTTCAGCAGGACCAGAGGCACACTGAAGTGTCTGGCCCGAACCCATAGTGTTGCAGAACCGGCCCGGTCACAATCGCGCCGCAGCTGTCGGCTCCCCCTCATCACCAGGTGGCTATTCGTTGGCTGGCCCGCGGTCATCAAGGTGCACCCCTCTGTGGTGCAAATGGTGTCGCAGGCAGCGCTGCCGTAAGCACGGCCAATCACACGCTGTGTCGTTGCATCTCGTCGACCGAGTAGGGTCGCAGGATTCTCTAGTGTCCTGCCCGACGTCTGAGGGCTGATGGCATGGAGGAAAACGGTAGACACGCTATGGACATCTATCAAATGACGTGAAAGTTTGGTTTTGTTTATTCTCCTTCATCGCTTTTCCTCGTGTGTGTATCCCTGGGTTTGGGGTTTTGTGTGTGTGTGTGTGTGTGTGTGTGACCTTCCCAAATTGGTCACCTCCAGCTTGGTTTCGGGGGGGCATGGGATCGCCTCAGTCTGTCACTCGGTTCTGTGCGTTTGTCGATGGGCGCTCTCTGGGGTGGCTGTGATGATGTGAGTGGACCAATTTCTAGTTAGGATGATGGACCGTGGGGGTTTTAGGAGGTTGCAATCTCGCCCCCTAGGTGGCGCCATCCCTTCTGCTGCGTCTCCAGAGGAGGCAGAAACTCTGCAACAGAGAGAGACGGTCGGGGATGAAACCGAATGGCGCGCCCTCTCGGCGCGTCATGCGACTTATGAAAGTGCAGGCACAACAACAACAACAACACAACACAGTGGAACCTCAAGATGTCTCCACAACGTCAGCAAGACACACTTCCTGTGTATTTACTCTGCTTCAGTTAGGTGGTTTTGATTGGACTGTGGGAGCCTTTGCCTTCCATCTGTATGCTCCTGCTGTCCTCATGATCTCTCTCTGCTCAACATCTGCCATGACTGACCGGTTCCTCTGACTCCCCAGGTTGCTCGTTCACTCTCCTACCTCGCAGGCATCTGTTCACATGCTTTTGTAGCTGTTCTCATGGTATCTTGTGTGGTGTGTGTGGGCCAAATAGCTCTCAACTTCTAACATGTTAAGGGCCTGTGTCCACCTAGCGTCTTTTCCTCAGGTCCAGCGTCTTTTTTCAGTCGTTTCCAATGGGGGGGGGGGGGGGGGGAGCGTATGCGGGCGCACACGGAACGTCTAGAGAAAGTGCGCTGCGCCCAGCGTCTATTTTCAGAGCGCTCCGTCGTTTTTGTGCGCCCGACTCCCAGCGCTTCCAGCTGAAAATATTTTAACTTTTCGGAAAGACGCTGGTGTCGGGTGCTGCTTTTCTGGCAACTTAATCATGGAGAAACTATCGCAACAGAGACAGAAAGGCTCAATTGTGGGAGCAGATTGGCTAGACACTTGATATTTCTGGTGAGTGTTGAGCTAAATCACTGTATGTGTGTTGTTTGCTAATGTTAGGTGTCAGCCATCAAGCTACTACCGCACTGAACTAACGTTAGTTTCAGACTGCTTCCTTGTATATTGTGCGCTGGGATCAGTGCTCCCCAGCGCACTCCCAGTGTTTAACAGTGGGAAAAAGATGCTAGGTGGACACAGGCCCTTAGTCTGCTGGAGATGGCCTGGATAGCAAGTCACATGTCTACACATGCGTCTGCTGCTGCCCCGCCCCCTTATGTACAAATATACAAGACCGTGTCTAATCACAGATATAAAGAAAAAATAAATCTTTAAAGAGGTTTTACAGGTTTTACGTTAAACCTGATGAAGCCCTTGCTGGACCAAACGTTGTTTGTGGTTGGAGGGAATTAATTAAAGCACGGGACAGCATTACACTGTGTGCGGACTTCTTTTTTCTTTCAATCTTTGTATTTTGTGATCCAGCACCTAGTTTTTTGAGGAATCCGGTGGATGTGCATATCTTTTCTTTCCTCACAGATGTACCGGTAATCAATATTGGGAGAGAATTGACTCCATCCCAGGGATACTCCACTTGCTTTGCATTAATATTCATTTTTCTGTAGCGGATTGGAGGTTTTTGGGTCGTCAGCCGGAGTTTAGTCTGACAATTGTGCGCACACAGGATAGTTAGTTAAGTTAAGTTAGTTAAGTACATACCCTGTACTGTATAAGTGCCCAGGTGGTGAGCAGGCGGGTATATTTGACAATTTAGCAGGACCTCAGTCAAACTTTATTTAACATTTGTTTCCACTGTGAATTAGAAAATGGTCAGGGGGGGGCCACTCTGCACCCTATCGCGGGCCACATCTGGCCCCCGGACCACAAGTTGAGTATCCCTGCTCTATCCTATTAGGTGATGTATTGTGAGGCTGGGGTGAAGAAATGCAGCGGTTTTCTGCCTGGTTATTTCCCCCTTGACTTTGCTCAACGGCTCATAATGCAGAAGGTCACAGAAAGGCTGCATGGGAAAAGACAATAAAGCAATCCAACTGTGAATACAACCTTTGTGCTGGACAGTTAAGTGTCCAACACAGTGTTACTTATTATGAACTAGTGAAAGCTTAATATACATGTCTGTCTGTTACACAGATGAAAGGTAGTTTACTTTGAAATGCCCCCGCACACTGGAAGCGGTGGGCTGTGAAGGGTTACGTTTGGGCTGTCGGACGGGGAATTTCCACATGATATATTGCACTTGGTGGGATGCTTTTATGCAAAGCAACCGCACAGTTGCCCCATTTCTAATCCAACCTCTAACTCCGGCAGTGCTGGAGATATGTTTTATCCATTGAGCTACACATAATACTACAGTTTATTTTATTTTACGAAGGACAAAAGAACAACAAACAAACAAACAAAGTTGCTGCTTACCATTGTTACTGCAGTTCTTGTTGTCTTTGTCAGACGCCTCTTCCTCAACCTTATTTAAGACAGAAAGAAAACATTGCGCTTCAATAGATAAACCTAGAGTGAGCAGAGCTAGGAATTTCAAACTTGGCATGGCGCTACGTGGTTGCAAGAATGGAAGAGGAAAGGTGCGGTCTGTACCTGTTTCCTCCACTTCAGCTCACAAAAGACCCGCTCAAAGCACTCGTGCATGTAGTTAAACTGAGAGAGAAAGCAAAACAAAAACTCAATACAGTCTTACAATACAGCACAACCCCCCAGTAACATGACTCAATACAGTCTTACAATACAGCACAGCCACCCAGTAACATGACTCAATACAGTCTTACAATACAGCACAACCACCCAGTAATATGAGTCAATACAGTCTTACAATACAGCACAACCCCCCAGTAACATGACTCAATACAGTCTTACAATACAGCACAACCCCCCAGTAACATGACTCAATACAGTCTTACAATACAGCACAGCCACCCAGTAACATGACTCAATACAGTCTTACAATACAGCACAACCCCCCAGTAACATGAGTCAATACAGTCTTACAATACAGCACAGCCACCCTGTAACATGACTCAATACAGTCTTACAATACAGCACAGCCACCCAGTAACATGACTCAATACAGTCTTACAATACAGCACAACCACCCAGTAACATGAGTCAATACAGTCTTACAATACAGCACAACCCCCCAGTAACATGACTCAATACAGTCTTACAATACAGCACAACCCCCCAGTAACATGACTCAATACAGTCTTACAATACAGCACAGCCACCCAGTAACATGACTCAATACAGTCTTACAATACAGCACAACCACCCAGTAACATGAGTCAATACAGTCTTACAATACAGCACAACCCCCCAGTAACATGACTCAATACAGTCTTACAATACAGCACAACCCCCCAGTAACATGACTCAATACAGTCTTACAATACAGCACAGCCACCCAGTAACATGACTCAATACAGTCTTACAATACAGCACAACCACCCAGTAACATGACTCAATACAGTCTTACAATACAGCACAACCACCCAGTAACATGACTCAATACAGTCTTACAATACAGCACAGCCACCCAGTAACATGACTCAATACAGTCTTACAATACAGCACAACCACCCTGTAACATGACTCAATACAGTCTTACAATACAGCACAGCCACCCAGTAACATGACTCAATACAGTCTTACAATACAGCACAACCACCCAGTAACATGACTCAATACAGTCTTACAATACAGCACAACCACCCAGTAACATGACTCAATACAGTCTTACAATACAGCACAGCCACCCAGTAACATGACTCAATACAGTCTTACAATACAGCACAACCACCCAGTAACATGACTCAATACAGTCTTACAATACAGCACAACCACCCAGTAACATGAGTCAATACAGTCTTACAATACAGCACAACCACCCAGTAACATGAGTCAATACAGTCTTACAATACAGCACAGCCACCCTGTAACATGAGTCAATACAGTCTTACAATACAGCACAGCCACCCAGTAACATGACTCAATACAGTCTTACAATACAGCACAACCACCCAGTAACATGAGTCAATACAGTCTTACAATACAGCACAACCACCCAGTAACATGAGTCAATACAGTCTTACAATACAGCACAGCCACCCTGTAACATGAGTCAATACAGTCTTACAATACAGCACAGCCACCCTGTAACATGAGTCAATACAGTCTTACAATACAGCACAGCCACCCTGTAACATGAGTCAATACAGTCTTACAATACAGCACAGCCACCCTGTAACATGAGTCAATACAGTCTTACAATACAGCACAGCCACCCAGTAACATGACTCAATAAACGCTGCGAAACATATCAGGTAACATTGTAGGACGTGTGTGTGCAGACTCACATATGGGGTGAAGATCTTGACCCAGCGAGGTTTCTTCTCTCCCCTGGCGTACTCGAAGCAGAAGGCCATGCCCTCCTCGTCTGTGTCCCAGCGCTGCATCTCCCCCCACTCAAACGCGATCACCTGGTTCTGAGGGAGGTACAGAGTACAAGTGATTATTTACACATCCCACATCTGCAGAAATAGAGAGGCAAAGTGACCGCCTACTTCCTGCTTCAGCACTGTACCAGAGATTTTCATCCGCCATTTATTTTCCCGTAGACATTTCGTAAAATGCTTATAAAAATTGTTTTACTTGTTCAAACCAAACGGTTCAGATATATTTAGAAACAGGAGAGACCACAGAACATTTCACTCGGACCAAAACGAAAAAAAAAAAAAAGCAGATTTAAAGAAAATATCTTTTCGTTGTCGTTTTTTTTAGTTTTGGTCCGAGTGAAATGTTCTAGGGTCTCTCCCGATTCTAAATATAGCTGAACCGTTTGGTGGAAAATAAATGGCGGATGAAAATCTCTGGTACAGTGCTGAAGCAGGAAGTAGGCGGTCACTTTACCTCTCTATACACAGATACATACCATGCATAACTCTGCACACACACATCCAAGCATGCGTGCCGTGTACTCCCCACCCCCTACCCACCCTCCCCCCTCTCTCTCCCAGACCTACAGTATGCTGTCCAGTGTCCACTAGGGATGGGCCAATAAACCTGACCCCACGATGGGATGTGATAGGCGATACGGGGTACCTCATCAACATCCATTCTCATATTTTGGTACTCTCTGTAACACAGGCGCTCGCTCGCTCGCACGCGCACACGCACACACACACACACACACACACACACCTCCAGCGTGCCGTCCTCGGTGCAGGCGTGCAGCTTGAAATGATGGATGCTGATAGCTGTGATAACATGTCCCTTCCTCCTGGAGTCGCAGGAACAGTGGGGGAACATCACCTCGTTGTAGCCCTCACATGACCGCAAGAGGCTCAGGTACTAAGAGACAGAAGAGCATGGAGGCACACACATCTGACTTCAGAACCTTATTAACTGACACTGAATTATACAGACACACACACACGCACGTCACTTTCTTTGAATATTGTTGCCGATTCAACGCAACTTCAATGGCCCATCTTATTTTATACCGTGCCTTTATTCTGAAATGTGAGAGGCTTTCTGATTATTTGGTGCGTTTTTAAATGGGTAACGTATTGGTGATGGCTCTGGTAGGGAAAGCTAGAAGTGCAGTCATCCCAATCCCCCTGCTGCCTGGACAAAGACTGGACTGTGGGACTGACCGTGGCCATCTTGCGCTGCTCTGCCAGTTTCTGCAGCTGGTAGGATTTGTCCTCCGTTTTTATGAATCCCTTCTTCACATCATCCAACGCCTGGACACACACAGAGAGAGAGAGAGAGGGTGGGGGGAGGGGAGATAGCATGTAGCGGTGAACCCATAGCAATGTGTCCACTGCGAGACAGTACAGAGCACTCTACCAAACTTGACCAAGCGCACATGTGATGAATTAAAGGATAGCGATCATCCACCCCACTTTGTATCGTTATAATCTCGCTAACATGAGCACATGGGGCCGTGTTTACCTTCTCCGTTATGTTTTCCTCTGAGAAAAATCCTCCCTTTGTCTGCCTGCAGAAACTCCGCCCCCACCAGCTGCAAGTCATTATAAGATTGATTGTGATTCTCTGTGGATGTGCGCATACTTGGAAAATAAAAAGAAAACAATAACAGGAGCCCTCGGAGGAGATTCCGCCGTCTCGAGCAGAACTTCCGCAGTTCCGTTGTGACGTAAAACGCGTCACAACGGAGCGTTTTGCCAGAGGAGGAAATGGGAGATCTCCGTGTGGAAAACATATAGCGAAGGTAAACACTGCCCATCTGCTTATATTAATGACATTATAATGATACACAGTGGGGTGATCATCTGTAAAGCCATCCTTTAATCTGAATGAACAAGAACTTGCACTTCTATTGTTTGGGGGTCATTGAACAAAAATGATTGACGTAAAAATCCGATTTGAACAGAAAGATCTCTTCCTCAGGAAATGAGATCACTCAAAGGCCGCAGTAATCTCTTACCTACATTTTTGTGTATAAATGTATTTCTGGCTAGTGGGTCTTTTCATGTTTGCCATGAGAGGAAGCATCTCTACATTATGCTGATGCTCATTAGGTCCGTGTCGAACTTTGATGCTCCACCGCGACTGCAATTAGATTCGCTAATGATGAATGAATGTGTGCATGTAGACATGTTCAAAAGCCAGCCTCAGATAAATATAGATTTATAATCGTCAATTGCGATGCAAAATTCAGAGGCAGCGCACTTCCCACGACCAAAAAACGTTATTTTTCAGGTCAGAAACGGGGAAAGAAAGATGTTAAAAAAAACAACAACAACCCACATTCATGTAGACGTCTCAATTTTCTGTTACGTCTGGAATATAAATCTGAAATGTCAACGATACTCCAGGTATTCCACTGCAAGTGGGAGTGTAAGATTTGTGCTCACCTGGTGGAAGCAGTAGTGCAGGGCCAGAGGGTTGTCTCGGAGCAACTCCTCCTCCTGGGAGCTGAAGAGCCACTTGCGGAGTGCCAGGCAGGTCCCCGGCACCGCCGAGGTGTAGTTCTGCACATACAGCTTGTGGGGGAACTCATTAGGGGCCAGCTTCCGCACTGGGAGAGGAGACAAGTGACGAGGAGGAGAGGGATGAAGAGCAGTCATCTATAGCAGTGGTTCTCAAATGGGGGTCCGCGGACCCCCAGGGGTCCGTGGCAGTTTGCCAGGGGGTCCGCGAAAAGTTCTCAGGTAAAAAAAAAATTATAAAAAAAAAAAAAAATTATATATAAAAAAAGAAAAGAAAAATTATATATATAAAAAAAGCTACATGTTACTTATTCCTTCTCAAACTACTTCCTACATGGTGCTAGTCTATCAAAATATCTTGGCTGTCATTGATTGTGTTGCATAGTGGACAAAAGCGTCTGCTAAATGACGTAATGTAAATGCAATGTAATAAAAAAAATATATATATATCTTTTGAAAAATCTTCATAGTTCAACAAAAATAGTTTATGCTTTAAATCTAAAAGGGTTCATGGAATACATTCTAATAACAAACCTATCAAATTAAAAGTCAAGCACGTTACCGTGGAAACAATTAAGCTTAGCCCAAAATCACAAATCAGAATGAGGGGGTCCCCGGTATATTTTCTATCTTGTAAGGGGTCCTTGGCTGAAAAACATTTGAGAACCTCTGATCTATAGTCATCAACTCCCAATCCTTCACTGTGTACCGATTAGCTGCCCTTGCTAGACACACCGTCAGGCTAGGGCTGGGTCGGTTTGAAAATTTTAAAACCGGTTCGATATTGCCGTCTAAACCGGATCAAACCGGTATACCGATTTTTTTTGTATTTTTTTTTTGTTTTTTTTAAGCAGGGCTCCCGAGTGTGGCCCATAACTGTCTGTAGTGCAACTTCAGTCCACCTGATAGCGATAATACACCTCTAAGCTGGTATTGTCAACCAGCAATGATACTGAATAAAAAGAAGCAGGACACCTGTGTAACAAACACACCCTGTATCTATTTCTCATAACTATTCAGCTTAACTTTTCTTCAAACATCAACATAATAAACAAAATAAGACTTTTGCATACTAGTGCAACTTGAGATGAGGCTAATACGAACAATAGTGCAATCAGAATGGACTGGCAAAAAAAAAAAAAAAAAAAAAAATTAGGTTTTTTCGGTTCGCACGTGATCAAACCGGTTTGGGCTTGTACACCGAACCGAACCGGTAAAACCGGAAATCGACCCATGCCTACGTCAGGCCCAATGCTTTAAACAACCCGTTGTGGCTCGCAGAGGTCTTTGTTTAGGCGAATACTGATCGTGTGATGATGAAGAGTCGCCCATGAGAGGTCTTTAACTTACATGCGATAGCGCACGAGAAACTCTTGGGGGGAAAAAAAGACGACAAATGCACAGTTCTTACCAAAGGAGTGGTTGATGACTTCAAAAAGGGCAAAGTAACTGGCCATAATACTGTCCATCCCCACCTTCATCACCAATGCCTGCAGGAAGAGGAGGAGCCATTAGGAGAGTGGAGTTGGCTATTAAAACACACGAGTTGAGGAAGTTCTACTGCATCGTTGGGTGAAAGTATTTCATTCTTTCAAATAACCTCTCTTTTGATTCATTTGACTGAATTCTTTCCTTTCAGTACGAATGCACTTTCTGCTCTTCTTTCATAGTATGCCTTTGCCAATACACAGAATTTGATATTGCAATCCTAGCTGCCGTAATCCTGTGTGACCGCGCTGACACAGAAGCCCAATTCATGTCAAAAAGGACTGAGGCGATATTACACTTCCATGCCAATATCGTGCCAGCAGATGGCGATAGGAAATGCAGGCCTCGAGGTCAGTCATGTGGTACCTGGTAGACTTGGTCTGTGGTGCTGTTCTTGCGGACTCGGACAGAGATGGTGGTCTTGTCTGGCAGTGATATCCGCAGTTCCACATCGGTCACGCCATTGTAGTTCTGCACAGAAGTGCAAAAATATGAGAACTGTGTTGTACACCTGTATTAATAACCCACATATGGGTTAAAATAGTGACAGCAACTCGGTGTGTGAATTAAGTACATCATTTACAATGAAGTACTTCCGGATAGTCGAAATAAACAAGTAAGGCAAACGTACTATTGCGATTTCCAAAAATGCAACCGTGAGCTGTTTTCCCTTACTAGGGGGAAAGGCATTTCAGACAATGTATTATATAAGACATGCTGGTGCTCTGCTGATTCCCTAGCTTACAAGTTACAAGCGGCAATTTAGAGAAAACATTCCCAGAATCCATTGCAATCCATACTACTACAACACCAGCATTTGCTACTTTAACAAAAGCCAATGAAACGCCGTCCTAAGAATAGCGATCACTATAGAGAGACTGAGGCAAAGTGAGCGCCTACTTCCTGCTTCAGCACTGTACCAGAGATTTTCATCCGCCATTTATTTTCCCATACACATTTCGTAAAATGTGTATAAAAATAGTTTTACTGGTTCAAACCAAACGGTACAGATATATTTAGAAACAGGAGAGATCGCGTAACATTTCACTGGGACCAAAATGTAAAGAAAATGCGGGTTTAAAGAAAATATTTTTTCGATGTTTTTTTTTGTTTTGGTCCGAGTGAAATGTTCTATGGTCTCTCCCGATTAGAGCGTTAGCTGAACCGTTTGGTTCGACGAAGACGCACAACCATTTTATAAGCATTTTACGAAATGTCTATGGGAAAATAAATGGCGGATGAAAATCTCTGGTACAGTGCTGAAGCAGGAAGTGACGTTCCACTTTGCCTCTCTGTTTGAGGACAGCGTGACATTGGCTTTTTCCTGAATATAGCACTTACATCATAGACACAATGACTAGTAGCATACCTCATCTGATTCAGAGAGGAACTCCTGCATGATGTCACTCTCCCCAATCACCCGCACAGAACACACTAGACGAGAGGGAGAGAGGGCAATGGAGAAAGCGGAGAGGTCAAAATAAAGCAGAGAAAACGGAGAGAAAACATCACGTTCCCTGTATCCTCTATGCTCACATTTAGCCATCGTTGGTTGCACTGCTAAAGTGTGACAGAGTGTGTGTGTGCAGGTATTGCAGCACACTCACTGCAGATCTTCAGAGACTCACGAGACTCACCCTTCCCCTCCTTGCCCCGGATTGTGACACACTTGCGCGCTCTCACTTCTTCAAACTGTGATTTAAGTACTTCCCTGTACAATGTCCACATGTGTTTCACAGGCACTGCAGACTACAAACACCCGGTCTGGGCCTCCTCGCCATACTCAAAAGTGCAATCAAAGTGATGGTTAACTATACATAACGACACGTTCAATGATTTCTCCTTTTGTTCGGCTACAGACTGTGGCGCTTGAGTTTTAGTGTCTTCTCAAAGATGCCTCATTCAGCCAGCCCCTCCTTCTTTATACCCGACAGATATTTCTTTCATCTCATTTTCTCATAGAAACTTGATCATCAACATTTTGGCCCCGCCTTTCTCTGAGTAGTCCTGTCTCCCCCTCACAATATCCTCCTATTCCATTTTCCTAAAGCTGTGTTCACACCGAGATATTTATTTTTCTCTCTGTCGCTCCACTCAACCCTTTGGAATCGCTCTGTCGCTCTGTTTAAATCGCTCGTCAACAGGCACAAGAATTGACGGACATCTGGGGGCTATAACGTTACGCAATGTCATGATATTTGTCCACTACGAGCCACCGTAGTTGTTTACAAGCTAAGCCTATCAGCGTGCTCCTAATGCGAGCTCTATACCGCCTAGGCTATACAGACTTCACTTCATGTCAGCTGTCAGCCTGTCAATCAGCTGTCAATGCGGTTTGTTGCCACACAATAAACCAGCGGCTTGTTCCAAGCCAGTGTGATCCTTGACTCACTCTCACACGGCAGCCAATCAGCGTTGAACAGCGAGCGACTGATGGCAGCGTAATTTCGCTCGAGTTGGGATATTTCATCTCAGGCGACGAGCGAATTTTCTCCCTATCACTCTGTCTCTGTCGCTCGGATGCCCAGCGATTTTTCTCCCGGGGGAATATATGCTCAATTGCTCGTTTGCATTGACTTTGCATGTAAACTCGATGCCAGCGAAAAACTTTAATAGGTCGGTGTGAACGCAGCTTAAGAACAAACATGCTCCTCGGCGTTATATCCTTTGCCGCTTCCTTCCCTTGTATCCTCATCCAGGCATAGAAAAGAAAGATGGACTTTGGAGCCGTATGGATACCATCTTACAAACTTATCCACTAAACTTCCCCCCCTTTTCAAATTCTGGCTTAGCACAGAGAAGTGTGTGCTTGCCCATACTGCAAAACTGCTTGTTGTGAGTGACGATCAGCTCACCTCTCTCCAGGTACTCCTCCAGGCCTCTGCGCCGAGCGTCCAGCTGCTGCTCCGAGAGGGAGAAGGGCCATTTTCCCGGCAGCTTGGGGAAGCTGTAGCTGGAGAACTCCCTCTTAAGGTTCTGCTGCAGGATGGCAAACTCCCGGTAGCGCTTTGAGCACAGCTGTCTGCCTGACATGTACACGTTGTACACCTATGTGCCGTGGACACGAAGACAGAGCGGAGTCACCAGAGCACCAGAACAGATGGAGGGAATGAGACGTTTTTGCATTTTTGTGAGGGCGGGCCAGAGAACATTTGTCTCTTTCAGGAAGAAAATAGTGGATTTTATTTGTCCGTGCAGTACTCACCACAAACCTCTCGGAGTGCTGCTCGACGTGTTTGTAGGTGGGGACGGATATGGGCACGGCCTGCTTGTCACTGTAATCATAGGTGGTTTGGATCGCGGTGTCCTCCCCCCCTTCCAGCCCATCAGCCTCCTGGGGCGGCACGGCCAGCACGGCCAGCACGAGCTCCCGCTCCCCGGCACGGATCAGGTCCACCACCTGCTTATGGGTGGCACCCTCCACGCTCACCCCATTACTGGAGGGAGAGGGAGAGCAAGAGAAGGGTGAAAGGGGGAGAGAGAGAGAGAGAGAGAAACACACTCAGCTTCATATTTTTTATTTATGTATTATTTGTTTGCTTTTAAAGACGCAGTACGTTTTCTGGGAAAACCACTGGTGGTTATTCGTTTGGGCGCCACCTACTGATAATCTGGTTAAACAGCCTCCACAACAGTTCCACAGCCGTGAATAGCTACAGCCACCGGGAGAGATTTCGAGGGTTCAAGCTGCATTTTTCAGTGTATGACCCATAGACCAGAGTGTTTGACCATCACTACTAGTTTTATAATGCAAAACCTGGGAATATGGTATGGTGATCTTGTGTTAGGACAATTCATACCGAACCATATTATAAGCTCATCAATAGCAGGTGTGTTTGCAATTAGGCATTGACCTTGCACGCCAAGCAGAACAGAGTTGGACCAGTCCTCCACCACTAGTCTGGTGTGATTAGGGTTTGGTACCGAAACAAGGTACCAATATGGTACCGGTACTTTTACAACCAATACTACCGGTACCGAATTGCAACCCAGATTTAGGTGCCTCATTTAGGAGCTGCCGAGTGAAATATCCGCCTTCCGGTGCTCCGAAACGGGCGCTGCACGCACCTTCACTAACATTCTAGTGCATAACATCAAATTATTGTTTGAAATCCTCTTTACAGCCTCTTTAAATAAAAAATAGGTTTAATAAAGTACCGTTTCATGCACCGGTATCGAAAAATATGAAACAATACCCATCCCTAGGTGTGATGGGGGTAGCCTATATGATGGATTTTCACAAAAGGCATGTATCGATATCTCTTGATTCTTAAGATTTTGGAAGATATGCTGTGCTTTAAAATGTTTGCAACTGCATCGCTGGTGGACATCAGGAGGCCATCATAAATCTGTAATGCCCCATTAATGATTCATTCTATGTTGGGTTAGTTTTTGGATGATATTATCCTGCCTCTCTACCATGATCGCGACCATGTATATAGAAGAGTCGCGACATCTCCGTTCACTCCAATGGACCAGTTTTTTTTTTACCTCACAAAAGTTCCTGGAAGTAAGGTTCTGGATTAAGCAGCGCTGTCGAGTTGCAGCAAAATGGCCCGTTTGTGATGTACTTTGAAAGGGTCCGACGTTTAAACAATCAAATTGTACATTATCAGCTTTATTTTATTTGATTTATTTTAGGATTCAAACGTAGCGCGAGACCCCTTCCTGGCTGTTCATTGGCTACATGAGTCACGCATTTTGGACCTCCGCTGACGCCACTCTCTCACTAGATCGCTCTGACCGAGACACCTGATGCTGCTGCCATCTGGCCTCAGCAAAGTGAGCTAAGGAGGGAGGCATCTCACAGCAGCAGCAAAGGAAAGACTGCTGTGGACATAGAGAGGCAGGATAATATCATCCAAAAACTAACCCAACATAAAAAGTTCTCAGCAAAGTTCTTCTATATACATGGCTCTGCTAATCTTCCTCTGAGAACCAAGGGGGCAGAGAGAGGAAAGGAGGGAGTGAGCAAGAGTGCAAGCAGGGGTCTGTCTGCCTGCCATACGCTATCTATGTTTCCATCATTGCTTAGTAATTAATGGTGACGTGATGCCTTACATGAAAACCAGAGTGAGACAAGTGGCTGAAGAGAGAAGTGGGAAGAAAGTCAAGCCAACAGAACAGTGACAGAGTGGGAGACGGCTGGAAGGGAGCTTGTGCATCATGAGGAGGACACAAGGGGACATTCCTGTGGGTTGTTGGACTGAACAGAAAGGTGGAGATAAAGGGAGATATGGACTATTGTTCTCATCACTGCTGTGATCTCTTCGTCCTCATATTCGCAAAAAAGAGGGATCTCAGAATGCCGTCTCAGTCGCTAATCAGCAACAAAGGAACAAAGGTTGGCGACTTGGCGGAATAAGAATTAGGCTGATGAAATTAAGAGATATTAACACTGAAGCCTAATAAAACGGCAGGGCATTGTCCTGTAAATTCACCAAAATAGACTCGGTTAATTTCATCCCATTTTTACAAAAGGCGATCTGTAAACAAGCAGTTCTACACAGAGACCACAATCTCAGACAGTAAACAATAGAGACAATCAATAGTGACTTTATCAGTGAGAGATAGCATAGGCGAGCTAGTTATCACCATTCAAACTAGGGTCATTCTGTTTTCTGGTTGGTATCACTTTGAGCCTAAAATGCTGACACATGTGAAATACCTAACCGGATGACTACACTTAAAGGAACACTCTGCCGATTTTCAACCAGCTTTGTATCATTAGAACATCAGTAGTATATCAGAAAACTGTAAACGGTTTTTTAATCTGTCATTTAATTTGACAGTTATTGAGTGTTAAAGTGTGGACCAGTGACATCACTGGTCCACACTAACTCTAATTAATAACTCATTAACTCAAATCAACTCTCAATAACTGTCAAACTATTCATCATTCATCTAGTTTGACAGTTATTGAGAGTTGATTTGACTTAATGAGTTATTAATTTGAGTTAGTGTACTGTGGACCAGTGATGTCACTGGTCCACACTTTAACACTCAATAACTGTCAAATTAAATGACAGACTTCAAAACAGTTTACAGTTTTCTGATATACTACTGATGTTCTAATGATACAAAGCTGGTTGAAAATGGGCAGAGTGTTCCTTTAAGTTTCTTGTTGTGAGTCTTGATATTTTGAGAAATGCTGGTTAATAAGTCACATGGTCGAGTCATATGACCGGAGTGGTTTAGCACATGAAATAGGGAAAACACTACACACTAAAACCTTTTCTGATGCCTCAGCAAGTTGGCTTTACCAGCCAAGAGCTGCGTTCCGTGTTTTTCTTTCTCTTCTCCCTTACTCTAAGTTTCATCTATGGTCACTTTCCCAGTAACAACTTGGACCATTTTCACTGCTCAATCTTCATCTTGACTTTAAAGCTTAGGCTTAATAGGCTAGGTCCCGGAATACTTATTAGAGAAATGTATAATGACTTAATTCGTAGTGATATCATATACGGTACTATAGTAATATAATGTGTACACGTTAATATTTCGCTCTTTACTGCTCTAAAGGTCGGACTTTAGATGGTGGAAGAATGTTTGACAAGTACACACACTGAGACTGAGACTGCAGTGTTAATCAGAGTTTACCTATATGGAAATATGAACTGAAAGAGGCTTTGTTGTGGACATACTTCCTTTTACAGTTAATTATTATACGTACTAAGGGTTCAAGACTTGAAAGCTATCAAAAGTTCAGTCTCTGCCCCGAGGGGTTTGATTAAAATAGGCTTTTCCTGACATGAGCTATTGGCCTTGCCAAAACACAAAGCACTTTTACAACATGTCTCCAGGGTCCAGACGTGCCTATAAAGTCCACCCAAACATACCGATAGGAAAAAGGGCATAAACAATGGACAACGCACACAAAAACTGCTCAATGTAAACAAATCAAAGTCAGGCAGACTTTGAAGGCAACTGTCAAGCTGTCTGTCGCCAAGGAAAGAAGCAGACACAAAGTGATGATAAACTTGGTGACAGCACTGACATCTAGTCTTTAGGAAAGGCCAATACTCATGTTAGCTATATTATGCACCAGATATTTTAATGCTAACAAGGCTGTTATTTTAAGGTACGTCCTCGCGTTCATGCTTGGGGCAGTCACTGCGCAAATAGGGCTAGCTAAGCAACACATTAGCTAGGTACCTAGCTAGCTAAAGCTAATCAACATGCACAGGCTGTTGTGAGTGTTGTCCAACTTATGCAAGCTGATTAGCGTTAGCTTGCTATTTACAATAATGCCATTAGCTAGGTAGCTAACGTTTCAAAGCGTTAACTTGTTGAACAAATATATAGCTAGCGTTAACTGGGTAGTAGCTAGCTAAGTGGCAATTTTGTTGTCATAGGTTAACATACAAGTGACGTTTGTATTAAGATGGCAGAGGTTTGACACGGAGCTAAACTAGCTAACGTTACTAGCTAGCTAACGATATCTGCTGGCTAACATGAAGTGATGAAAGCTTAACGTACACCTCCAGGATCCTGTCACCCTTTGAGATGCCCGCTCGGTCTGCCGCTCCTGCGGGCAACACAGCGCTGACATGCTGAAGAGGAGCGTACAATTCCCCATTGATGCTTCGCAGTTGTCCTCCTTCGCTAACTTGACCGCGAACATTGAATCCATACCCCGACTCCGACTTAACAATCCTGACCACCCTTGGACCTGAAGTCACCGTGGTTGCCTGCTGGCCTCCGGTACCGACTACCGAACCGACGACGACAGGTCCATTACGGGATGCCGAAGGGAGAGCCGACCGAGTTTCATCGCCTTCTACATCCGCCATCTTACACACAGGCCCTACCCCCCTCCAGTCGGTGTCTTCTAGCAAATTCAAAACAACACTGTCCCCTCTCAGTAGCTCATATACACCGACTCCCCGTTGTTGTTAACCCGCCCCTTGGCCGCGTCACGAGACACGGCTGCTCACACAACGTGGATTACCGGTTACCGAGGCATCGCGGGAAGTGGGAACACACCGGGGAACACAGCTAGGCTGTCTGTGAAATGATGATGTCCATCATAATTCTGTACCAGCAAGCCATAACAAATTGGGCTCCTTAATTGGCTAAGTCTTAATACCAAAGGGTGGTCCAGCAATGGTCGACATGACAAATTGAGGAAACCAATTCAGAAACAATTATTTATTTCAAATCTTACACATAGGCTAAATGAGCATCTTACACATAAATGAGCAAACCATATATCTGTATGTATATGTCTCTGTTTCATTTTCCTCGGACACCTCCCGTCAGCATTCATATTTGGCACATTTGTCCCGGCTTGGGCAAAAATGGCTAGTGGCCAAAATTAGTGAACACAGGTTCAGCACCATGGAGAGCTCCATCAGTTAGCTAGGCTACTGATGGAGCACACCTGAGCGAAGTTGGAATCAGGGAACCAGGGAAATGCACTATGAAAGCCCTCTGGGGAGAGCGAGGAGAGGCTGCATGCCAACTCTGTGAGTGAGGCCTGACTTATGGCCAGTGTGTGCTCCAACCAGAGATGGGGACTTGGACTTGGGACTCTACAGTTGGACTTAAGTCTCACACACACACACACACACACACACACACACACACACACACACACACACACACACACACACACACACACACACACACACACACACACACACACACACACACACACACCAAAACTTAGATTATGTTCAAATTAAAAATATGTTCACTCCAGAACCCTATGTTACTTTACCCCTGGATAGATCCAGAAGATCTTTATGTGCCCAGTTGAGAACGGGTACCCTCCCTTTGGCTATTGAGGTTGGCAGGTTCAATTCTATTGCTGAGGAGGAGAGACTTTGTACTGTATGTGAATTAGGTGTTGTGGAAGATGAATTTAATTTTTTGTTTCATTGTACGCTATATGAGGAACCAAGATTATCTCTATTTCAGTTAATGCAAAATAAGAAACCGGAACTATTTTGGTCAGGAGATGATGCGAAGTTGGAATGGTTGTTCAGAGATGAAGTCTTCAGTTTGGCCAGGTTTATTGGGAGGGCTTGGAAACTCAGAATGGAGAAGCTGTTCATCTGAATATACTATAACTCTGTCTTGTTTATGTTTGAGCGTTTTGTAGCTTGTTTGCTGATTTGTTTGTATTGTTGAACTTGAATGATTTGTGTCTTGTAAGCCCAGACGGGCTGGGCACCTTGAATATGGTGCATGACACAGAAATAAAAATTTATCTATCTATCTATCTCACACAATGACTTGAGACTTGTCCTCAAAGACTTGAGACTTGACTTGGACTTGAGGTTTGGGACTTGTGCACAATCTTTATTATTACTTTGTACACACACACACACACACACACACACACACACACACACACACACACACACGCACAATAATAATAGGCTACCTTGTGTGACAGCTAATGGGGATCCAATTAAACAATAAAGCTAACCTGCTAAATGTGTTGATGTCAAATCTGATCAGTGTTTCAAGAGGCAACACACCAGCAGCATGGATGCAGCTACACTAAAGAAAAAAGTTGTGTAAAATCCCCCCAATAATGCAGTGACACACAAAGTCCACCAGTGTAACGATTTAAACAACATTTATTGCATTTATTTTGCCTTACAATATATTGAGTCGTGCGTTCATTTTAAAGTTTTTGTGTTAAGTGTGCTTTTCAACAATTGAAAACATTTTCCTCCCTGGGATCAACTGCAGCCAAGGAAGGGGGACGCCTTGTGCTCTTTCAGCCCCTATTTCTTGCTGATGAAGAAGTCATGGCACATCACAGTGAGGCAGGAGACCATGGTGACAAACTCCTTGAAGTCCACGGTGTTGTCCTGGTTTGAGTCCAGGTCCTGGAACAACCTGTCTACTGACGCCTTGTCACCGGCTTTATTCTGCATGAGTGAGGAGAGCAGGTCAAATGCCTTCACAAAAATGTCGACTTGCTTTGCAGAAATGACAGACAAACACTAGACATTATAATAACTCTGATGCCCTCCAGAAAGTAGAACAACCTGTGGTGATGCACAAATATCCAGGCCAGAATCACTTCTCTACTGGTGATGTTGGACAGGTGAAAACACTCTAAAAAACACTGCAGGTAGCTATTAGGTCAATGATGTGTGTCAGAGAGTCACTCACCCCCAGCATCTGTCCCAGTTCTTTCTCAAGCAGTTCCTTCAGCTCCGCTTTAGTCAGGGTGTACTTGTCCCCCTCCTTGCCAGAGTATTTGTGGAAGGCGGAGATGAGGAGAGCCATAGCCTGCTGGACCTCAGACATGATGAAGCCTGAGAGGGGACAGAAAGAGAGGGAGGGTGGGAGAGAGAGAGAGAGAGAGAGAGAGAGAGACAGGGGATACCAACAGGTGGGTCAATGTGTGGAATTCTTTGCTCATACACCTCTAATCTTACTACAAATTGGAGATCTGTCCGTTTGTCTGTCTATGTACAATGCCCAGGGACCATCTTCAAACGTCAAACTTTCAATCGTCACTGGTCAGATGACGATCTTCCGCATGTTTTTTAGTGGGGGTAACATACCGATGTGGTATGGAGGAACCCCAGGGGAGCATGGGGAGAACATGCAAACTCCGCACAGAAAGACCCTTTTGATGAGAAGCCCACCTGGGCCGTAGGCACTGAAGACACTGGGGGGGGACACACCCACAGCGTCCCAGGCGGGAATCGAACCCAGGACCTTCTAGAGCCGACAGTGCTACCAGTGTGCCACCATGCCCCCGAGCTGCTTAGGAAGCTACAAGCAGGTCCTGACCGTACTCTCAGGAACCCGGATGGTGGTGTTGCAGATGATGGACAAGGTGGTTGAATGTGAGACTTCTGTAGGGACAAAGAAGGTGAAAGGATCTTCCTGCCAAGAATTCCTCACCATGACAGAAATGATGAGCTGGTCACCTTTGTCAGACGGGGGTTCCCAATCAGATTGGCTTTCTCAGTTACCATCAACAAAGGTCAAGGGCAAGTGAATGACTGAGTTGGCATCTAACCTACCTCAGCCAGTGTTTTGCTCATGGCCAGCTCAGCCTTCTCCAGGGGAAAGCAAGCCAGCAGCATGAAAGTACTTATTGAAGGTGATGAGGAGGGAATAACAGTCAACAATGTCTATAAGGAGATGCTGTAATCCTGCACTCATAAACATTTCCATAACTGCGCCCATGGCGCATCATCTCATCTCCACCCAAGAAATTGAGTGCGCACAGTCATGCAGTCATGGGTGACCTATCTCTCTCTCTCTCTCTCTCTCTCTCTCTCTCTCTCTCTCTCTCTCTCTCTCTCTCTCTCTCTCTTTCTCTCTCTCTCTCTCTCCCCCTCTCTCTTTCTCTGTGTGTGTCTCTCTCCCTCACATTAAATGTTCTGTCTATGTATCTGTCCCTATTCAAATAAACACTGAATGAATGAATGAATGAACTAGATACCTTGTTACAGTATAATACTCAAGGAGCATGCTCTTATTTTGTGTTGATCTAACTCCACCTAGTGGCAGAATCTCTAGGTCTCTTCAACTCTCACTGGTGAAAGTAGAGCACAATAACTGCTGCTGTGGTGTTTTGAAACTTGGCATATGGACAAAGAACATAATTTACTTCCCTGGCTTGAGTAAGTAGTTGCAGGGGAAGGAAGGGGAACAAACATACTCTCACATCTACAGTAGCTGGGCAACCACAGTGTGGTCAAATTGGTGACTGAACAGCTCCTCTTTAGTCAAGTTTAGGACTTGTGTTGTTGTAGCATTGTGTTGGGGTCATTATTATTGGGTGCACCTGGGCCCAGTAGCCTACACTCATTGGGCTTAACAACATTCAGTCTCTCTCCCTCCTCAGATGCACATTTTGTTCTGTTCATTTGTTTAATGTAAATTAGTTTATGTTGTCGTTATTCTTCATTAGTTTGAGCTAATAAATTATTGTTTTAACTTATACTTTTCTATAACTTTACTTTAGTAGTTTAGGGGTACGGTGGTGCAGTGGTAAGCACTGTCGCCTCACAGCTCGAAGGTCCTGGGTTCGATTCCCACCTGGGACGCTGTGGGCGCTGGAGTTGTGACCCCCCCATATCTTCAGTGCCTACTGCCCAGGTGGGCTATCTCGTCGAAAGGGCCTTTCTGTGTGGAGTTTGCATGTTCTCCCCGTACCCCCCCAGGGGGTTCCTCCGTACATAACCCCCCAATAAAAACATGCAGAAGATCGTCATCCGACCAGTGACGACAACATCTGAAGTTGGTCCAATGATGGTCCAATGAAGGTCCCTGGGCGCTGGAAAGAAATAGCGACCACTGCTCCTGGCCTGCCCCCTGGAGGAGAGGACAAGCCTGGATGGGTCAAATGCAGAGGACATATTTCACCGGCCACCGTCAGCATGAGTGTGTGTAGTGGCCGCATGCATGTGTTGTAGTGTGTTCGTGTGACAATAAAGACGGGCTGCCGTCTGAAATCGTGTTTTTTTTTAGTCAGTGGATGACACGCCTCCTTTGTTACTTCCTGGTTGTAAAATATGAGGCGTCATAGGCCTACACCAAACTAAAAGTTAAAAACAATAAAACCGGAGTGAGGACTGAGGAGGGAGAGAGACTGAATTCTATCTAATTCTGTCTATTGTCTTCTTAAGCCCATGATCGCACAGAGCCCAGGTGCACCCAATCAGCTTAACGACCGTCGACCCCAACACCAGAAGGCTCCTGCAAGACAGGGCCAGGAGAATGGGAGGGTCATCACGCTTTTAGATGTCTTATTACAGAAAGTGTATGAAATGCATGACCAAAATAGTTGTACATTCTGTCAATGTGTTACTTATGGTTGGAATCCTAGTGAAAATAAATGATTACCCTTTTTGCTGGGGGACCCCCTGGAACTTCCTCAAGGACAACTGGGGGTCCCCGGACGCCACTTTGAGAACCACTGATTGAGAGTACTTCAACAAACACATGCTGACGTAATTGTTTTTGTCTTTGCCAGTGTTTTTCTCTGGATTTTCCATGGAGCTGGATAAAAATAAACCCTGGGTTTCCACCAGGGCCCAGCTACTCTCAGCCCTCCTCCCCTGTTACCAGTCTATACAGGCTCTCTGCTGAATGACACAAGAAGCCATTGCTATAGCAACGGCGTTGTCTCTCCTGGTAATTGTCCCCACCAAAGGGGGGACTTTAGGGCTGCTCGATTATGGCAAAAATCATAATCACAATTATTTTTGACTGATATTGAGATCACGATTATTTAACACGATTACTCATCGACTTTGGCAAAATCACATTATATTTATTGAACTTGAAAAAAACGGTCTTTTTAATACTGAAATTATTTTAAATTGAAATACAATTTAACTGAAAAACGGATGAAAAATAAAAATAAAAATACCCTAACTAAAATAAATAATATGCAAAAAATATGTTTTAAATCTCGATTATCTTGTCAATTGAGATTAATGTTGAATTTGTGCCACTAGGGGGCAACATTGACATTGAATGGGACTGACCCGAGGGGGCAACTATCACTGGTGGGGGGCATGTTTACTATTTGCTTGTTCAGTCTGAACCAAAGAAACAGGATGAAACCCCACGTGATTCTGTATCTATATGCCTTGACACGTATTGCTATTGCATCATGCACCCATGAGAGTCATCTGTGTTTACAGGAGATTTTGACTTTCAGTATATAGGCTTCCTCTCTAAGGTGGTATAAGGAAAATAAACGATTTGTAAGCAAATGAGTCTAAAGTACAAAGACCATGTTATTTCTGTTCTTGGTTCATATTAAAACAATAATTGGCATCACAGCAAAATGATCAACACCTGCTGCAACATGAAGTCTCACAACAAGCAATGAAGAGAAGTCCTAGAGGAAACAAATCTTCAAAACAAGCTGTTTGAAAACACTATTGCTTATATTGCATATTTATTAAATTATTGCATGTATTTGATATGCAGTAGCCTATACTCCATTCAATATTTCATTGAAGTATACTACTGGAAATAGTTGTACAAATATTGATATTATCTTAATTAACCATCATTAATCAATGTGAAGAAGAGACCAATTTAATGTGCCCTTTGGTGTTTATATTTGTTGAATTTACATTTCGGTGTGTTGTTTGAATTTGTGCTCTATATGTGCATCATGTCATGCCGATCTGAAATTAAATTGAACACTGTATGAGCATTTAAAATATTATAACCTTAGAAAAGGTTTTGGTGCTAGTCGCTGCATGCGTAAATGAAACCAAAAATAATAACAGATCATAGAGTTATACTCACAAAGGCTGATTTGTTGGGAATGAATGAGGAATGAGAGTGAGGAATCAGAGGAACTGTAGACAGTGATGGATGAAAGGATGTAATGCATGTTTTATACATAACCCCCCCCCCTCTCCCCCCCCTCCCCTCTATCATGCTCCTTCCATCCTCAGCCTGCACTCCTCCCTCTTTCCTCCCTGTTCCGTTACTTCTGTCGCTTCTATTTTGGTATTGTCACAAGACAATATAACACTGTAAATAATCAGCAAACAAAGGCTTCCTTCTCCTCTGGATTCCTTTCAACACCAACAGACTGCCTTCTGTGCAGACAAGGAGTGCTCAGCTGATCAGCTGATCACATGAAAATGAAAATGTAACGGAAAAATCCTCCTATTATGAGGGGGTTCAAAGTCTCCAGGTGCATAATTTACCAGGAGGGGGGCAGCAGTAATAAGAATAAGAATAAGAATAAGAATAAGAATAAGAATAAGAATAAGAATAAGAATAAGAATAAGAATAAGAATACGAATAAGAATAAGAATAAGAATAAGAATAAGAACAAGCACAATAATAAGAAAACAATAAAACAAAAAACAATAAAAGAAATATAGCCGCAAGCGGCGATGGGCGGGGTTCAAGCCTTGCGCAGATGACAAAGCTTCTGATTCTGACTAGGACATCCTCCTTGATATATCTGACAAGTTTCGCGATCATTGGACAAACAGGTGTGGAGTTACAGCCTTTTTTATGTTAAGCCACGCCCATTTCTGGCGTTTATGGCGCCCCCTTTTGGTGGAATTGCACAAAATTTGACACGCATGGTCTGGGATGGTCTCCGAAGACCTCCTGCAAGTTTCGTGAAGATTCCTTAATCGGTCATGAAGTTATGACAATTTAGCTGTGAGGCCACGCCCCTCTCAACTTTAACGATCAATATCTCCGAAACTAAAGTAGATTTTCAAAAATGCAAAAAGCACGGTTGTAGAGCTTGCTCCAAAGATGCTTCCTGGAGATTCTAGTGCAAATCGGTCAAACGGTCTAGGAGGAGATGCAAAAAATGTGTTTTCCAAACTTTTTCAAATATCTCAAAAACTTTCCAGGCGGACATTGAGGGTCCTTATGGCAAATTTGTAGAGCAGGTCCACCTGAACATCTGGAAAAAAAAAGTTTGAAAATCGGACCAACGGCGTGGAAGTTAAGGCCTTTAACGTAAAACCTTCGATTATAGCGCCACCTTCAGGCCGATTCGAAAAATCTTTTTTGAGCACCTACCAGCCAACAATATCTGTCATTGGGCCAAATGTGAGGTCTCTACCATTTACCAACTCACGGGAATTTGCGTTGGGGCAGATGAAAAACAACAAGAATAATAAACCGGCACAAAAACAATAGGGTTTCAGCCCCTTCAGGGCTTGAACCCCTAACAAGCAGATGACCAAGAAGAAGATAGAGGATGTCATGTCATGTCTTTTTTATTTTTTCTAAATATAATGGTTATGATTTTGAAGTGCAATATACTATTCTTCACTGATAGCTTGCCAGCTAATTGATAGGTAAATTGATATGGATGGGCTTATGGCACCCAGCTGAAACATCTCTTAAAACCTAAAACAAACACTAGCAGTTTTTAGTTTCACCAAGGTTGAAGGAAAATGGATATATGTCGGAGTAATTTTATAGTAATTGTTTGCCCTGTTTGGAACTCAAATGAACCAGACACCACTAACTTCCTGCCATTTAGACACAAAATGGCTGCTGGTGAAAAAGGTCAATTGTGATTGGGTTGAGGTTGAGGAATGAAGTCACTGAGGTTAAGGTTAGAGCAAGCTTAGGCTAAGGCTGTTGTCACCCTTATTGTGTTACTGGTTAAGTATTAATTTAATTCATGAAAAAGACATGCTTCTTTGAAAGGCATTGCTACCTTACTTTGATCCACTACCATCCTTTTTGCAAACACACATGAACTTTTCATTTCAATTCTGCCTCAATATGGGTTTTCACACTGCACTTACAGTAGCCCCAGGCTGTGGATTCTGTTAGAATCCTCAGAATTCTAGTGAGCTGTTAACCATACACACCTATGGCTTTCTCTTTCTCTCTGCAGTGTGACTTTTGTAAGTTGCACTGTAGTATTGAATGTAGTAATTCTTTGTCAGTTTCTAATGTTTGTATTTGCAATGTAAAGGGATATGAACTGATCTCTTCCAAATGCAAAAATGAGCCGATAATCCTGATGATGTCTCTTGATTTTCTTTAATTAAATTTTTGTATTTTTTTTACCAGCCATGTATTTTTATCAACCTTTTCCCCCCCAATATATAAAAAAGGGAGCAAGTGGGTTCAGTTTCAGTGGACAATGTTTACATTTTTGTCCCACTGATGATGTCACAATGTCTATGACATCATCAGTGATGTCATTATTGACCAAAATCATCTTATGACATCACTGATGATGTCATAGGCACTGATGATGTCATAGGCATTGTGGCATCATCAGTGACAGTGATGTCATCAGTGATGCGAAGTTGGGCAAATGTGCATGCCAGTAGAGCAGGCGATTGTGCACTGCGCATGCCAATAGAGCAGGCGAGGCCACGCAGCAGCGGCCGAGCTGCGTGCAGCGACGCCCCACAGCGGGCGAGCCCGAAGGGGCCGATACCCTATAGTAACCATACATTTTGCCAAAGGGTACAACACAAAAAAGGTTGACACCCACTGTGTTGACATATTTACATAGCCTATGTGATCCACATTCATATACATATCATTACTGGGTTTGTTAAAATCCCTCAATTGATAAGATTGTCATGTTTGCCTCGGTGGCAACCAAGCCCAAAATGTTGATCCTCCTCTTGGACAATCTGAGGTTTTGAAAAGCGCTGTTTTAAAGCATGTTTATTGTCATGGCGATGAAATGAAAGGATGGTCCAGTGACTCAGTTGAGTATTATGTGGATCAGAGTTTTTATGATGGAGGTTGTGACTCACAGTCATGTCCCTGAGCGAGTGACTCAGATCTAGCAGGAGCCTTATACACAGATGAAAATCTTCACCATGGCGACTGTGTGTGTGTGTGTGTGTGTGTGTGTGTGTGTGTGTGTGTGTGTGTGTGTGTGTGTGTGTGTGTGTGTGTGCTGCTTGCTTGGCTACAGTGTTTTCCTACCTCTCCTCTTTGGTATAGGGACACACCACTGGTTTGTCTCTTATAGCCATATTACATCTTCCATCCCAAACAGCCAGAATTCAAATAAACATTTACTGCCCACCATGTTTGCTATATGGTTTAATGTATAATGCAAAGACAATCTAAGATTTTCAGTACATTTTAGATTGGGGCCTACCTCCTCTCCCAGTCACTAAAATGTTTATTGACCTCTTCTTTCCCCATTTTATTACATTTACTCACATGGTGATCTAGCAACAAATAAGCAACAAAGTATCCTTGGAAACTGTATTCTGTCTGTATCCAACTGATTCATATACAGTAATAGTATTGAAGCAGGAATAACTCTTATTTCATTATGCTGATGGTAACATTATGAATACTGTTATACTCTTATGCCATCTAGTGGTCAAGCAGAAGAACACTGGAAACAAAGTAGACCTTGAAGATATGTAAGAAATGTGCTATTTTCTAATAGAAAGAATAGTGTGTGATTGAATATGACATCATTAAGAGAGAGTGCTTCACTTACACATTCTTTACTTAAGTAGAAGTACTACTAACAAGTTGTTAGGAAGTTTGTGTGAAGTTTACAGGATCTTAGGTAAGAGCTCGCGAGGGGTGATCGGTTAGAACCACAGAGATGTCTTTCAGGCAGTTTATTTGAGATATCAGGCAGAAATATCAGGCAGAAGCAACATACATAGCTAGCAGATAGATAGCTTACAGATTGCAGAGACAGAGAACGACTCGTGTATCATGTGCAAACAAAAAACACCGAAACACCTTACGACCCCAGATAACATCACTGATGACGCGTCCCAGCGCATGCGGCAGTAGTGTATTTGAGAATATAGAATCCTGGCTTGCCTCTGGCCAGTGACACTTAGGAAAGACTAGGTGACAACCAAGTATAGTTTGGTGACGAGCTGGAGAGACAGTTGACGGCCGGAGAGACGGCAACCGGTACGGGATGGGATTAGCACCCCATCTTGGCTCTCTCGTGAGGGAGAAATCCACAAACGCTACGGATTAGCCTCCTGAAAATCTGCGCAAAGATCGGCGCGGCCTGGGGTCCTCCAGGCTAGAGCGAGGTGCTCGACGCAGGTAAATGACGTGCAGCGCACAGGCCCTCTTGAGGCGTCCTTGAGGCACCTCTCAGCCTCTGGATTGCCTTTGCCACGGGAGGGTCTGGTGAGACGAAGGAGGAGCACGGCCGGGAGTAACCCACAGAGCCTAGATCCTCCATGCACCGAAGGGCCAATACTGCGGCGTAGCACTAGCTCTATTGCAGCGGATTGGGCGTTCTCGCTTACCCCTCCCGCGGGCAACGTTGCAGACAGAGTAGTAAGGCTGATCCGTGAGCGGCTTCTGGGACGCGAGTCGGGGTCTTAATTGGCCTCGGCTGGGTCTACTGGGCGAGGGTGTATGATGTTGACAGACCCGAAACACCTTACGACCCCAGATAACATCACTGATGACGCGTCCCAGCGCATGCGGCAGTAGTGTATTTGAGAATATAGAATCCTGGCTTGCCTCTGGCCAGTGACACTTAGGAAAGACTAGGTGACAACCAAGTATAGTTTGGTGACGAGCTGGAGAGACAGTTGACGGCCGGAGAGACGGCAACCGGTACGGGATGGGATTAGCACCCCATCTTGGCTCTCTCGTGAGGGAGAAATCCACAAACGCTACGGATTAGCCTCCTGAAAATCTGCGCAAAGATCGGCGCGGCCTGGGGTCCTCCAGGCTAGAGCGAGGTGCTCGACGCAGGTAAATGACGTGCAGCGCACAGGCCCTCTTGAGGCGTCCTTGAGGCACCTCTCAGCCTCTGGATTGCCTTTGCCACGGGAGGGTCTGGTGAGACGAAGGAGGAGCACGGCCGGGAGTAACCCACAGAGCCTAGATCCTCCATGCACCGAAGGGCCAATACTGCGGCGTAGCACTAGCTCTATTGCAGCGGATTGGGCGTTCTCGCTTACCCCTCCCGCGGGCAACGTTGCAGACAGAGTAGTAAGGCTGATCCGTGAGCGGCTTCTGGGAACGCGAGTCGGGGTCTTAATTGGCCTCGGCTGGGTCTACTGGGCGAGGGTGTATGATGTTGACAGACCCGAAACACCTTACGACCCCAGATCACTGATGACGCGTCCCAGCGCATGCGGCAGTAGTGTATTTGAGAATATAGAATAAAAAAAAACAGAGAGAGAACAACATAGCATAACAGAACATCACTTTTATACCTCCCACATTCGAGGTAGGTGATGTCACAACGTCCCGGGAGGTATGACATCATCGATGACCTCACAAAGTCACGTCTGACATCACACAGTCTGGAGACAGCCTAGACCATCTAACATCACCGATGACCTCACAGGGGAAACTCTGACATCACTGATGACCTCACAAGGTGAACTCTGACATCATCACCGGTGACATCATCATTGCGTTGTGGGCTCCTCCGGCCCCACGAACAGGCCTGATGGTGGGCCATTACGGAGCCTTTTCTACACAAGTATAAACGTAAAAAGTAGCATATTTCTTTTTCAGATTTCCCCCTAATTTTCTCCCCAATTGTACTTGGCCAATTTCCCCCCTGCTGCCCCGGTCAATCTCTGCCAATCTGGGGAGAGCCGTAGACTAGCACCATGCTTCCTCCAAGACATGCGCAGTTGCCAGCCGCTTCTTTTCACCTGACAGCGGGGAGCTTCACCGGCAGGAAGTAGCACGTGGGAGGATCACGCTATTCTCACCAGTTCCCTTCTGCCCCGGACAGGCGCCCCGACCGACCAGAGGACGACACAGCCAATCGTGCCTGTATGGACGCCCGACCAAGCCGGAGATAACATGGGGGCGCGAACCTGCGACCCTCGTGTTGGTAGGCAAGGAATCTACGGTTACACTATCCGGACGCCCAAAAGTAGCTTATATTTCTACCGGCTGTTTCTGTGTAAAGCTAAATGAACTTCACGTCATATAAGATAATTTTTGCACGCTCAGTTCTAGGGTGGGGACCGGAGACAATGAACCGAGCACACACGGAGACACAGCTCTCCTAGTAGTAGGATTGGCTACAGGTGGTGTATGCTGATGGCATTTAATCTCTGGTCCTTGATTTGTTTGAAACACAGTCACTGAAGAACTAAATCTAGGAAATTAAAGTAAATAAATGGCAGTCCTTCAAGTCAGCTTTGGTGTAGCACGAAGTCCTTCATCACTTGTGTTAGTGGTAGGGAGTGGACTTGGTTCAGGCGATGTGTGCCCAGCGCTTGGCGGATCCGGAGCCGACACACGTGGGCCAGACTGCGAGGACCTATCTTGGCCTCCAGAAAGACCCTGAGAGCCTCTGGATCCGCCCACCCCTCCAGCTGTGCCTGCCCCCAGGTCACCAGGGCCGGGTCGGCGCCATGGTCCAGGAGCAGCTGGACGAAGGCTGCGTCGCACCTGAAACGCAGTACCTTATGCAGCAGGAAAGAAGTCACGTCACGGGTCAGAACGCCAGCGGCCTGGAGAAGCAGGCGCAAACAGTCCAGGTGGTGGTAGTCTGCGCTGATGTAGAGAGACCTCGTGAGGTCATCGCTGGTCATGTCCACAGCAGCACGGAACCTGATGAGTTCCTGTAGTATCTCCAGCCTTTCATGCCGGGCAGCATAGTGGACCGGGCATCGAGACCCTATTCTTGTTCTGTTGGGGTCGGCCCCGGCTTCCAGGAGGATCCGGACACAGTCCCGGTGACCGTGGTGCACGGCCTCGTAAAGAGGCGTGTACTCATGCTTATCAGCTAGGTTTACCTGGGCTCCCTGGGTGATCAAGTAGGCCACACAGGCAGCGTGACCCTGACTGGCTGCGTGCCCCAGAGGAAATGGGTAGTCGCAAACAGTGGACCTCTCATTGATCCGTCTTCTGAAGCGCTCTCTCTGCAGCATGGTCCTCAGTTTGTCCAGGTCTCCTGCCTCTGCGGCATCGTGGAGCTGCCTGTCAATGCTCATCATGCTTCCTGCTCAGCTCGAGGGTCCCAAACAGAAGGCTTTATAAAGGAAGGGACAAATTGTGTGAGTGACATCACTGATGACATCACTCACCTAATAACATCACAATTGCTTGAGTGACATCACTGATGACATCACTCACTGATGATGACATCGCAATTGCTCAAGTGACATCACTGATGACATCATCTGTGACATCATCAGTGATTTATGACATCACTATGGTAGTGAACAGCCAAGATTGACGAGAAACACTGGAAACTTGAAAGAAGGAGAACCTGCAGGTCTAGAGTGAGACCATCCAACTGTGAGAGGCAGCAATGTGCCGCAAGGCATCCATCCTGCCGGAAAGCCATTAGAAGAAGAACAACAACAACAAAAAACATGCATTATGTATAAAAACTATAATTGATTAATAATTTGTGTAATATGGTTTTTCCACAAAAAAGGTGCACATAATACGTGAAAGCTGGCAGAGAGCGCGAGATGAGAGAGACAGACAGTGTTACATCGTTTTTGTCTGTCGTGCATTAAAAGTAGCCTATTTTGAAAATATAAGGAGTAGAAAGTAAAGATATTTCTGTTAAAATGTAGGGAGTAAAAGTAAAAACACAATACTCAGTACAGATACCTGAAAATCCTACTTAAGTACAGTAAAGAAGTATTTGTACTTAGTTACTTCCCATCTCTGCATTTAACCCAGAAACTCATAGTGTATGGGTATTGCCTACCGCTGGATTTCAAATGTGGAATATTTTACTCCTGTGCCCTATAGGAACATTTGGTTTTTAGTGAACCCTCTTTCCCTGTCCCTACAGTCAGAGAGAGGGGGGAATACAGAATAGCTAGTCTCACTATTGTCACACTAATTCACACCTCCAGATATGAAGACTTAAAGGGCAAAATCAACATGAAATCACATAAGGCAGATATGCTATTTGCTTTGACATAAGGCAGGTTAGACTATTTGCTTTGACATCACTGATTGGGGCGTGGCCAGAAGTGCAACATGCTTGAGAGAGTTTCAACCCATAGAGTGCAGTGCAACTACACTTTTCTGTCCCATGTTACTTACTGTTGATTTTAAAAGTGACCTGTGGCTGGATCCACTATTTTACAGGTGAGTGTTTATTTCTGGTTTGAAGGTAAGATTGCATTGACATGATAATATGAAGATCACTTGGCTGAAACAGTTGAGACAAATGCCAGCCCATATAAACTCACTGAGCAGCTGTCTCTTGTTTCCTGCTTTGGGAGAGTTACAAATATTGGATGGCCTTCAATCTTATGCCACTTGAAAGACATGCAAATACCTATGAATTATTTACATTGAGTGATAATTCCCTTTCAACAGTACTGTGCTGGTACTGAGAAAACAGACATCGCAGGGGGAGTTCCTTGCTTTGACTGTCTGTTATGGTTCACATGGGCGTTGTCTTGTAGAAACCCAGAGTTAAATCAAACTCTCTCTCTCTCTCTCTCTCTCTCTCTCTCCACCACACACACCCTGTAACCTAGCAACCCTCATGTTTTCATGTTTGCCCTGTAACCAGTAACATCGGTAGGCCACAAAGACGGGCCTTAGCGAAAGAACTGTGGCAGAGAGAGAGAGAGAGAGAGAGAGAGAGAGAGAGAGAGAGATTTAAAAAAAAATATATATTCTAAACTATTAACAAGTTAACAGACAAGGGATCATTCTCAACTACATTTTTTCCCTTTTTTTCCCCTTTTTTATTTTATTTTTTATAACACCAGTTTAAAAAGAGAAGACCAAGTCTCTGTCGTCCCCCACTGTGCACAGAGAGAGAGAGAGAGAGAGAGAGAGAGAGAGAGAGAGAGAGAGAGAGAGAGAGATGTGTGTGTGTGTGTGTGGGAGGGGGGGGTCCTATCCTGTCCCTCCCTCTGTTGTTATCCAACACCCACCAGAACATGAACCACAGTGAAAATGGCCGTGTGGAAAAACAGTGACATGAAAATGACCAATCTGCTGACTCCTGTGACTCATGGATGAGTTGCCTGTTATTCCATCGAAATGACCAGAACTCCACAAATGATACTTACAGTAGTAATAACAAAGGCAAGGCAACCCATTCATATAGCAAGCAAATCATAATCATAACATCTTATTTTCTTTTTTACTTTCCCCCCTTTTTCACCTGGCTAATCTCGTTTCAGCCTGGGCTCCACTTCTCATGTCTTTGTGGGTGTGGGAGCGGGGACCGGGGTGAGGGGTGCCAGGGTGAGGGGTGCTGTGGCTCTCCTTCAATGGCTGATGGATGCCAGCGGGTCAGACTAGCAGACTAGGCTGTAGATTAGTTAGATTATTTGTGTGCTAGTTAGTTCTGCTAAGATTAGAGCAGTCTCTGCTCTCTCTCCTCTCCCCCCTCCTCCCTCCCCCTGCTCACTCCCTTCTCTTGCTCCCCCCTCTCTCCCTTCTCCCCCCATTCTCTCCCCCTCTCCACTCCCCTCCCTCTGTCTCTCTCTAATATGAGATACATCAATCATGTTTAATTGTTATTATCATCATCATCATCATCATCATCATCATCATCATTAGTGCTCAGCTAGGTTTAGCTAGACATATTCTCTGTAAAGCCCTCTGAGACATGCTTGTGAATTAGGGCTATACAAATAAACTTGACTTACAAATAAACTTGATTTGACTATTAGGGCTGCAGAGTTGCAACATCAGCTGGATGGAGGCGTGTCCCGCACTGGCAGAACATTCAGAGGATTCCTCAGCTCGGTGATAAGCAGGTCTTTATCAGTCATGAGAGGGAGCGGCTCTGCCCTCTCATGACCCACTGGAGTATAAAATACAAACATATCTAGGATCAGTGATCAGTCATGAGAGGGAGCGGCTCTGCCCTCTCAGACCCACTGGAGTATAAAATACAAACACATCTAGGATCAGTGATCAGTCATGAGAGGGAGCGGCTCTGCCCTCTCAGACCCACTGGAGTATAAAACACAAACACATCTAGGATCAGTGGTACAGGTGCCACTGATGTGATCTCTGACACACAGGCCCAATGGCTGAAAATCCACCAGCAACATTGTATGCTAGATTATAGGCTGCACTTTGATGATGGTGGCTGGTAAATTTGTCTATCTGCCGTTTAGAATAACAAACTATCATTTTGAGTCAGATTTTTGCTGTCATTGTGGAAACAAGCGCAAATTCGTAATAGCTGCGACCACATATTATGCAAATGTCCAAAATGCAGGATGGCAGGGGCAGCCATGGATGTATTAAAAGAACTGGATAGGGGACGAGCCACGCCCACCCATGCATTCGGACGGAGGCTGCTCACTGGCGCATGAAGCCATCATGGGGGGTTTTTCTTCCTGGTTTTACTTCCTGACCATATGCGGCCCAAGGCGAAGTGCGCATGTGTGCCATGACGTATTCCATGACGTCTCCCACCCCTCCCACCCATGGATGTAGATGTAGATGAAGAAAATACACCCGTATACGGCTCTTAGTGGCTTCTGAAGAAAAAATGCCCCATAAACAATTATTTGATCATTAGAAGAGTCGTTTTATACTTTGAGTAACACCCGGAAAAAAATCCCCTAGGTTTAACAGCTGCCGGGGTTCCCATGCAAGTGGATGGGAATTTTCCTTTCTGGGCTGCATGGCGTCACGTGACTTGCAATACACAGCTTCGCCACCATGTTCAAATGGCTTCACAGCCCAGCACTATTGCTCGGGGCTTGGGGGCAGCCCACACCCTACTCTGCCTCTACCACCCTGCATTTTGAAATCCCCCCCACCCCCCACCCCCCCTTTTGAGACAATTTGCATGAACACAATACACACCTTCACACACTTGACCTGCATGCCAAATTTCAGGCCTCTGCCCCTGCCAATCTGCATTTTGAAATCCCCCCCACACCGCTCCCCCCCTTTTAGCCAATAAACATGAACACAAACACACACCTTTACACACAGACATTTCAGTTTGGGATTCATCAGCATATTTAATGGACAGTACAATGTTTACAAAATGGAAATGCTTTTCTCTTTCCCCTCCTCTCTTCCCCTGTTGTCTTTTACTTCTTTCCCGTCTTCTTCAGGTGCATTTTATAGCACTGCTCACAGGCAATGGAAAGTCCAACAACCAGAGAAACAAACTCCTCAAAGTCCACCTGGCCGTCACCATTGGCATCCAGGTTCTTCATGATCTTGTCTACTGCAGCAGGGTCCTTCTGAGACTGTATTGGGATTGGAGGGGGGGGGGGGGGGCAACAAGAAAATATTCAATGATACTGAAATCTTTGATGATTAATTAGTTCATGTATGCTCATGTGATTTGTATGCTGTCATACTGTGTAAGTTAAATTATGTTACAAATGTTACAAATCAGTCATATTATCCGAAAGTAAACAATAACTTTAAATGTTGGTGAGCCATCCATTTTCTTGAACAATCTACTATTGAGCATCTTCTAAATCAGTGGGTCCCAACGTGGGTTCCGGGGACCACCAGGGGTTCTTGAGGGGGTTCCAGGGAGTCCCAAGCAAATCATGATTTCATTCACAAGAAATGAACACAATTTGGAGAATGTAGAAGGATGACTGTTTTGATTTGTTTGTTGTCTCTCTATAGCTACAATCCAGATAGTCATGGGATTCTGGACAAAATCGTATCTGACAATGAAGATATTCATCAGATTTGGGTCAGAGAGATTAGAGATAACATCTCATCAAATGAGAGGGGGGGGGGGGGTCCTGATGTGGACTAAATTAGGGGTCCTTGATATGAAAAATGTTGAGAATCAGTGTTAAACTGATGTGGACTAAATTAGGGGTCCTTGATATGAAAAATGTTGAGAATCAGTGTTAAACTGCGTAAAAGGTCAAAGTCAAAAAGCATGGAGGCAACTGTCCCCGCTCACCTTAAGGAAGCCAGACAGCTCGTTCTCCAGCAGCTCTCTGAGCTCTCTCCGGCTCAGCGTGCCGGTCTGTGCGTCCTTAGAGGCGTAGCGGTGGAACACCGTGATCATCGACTCCATGGCGGTCTCCAGTTCTGAAGGCATGGCTGCTGACTGTGGATGTTGGCTGCTGAGAGACAGAAATATACTTCAAATACCACAGACATGACTGACATGATCATCGACAAGAGAGCTTAACACGAGAGTACAAACACTGCAAGAAATCTCCATCTTAACAAGTATAGTCTATTACTCACTGAGGTCATTCCACTTAATCATAGTTTCAAGAATTTGTGCAGAATCAAGTGTCATTTTTCATAGATAGTGCACAGTGCAGTGAGCTGCCTTGACTTGCTTCAAGATAATTCCTCGTTCCTTTCTGGAAAACGTTTCTCTTGGTTTGAAAATAAAAAATAAAAGAAAAAGATTTGAATATTGAAACTAAATAATGATTAGTTAAGATGGATTTTTTTTGCAGTGGGAAAGAAATGCTGCTGATGTCTTTTGAGGTGGTGGTTACAGAGTTGATTCATCATCTGGGAATACAAAGGAGGGTGGGGTGGGGGAGCTATAGCAATCTGTCAATCTGTCCCGCCCCATGCACTGTGACCTAGCCCCATCAGTGAGAGGACTCATGTAACTATTTGTCTGTCTTCACTCTGGCAGGAACTATGTCCTGGCTGAAATCAAGACATTCTGAAGACACTGCGTTGGGAAATCGCTTCTTTCCCAACACAGTGTCTTCAGAATAACGACACAGTTGTGTTGGGAAAGTGGATATTTCCACTGGGTTGTTGTGGCAGCTGCCTGCCTGGGCGATGGCTTGCTCTGGGGCCCTGCCCAGTGATGAGTAATACGGCCCACTCATGTAATTATAGGTAGACAAGGTCTGCTTAAAAAGTCAGTAAAAGACGTCTGAAAATATTTATAACACTGAAGGAGACAATAAAAAGAACAAAAACAAAACGTAAATCTGAAAGCATCCTTGGCGTATAGACTTGCTGCTGTAGAGCTGCCATATAAGTGAAAAGAGAAGTGAAGTTGAAAGAGGAAGAATGTGTCATTTGTGCGAGAGGGAATGGAAAACTTCGACTTAACGAGGAAAAAATGTGCTGTGGGCCAAGATGGCTAGAATGTGAAGCCACAAATAAGAGGTTATTCACACTAGCAGCAGAGAGTCGCCTACAGCAGAGGTTCTCAAATGTTTTTCACCCAAGGACCCCCTTATACCGGGGACCCCCTCATTCTGATTTGTGATTTTGGGCTAAGCTTAATTGTTTCCACGGTAACGTGCTTGACTTTTAAATTGATAGGTTTGTTAGATTAGAATGTAATCCATGAACCTTTTTAGATTTAAAGCATAAAATATTTTCGTTGAACTATGAAGCTTTTGCAAAAAAAAAAGAAAACGTTTTTTTTTTTTAAATTCTCCTGAAAACTTTTCGCGGACCCCCTGGCAAAGTGCCACGGACGCATGGGGGTCCCCGGACCCCCATTTGAGAACCACTGGCCTACAGCACATGTGTGTACATGTCCACAGTCAGCAGCCACACCCTCTGTAGGCTACTGTTCCTGTCTGGACTCTGTTAATAATCCATCTAAGAGTCGATGTACTGATCAGAGTAAACTGACCCGTGGAAATCAACTGGCAGAAATTACTCACTGTATTAGTGTTTATAGACCTTCTTAGCAGTTAGAAATTCAGTGACAAATCATGTTTAAGATACAATGAAAAGTATAATTTCAAGACGTCACCGCAAAATGACTAGTGTAAAAGAGACTGCATTCAAACTAAAAAAAAAGAGTTTCCTATTAGAAAAGCTTCAGGCTATGATTGCCAGACACAACAGATGGTAATTATTCTATAAACAAATCCAGCCTTGAACTTGGCAGACTGTATATACCTGCAGGTGAACCCACACCCGTTAGACAAGAACTGTACAGACTAGTTAATCCTTACCTTATAGGACCGAGGAGAGGAATGTTGAGAAGTTGGGACAAACTGCCTTGGGGATTTTATAGTCAGGCACCGCCCCTGCTGCTGTGTGGTGGTGTGAGTCAAGCTGTGAATGTGAAGATAAGTCTATGACAAGGCTGCTGCACAGTGTTGGCTGGTAACACGTGACACTAATAAGCCTAATTATATTAAACTACAGGCTAATTTGTAGGCCTATTTCCATTTCAGTAATAACGTGTTAGAGTCACCAGTGGGAAAATCTCGAACTTGTTAAAAGCCATGTCCCTCGACGAAGGGAGTAAAAAGTATCAGTTTCAATATTAACTTGTAAACTTAATTCTGAGGAGAGTAGGCATCATACATAATGGTCAATCTGTCCTTTCATTGTCTCATACAAAAATGCTTATACAATTTCACACAGATTTCATGTAGCTACTCGGTGACCAAGGGTGAAACTACATCTGGTGTGGGACAAGGGCTTTTCACACTATGTAGCCCCCATGCTAAGGGATTCCTTTAGCCTGGAGCTAACAGAATTCGAATGAGCGGTTAGCCATACACACTCAGGCCATGTTCTTAGCCCGGGCTAATAAAGCCCTGGCTATGAACATGCACTGTGAAAAGGGCTGTATTTTTCGTATCATAGCGCAATTGTGTCACAAAGGTGTTTAGCGCCGACTTTAGCTCAATTGACGAAACCTCTTTTAGGGGCCTTGTCATTTCAGCACCACGGACAGCGTGATGGTGAGTGTGTGTGTGTGTGTGTGTGTGTGTGTGTGTGTGTGTGTGTGTGTGTGTGTGTGTGTGTGTGTGTGTGTGTGTGTGTGTGTGTGTGTGTGTATGTGCGCTCCTGTGTGTGTTTGTGAGTGTGTGTTGTGAGTGAGAGAGAGAGAGAAAGAGAAAGAGGGGGGGGGGGGGGGGGGAGAGAGGGAGTGAGATGGCTTATTGTTTTCTTTCTTTCTTTCTTCTTTCTTTCTTTCTTTCTTTCTTTCTTTCTTTCTTTCTTTCTTTCTTGTTGTGATGTGTCTACACATGATTGATTGGTCCCTCGCATTGCGTAAAGGTTGTGTGCTTGCTGTCCTACAAGCACGTCTAAGATAACAGCGCCGGCCCGGATTGCGCTAAAACCACCTTCTCAACGGGTCTTCTTGCCGCAATGGTTTCCAGTCCACAATGAGTCCATCATGAGATAGGTTAACACCAGAGTTTTTTCTGGTGACCCCCCCCCCCCCCCCCCCCCCGTTTCTGACCGGCGCACCCATGGGTGCATGAGGCGAACTCCGAACTCGACCAGGAGCCACGCTTTGTCAAGTGCCTTTAGTGGCATCCTTACCACTTTGGGAAGCCTATCGCGTTTGATAGAAAGCGCTCCGGAGAGCAGCATGCAGCTGTGGGTTCAGGCAACGGTCAAGCATGCCCTGGGGCGCGTCCTCCAGAACGACTTGGGAAATATGGTAGTACTGTCCAGGGGACGGTAGTACCACCCTGGTTTTGAGGTAGGGTCTCCAGGGGAGACCGCCGCTAAAGGCGCTTGACAAAGCGACAAACTGCCCCTACTAAACTATTTTATTTTCCCCTTCAGAAGAAGTAAATCAAATGCCATCATAGCGGCAGAATGAAGAGGAGAAAAGCCACCTCGGCCTTTCAGCTTTCGAGAAATTGACTAGGCAAAGGTTATCGGAGGCTTTAACCACTTTTGTAATACCTGCTATTTCCGACAGTACTTGAAGGCAGCACAAGTAAAAACTCATTGTTATGACTCCTTGCTGTCGGGGATACATGATGTAGGCTAAATCAAAATATTTCTGGTCATCATTTAGTCGTCTGACAGAGAGTCTGTTTTGATAATGAAACTCAAATCATTTAACTCACTGATATCGGACTGATGTCAATGTTATCACTGGGTAAAGTTGAGATTTTGTGTCATGTTTTGATCAATGCATGGGGGGGGGGGGTAAACAAAAATGACAGGACTTCACGGTCTATTTCTATATTTTTGTTTTGATTATTGTATGAGTTCTTAATTTTTTATTGTACATGTTATTTATATTGTGTAAAGGTCTTTGTATATCTCTATTTTGTTAAGCGCTCTATAGATAAAGGTTATATTATTATCTTTAGAATACTGTGTAGACTGAGTGAGGACTTTATCCTAGGGGGCCCTCATCTGGCCGGTATATGGCATTGCAACTCTGAAACTGAACTGCTCCTGTGTGCTGAAAGAGGTCACCAATAACCAAAAATACGTCCACTTCACTTGAAATGTCCGTTAGGCCTACCTGTTAGTTTGAACTGACAGTGAATGAACTGACAGTTTGAATGATCAGAATCCAGTGTTCACTAAACAGGTTTACAGCTCTGAATGTGTAAGAGTTTTACAATTTTACCCTGCTGCTTTAGTCATACTGTCGACCAGTGGTACTCAACCTTTTCCCTACTCAAGAGCCACATTGACCACAAAAGAAAAAAAAAATCTTTGCAAGAGCCACAATCCAAAAAAAAGTCCCTTTCCTCCCATTATTTATTCTTAGATTTTTATTTATTTGTTTATTTTAAGTAGAAGTTAAAAGAGCCACAACTACCCATAAAGGAGCCACATTTGGCTCTAGAGCCTCGGGTTGAGTATCACTGCTCTAGACCTTTGTTTTACCAGGTAGGTCACTTAAGATCAAATTCGTATTTACAAGGACGGCAATGCTCCTCCCATAGGCTAAGACGTGTGTGTGTGTGTGTGTGTGTGTGTGTGTGTGTGTGTGTGTGTGTGTGTGTGTGTGTGTGTGTGTGTCCTAGGTGCCCTTTTCAAATTAAAACACTGTGACAGAGTTTCTAAAAGGGCACCTGAGGAGCGATGAGATAAAAGTGACATAAGTCTGAAGAAGGCACTATTTCCATTACATGTAGGCTGCTCAAACCTGGCATGCATTAGCTCTCTCCAATAGCTATTGCCTTTAGCAGTGAGCAGTTGAAGCTACATACATGTTGTCATCCTCTGCATAAAGTCACCAGACACTTTTCTCTAATCTAATTTGTACAGAAAAAAATATGGTATTCCTTCTGATTAAAAAAAAAGTCACATTTCTGAGACACCAGACTCCATTGAGAAGCAATCCCTGGGCCCAGATCTGTTTAACTCATCTAAATTTGTCAAGTCAAGTGATCAAGTCAAGTGATTCCCCAAACGCCTCTTCATTTTGAACAACTTAGTGCAGTTTCACCTGGAATTATTAATAAAAAAATATATAATTATTAACTTTCTATGCCATTAGATTACTCTTGTTAACTATAACGCACACCGCTTGGACTGTAAATTCCTATTTAATGCCTATTGAACTTGGACTGTAAATTCATATTTAATGCCTACTTAACACTCCTCCTATTTGTGTATATGTATATATTGTATATATTGGATATATAATTGGACTGCATTTGCAATGTTGTGATTTTGTCTTTTAGATATTTTCCTTTTATCTCTGAATATCGATATGACCGCTACGCTGCATACGACATATTCCTCGTATGTAATCTTGCATATTGTGGCAATAAAAGTGATTCAGATTCTGATATACAAATGAACTTTGTTGGTAGGGCCAATTTTGAGATGTCAAAGTTGTTCAATTTCATATTGCATTTAATTTAATACAGCAAAAAAAAAGTTTTTAGATTGGATTACATATGAAGGTAGTGTATGTAAGTGTATGTGCATGCCACTGTCCAAAACTCACATGAGAAAATGTTCCAAACATCCATCTCAGGATAATAACCTTTGTGTTCCAAAGCTGTGTTTGTTTACTGATTACTTGCTTGACTATACGACCAAACAAGTTCAACTACAGTTGATAGAGCAGTGCATTCTTTCAAATGAGTACGCCCATCATACTGTTTATTCTGGGTTGCTTCTGAGTGACATTTTCATACTATCGAGGGAGTGTGTGATGTATGCCTAGAGCCCCAGAGTGACAAAGACTCTACTGTAGCTATGTCATTTCTAGTAGATGGCGCACCCAACTCCTTGCCACATCTTTAAGAAACAGCCAAGCAATGCCGCATGCTGTGTAGTAGTGCCTTGGAGATTACAACTGATGTCATGTAATATTGGAATTAATGCTGTGTTCGTAACGCCAGTTGTTATGGAATGGAATTGGTGCCAATTATCATCATTCCTCATCCCACAATAAACAACAACATTTCCAGCCAATATGAAACGAATATTGAAGGAAGGCAGGAATCAGGAAATTGTCTTATAAGAATGTATTCAGGCAAACATGATATAACCCTGTAAACTGCATTACAGGGGGACTGCGATCTTCTCAGTATACATGATGTATAGAATACAGAGGGTCATAGATGCAGTGAAGATTCAACAGTTGTCATGGATTCTTATACAGTGGGCAGAGAGGAGAGAGAGAGGGGGGAGGGAATCTGACTTGGAGCACACATGTTTTATCTTTGAGCTGCAACAGAAGCTGGCGCCAAGCAAGGTCAACCACGTGTGACATGACATGCTACTGTGGGCAGAGGGTGACATCTGCTTTTACCTACAGTATGTGTGTGCAGTTTATGATTATAACTAACACCAATAACTATTTGTATGCAATTATAGCTGATTGAATATGAAATACAAATGAATGTAACTTACATTTTCTCCGACATTACCTCTCCAACTGTCCAGAGGAAGAACAACATGTAAAACTCCAGACTCTTTTTTGTGGCAGTGCTGGGAAAGAAAGCACTGTGTGAATACAGTGAAACACTGATAGCTCATCAGTGCCTATTATCTTGCATCAAAATGTTGTGTGAAATAGTCTCCTATTTAACAATGTATTTCTTGCATTGAAACATGGGCTGAATGTAATTGTACACTAAACTGAAATGCAGCAAATCTGTGTCAGATGCACATTCAAAAGGAAGGACGATTCTGGAATATATAATTTCCTGCATGTAAAACGGTTGGTTACATTGTAACCCAGGTTCTCTGAGTGGAGACTCTCTCCAAATATGAATTCTATTTGTATGGGATTATATCCTGATTCAGCACAGCTGTTATGGATTAGCTTCTATAAGACATAATCACATCACCTGTGTGATTGTGGCTGCGCGTTGATTGGCCCAAGGCCATAAAAGCTACTACGCATGCTGCCTTGGTTAATCTGATTGGAAGCATGTTTCGGAGGGGCTCTTGGTTGGAGAGTCTCCACTCAGCGAACCTGGGTTACAATGTAACCAACCGGTCCCTATCATGTAGACTCTCTCCAAATACAAATTCTATTGATATGGGGTGACCTCTGTAAGACAGGGAAACCAAGCAGACCCAGCTGCTCCTGTGGGAGCCAGACATGGCAGTTGAGTTTTGAATGAGTGGCAATCTATCAAAAATGTACAGTAGGCCTCACCTCACTAGTGATTAAGTTTAAGTACAGTGTTGACTCATTCTAGGTGTGACTGACAACCCAAAATGTTGTTTGACCGTTGACATTTATTTTTTCATCTGGGCCCTAAAGCCCCCGTTGCTTTTCAACACAAAGAGAGGCGTGTACTATGCTGTACATTCACATTGTGTATTAAGAGATGGCAAGACAAGGGAAGAATAGACTGTGTCAACAAGACCTATAGATGTGTAGGTGTAGAACAGAGGTTTCACGGTGGGTCTCCTCTATTTAAACCTTCACAGCCTCTCTCCTCCTCACTCCACGGATTCACCTTCTGCAGACACACAGGAACAGGTAGGAACATCGTTGGAATAAAGGCATTTAATTGCCTATTTTCTTGTCTTTGGGGTAGGTCTTTTTCTGATAGCTTTACACCTGTTTTGCAGAAATAAAACTGTACTCACAGTATATCTCTAGAATTAAAGTCAATCAATTGTATTTGTATTATTGTATATAGGCAAACCTATGTCAAACTGCTTCTAGCAAGTTTGTGTCAAACACCTAGAATTTCACGATTTCTGATGTTAGTTGCTTTTGTATGGGTGTCTTAACTTTTCCCAAGTGTGTGACATTTTGAAAACCGAAAACTTTACGAATATTTAAATGTATTAGTTCTTTATGATGAATTCAGCAAACCTAGATAGAATAGCAATTCATTTGATTTCTCTCCAGCTCATCCTCACTCTGAGAGACATGGATAGATGCCGTGCTAAACGACAAGCAACAGGATTGGAACTGGGTCTGTTCTGCATGATCGGAACTTTCAAGAAACACGCCGGACCCGATGGAAAACTGAGCAAGGAAGAGCTTTGCAAGCTCATCAAGGAGCAAGTTCCTGCACTTGCTGTGAGTTTAAAACCTCTTGCATTGCACCGTAACACGGGCGTTACGTTTCAGATTTTTTGCTGTTCATCTGTCATTAACATGATGAATTAGGTGGTTAATTCTGAACAATGCTGTTCATGCTACATACTAAATTAATCGTCTGAATCTTGCGCATCAAACCATGTCTTCCTTTTTCGGATCAGATCAACCCAGCGGAAGTTATAGCCGTCTTTGTACAAAGACAAAGACAACATTTCAGATTATTTGGCTTTTTCAAATGGCTTTTTGGAAATCCGCCTAGGTATCTCCCTACAAAAACCACTGCCAAATACTCATGTTTTGGTATTTTTTCATCTTCTTTGAGTTGGGATGTGGTAAGGCCTGTGGCTATGTCTCCATTGGGTTTCTAGCCATAAATACAACCATGGGTTTACACTGTAAAAGTGTTTTTTATTCTAGGCGAGAATCAACCACTGTGTTTGAGCTGGTGTTACTCAGGGTCAGTAACACATAGAGTCATTCTGACACTTGGAACAGGAACTTCAAAGTCTTACCTTTCAGAAAAGGTCAGGCAGTTGTCTGTAACCCTAGCGGTTCAGCCACAGTAAGCATTTTAGTTTGGGTATCTTCAGAAATAGGTGGCTTTAGGTTGAATCAGAATCAACTTACATAATACTTTAAACCACTTACAATGCAAAGAGCAAGACATCCTATCCTATGATAAGAATGCAAAGTGTCTGTCTGTGAGTGTGTGTGTGTGTGTGTGTGTGTGTGTGTGTGTGTGTGTGTGTGTGTGTGTGTGTGTGTGTGTGTGTGTGTGTGTGTGTGTGTGTGTGTGTGTGTGTGTGTGTGTGTGTGTGTGTGTGTGTGTGTCAGTGTGTGTGTGTGTGTGCGCAGAATTGTGTTCGGCCACAGCTATCCATTTTACGTGTGCTCGCCCATCTGACCAACGGTGCCAGATTTGTTTAATTAGGTGATTAGGACCGACTAAATGGGCAAAAACAGCTAATTAGTGGCCAAAATGCCAAGACAGGTTCAGCACCATGGAGGGCTGCAGAGGGGAGGAGCCCACAGGTGCTCAAGAGTGGAGCAACAAAGAGTTATAATCAGCCAATTGAAGTGGACTATGAAAACCCCTCTTGGGAGAGAGAGGAGAGGCTGCATGCCAACTCTGTGAGCGAGGCCTAAACGAATGACCAGTCACACAGGGACGGCTATTCTGCTAGTGTCATAGAGAAAAGGCTTTCTTACAATTAGATTGATTTTACGTCTTTCTCATCAAGAGTTTTGGCAAATACTTGTTTGTCAAGCTGTAATTATGACACTGGGCAAATATTAAAAAAATCTATTTTCCCATTAAGAATGCAATAAATAAATAAATAAATAAATAAATAAATAAATAAATAAATAAATAAACAAACAAACAAACACCGGCACTTGTTTTTGTCATCCATGCAGGAAGCTCGTGCTGCATCTGATAAGGACGTATTCAAAGAGCTGGATGCAGACCAAAGTGGGTCACTGGACTTCGCCGAGTACTGCTGCTTGGTCTGCAAGATGGCCGAGAAGGCCTTTGAGAAGCTCCAAGAGGTGGCGGAATCCAAATGAATGTGCCATAAATGATGAAAGAATAAAATAAAACATCTTTCAGTTTTGTATGGTATCATGCTGTAATAAAAGTTCATATTAGAGCAATCTTGCTTGCTTGTTGTTTGTCTTAGAGAGGCTTTGAATTTAGAATGGGGCTAATAAAACGGATACAATTTTATTTTAGACACCAGTCTGACTGCATTGAGAAGCAAACCAGGCCTGGATACACAGTTTTGAACCTGGGTGGGCCCAGATCTGTTTAAATGACTGAAGGTGAACACTCTCACCGTGATTACATACAACCTGGCAAGAGAACGATTCGGCGTAATAGAGAGAAAGGTTAACACCAAGGCAGTGAAACAACCAAACAGGAGAGAGAGGCGGACATCCATAACTTAAGGAAAGAAATCAAAAGCCTGAACTGTACAACAGTGGCAGTGCTGAGGAAAGGGAAGGCATAAAAGAGCTGACATGCTGCCTTTGGGAGCACCTATGCAGACTAAGAAGGACATAAAGGTAGAGGAAACAGAGCAAGGCAAAGGAGAAGAGGAGGACCCAGTTCATAAAGGATCCTTACAATTTCACCAGGTCCTTACTGGGAGAAGCCAAATCCGGGAGACTGAGTAGCCCTAAAGAGGAAGTGGAGGCATTCCTCAAGGAGATGCATAGTGACCTCTCCAACTTTCTACCCCTGGGTGCCAACGCAGAAATTGGCAGGGCAGAACCCCCCACCATCACGCTCAATAGCAAGGAACCGTCGTGGAAGGAGGTCCAGGAAGTGGTAAAAAAAAAGGCAAGAGCTGCCTCAGTCCCGGGTCCCAGCGGTAGGCTACACCCTACAAGGTGTACAAGAAGTGCCCCAAGCTTTTCCGGGGAGGTAATGGAAGCTGTTTCGGAGAAGGCACGACACCACCAAGCTGGAAAAGTTCAGAAGGATGCTTTGCCCCCAAGGAAAAAGACTCAGCAGACATAAGCCAGTTCAGAACATCTCCCTACTCAGTGTAGAATGCAAGATCTTCTTCTTGGTGATGGCAAAAAGGATTACCTTTATATATGACAGAAGTGGGGTTTTGCTAGGTGTCAAAATGGCGTAAGTGCAGTTACACAATTTTGACAGTCAACAAACCCTATGTAGAAAAGGCCCTCTCATACCGACTGATGAGACCATGATGGGAACACCCACGGGCCGGATTCAAACCAGCGACCTAACGAGCCCGATGTCACAGACTTGGCCACTGTAATCGTTGTCACTCCACTGTGAGGTCATCGATGATGTCACTGCAACTATGAGGTCATCGATGATGTCACTACAACTAGGAGGTCATCCATGATGTCATAAGTGCAGCTGTGATGTTATCGGTGATGTCATACATGCCAAGATATAAGTAAGCGATGTTTCAGGTTTTCAGTTACTCTCTTTCTATTGTTCAACTGCCACATATTTGATCTGCTGCCTTACTCCTGCTTGTTTTTCTCCAAAGAAGCTTGAAAGGCATCTCCGTGGTTCTCATCAGTCACCTGTGGCGAGTTCCGATTTAAATAATCCAGCACAATCAAGCGGAAGCTACAACTTCCCTGGGATTTGTAGGGAAGTTGTAAATACGTTTTTTTATTACACACGATTTTTAGGAGTAGGTCCAATTCTACAGGTGCAATAGAGAAGTTGTAAATAAAGCACATGATAGGGTACCATTAAAGTTCTGAGTCATAAGAGATTTGCTTACAAAAGATCTTTGTGTGTGCATAATAGATAGAATAAAAGCATGTGTTTTTTAAATATTGTCTAATGAATATCACATCAAAACGTTTTCCCCCTTTGGATAATGTATCTTTTTAAATAATGCTTGTATTCAGTCAAGGGAGAAAAAATACATGCATAGCAGAACAAATATTGAAGCGATGAGCTGCCATCTGTTGAAACCACTCCTACCATAATGACCAATAATGCTTCTGGAGACAAAATATGCTGCAAATGTATCAAGCTGACATCTATCTATGTATTTCCCTTTTTTAGGTCGTGTGGTTTTGTAACTGTATAATAATAATTTCTGTCTTTTTTGGGTTGTGTGGTTTCGCAACTGTATAATAATCATTTCTGTCTTGGTAGTTGGAGGTGTTAAACAAAGCTAGGCTGAAAAGGAGAACTCAATGTGTGTTTTTTAGGAGAAGTACTTTTTCACAAGTGCAAATAAAGAGAGGTTGCCGCGACTAAACCTAAAATATCTTGTTGTGTGATTACTAAGTCTTTAACTTTTTAAACGGCAAATGTATATTGTTTATAAAATATATTAAATAAAACAGATTGCAGTCAGACCTGAGACCATTCAGTTACACAATAACTCAGTTATGAGAAATTCATTGAGTGCATGTAGATATTTGCAGCATAAAATAGTAGACAGTTCCTAATCATTCTAAACATAATTATATAGGTTTGCTTTTGCTACTCTGCTCACCAGCTGTATATGTTTCTCAAATTTTAGATGAGGCCAAGATATTTAACCTCAGATCTGGTCAGTAGATTGACCATTGATTTTTAGATTTAACTTATTTACTTGATCTGGTGAGGACTGTCTCCTGGACGAGAAGCATATTGACACAGTTGTCTTAATGTTGCAATCAGATTGCTATATAGCTGGTTAGCGATGGAGCAAAAACAGTTTGCACACACAGTTAACGTTAGTTATTAGCTAATTGAAAATGAACATGTCATGCTGCCTACAGCATTGTCATAATAATGTGTAGAATACATTCACATTGTGCATTGAGAGATAGCAAGACAAGGCAGAATATAGACTGCATCAAGAACAGTGTTGGGGGTAACTCATTACAAAAGTAACATATTACATGTAATATATTACTTTTAGCAGTAACTCAGTAATATAACTTATTACTTATAGGATTTCAGTAATATTATACCAGTTACTTTGTCAAGTAACTCAAGTTACAAATTGAGTTACATTTTTATTAAATCAAAGCCCATATTTAAAAAAGATGCAATCATTTCCTAATCAAACTGTGTTTTTATGCAAATAACCACTATAGATGACAATAACAAAGGAAAAGAATAATATTTAGAATTTTTGGCGGTTTACACTGACTTCAAGGCGGTTAAAATTATTAATTCTGCTGCTGCTGTTATTTTGGTGAAAGTAATGCAAAAGTAGTGTAATAAGTAACAAGTTACTCTACACAGAAAGTAATATTGTAATGTAACTTATTACTTTCAAAAGAAAGTAATTAGTAATATGTAGTATATTACATTTTGAAAGTAACTTGCCCAACACTGATCAAGAATAGAGATGTGGTGTAGGCGTAGAACACAGGGTGTGTCTATTTAAACCGTCGCAGCCTCTCTGCTCCTCACATAACGGATTCACCTTCTGCAGACACATAGGAACAGGTAGGAGCTCAGTTGGAATAAAGGCATTTAATTGCTTATTTTCTTGTCTTTGCGGTAATACCCCCCCCCCAGATAACTTTACAGCTATTTTGCAGAATAGTTAATAGAATATTTAGAATATTTAATAGAATTTAAGTAAATCAATTGGATTTGAAAAGCTGTATATAGGCAAATCTCTGTCAAGCTGCTGCAAGTTTGTGTTAATGATTGTGTTAATTCAGATGTAGATGAATTGCTTTTGTATGGGTGTCTTAACTTCCCCCAGGGTGTGTGAAATTGTGAAAACAGAAAACTTTAAGAATCTTTAAGTATATGAATTATTTATTGTGAATTCAGCACGATTAGATAGAATAACAATTCACTTTTTATTTCTCTCCAGCTCATCCTCACTCTGAGAGACATGGAGAGACAACTAACTGAAATGGAACTGGGTCTGTTCTTCATCGTCAGAACTTTCATGAGCCATGCCGGTGCTGACCAAAAACTGAACAAGGGAGAGTTTCAAAAGCTCATTAAGGAGCAATGTCCTGCACTTGCTGTGAGTCTATACAAATATACATATACATACATATACATATACGTATACATATACATATACATATACATATACATATACATATACATATACATATACATATACATATATATATATACAGCGGAGGAGTGAGGTCATCCAGGAAACAACACAGGAGCAGGAAGGAGAAGAAGCTATTGGCTATTGCATTATGTTAAAATATAATCAGTTAGTTATCCGTTATAATCAGGTGTTTTGTTGTAATCAATGTTTTTCGACGTATCTGGTGGATAAATACACACACACATACACACACACACACACACACACACACACACACACACACACCTAGGAGTTGTGTAACCGTACAGTTAAAATGTGGCGGGTTTTACACACACACACACACACACACACACACACACACACACACACACACACACACACCACACACACACACACACACACACACACAGAGTGAAATAGAGCAATGAGGGTGTGTGGGGCAACATGCATCCTGTATCCGGAGCATTGGCTAATGAACACCCACATGCACGTACAATTAGGATGAAACATTCACGTGCGTGTATCTGGAGTCATAGTGGGGTAATCACTTACAATCATGTGGAGCACATCATCTCATTGATTATACACTGGCTGTTATACATTCTCTAATTATTGTATCTGACTACTGCCTATTGGTTACTGCTTATTAATCATTAACACCTTGCATAGCCTACAGTTTTACACATGGTTATAAGTGATTACCCCACAACTGTGTGACATCACTCACACAGTTGTGATGTAATCAGTGATGCCACTCGAGCAACTGTGTAGTATGTAGTATGAGCTGATGGCACACAGTTGCATGATGGCGCCTAGGTGGGTGGGTGTCATGATTTTGGAGTGGGTGATTTCCATAACTGCAGCCATGGTGCATCATCTCCAGAGTCTCCACCCTAGGAAGCGAGCGGGCGCAAGATTCCTAGTTATCACAAAAAAGAACGCAAGAAAATAAATTAAAAAATAAATAAACACATGCATTGTTTTTGTCACAGGAAGCTGCAGGTGATGAGGACATATTCAAAGAGCTGGATCTGGACCAAAGTGGGTTCGTTGAGTTCAACGAGTACAGCATCTTGGTCTGTGCGATGGCCCAGGCGGGCTTTGACGTGCTCAAAACGCTGGCAGCATCCAAATGAGTATCCCACAAATGATGGAGAAAAAACTTCTTTCAGTTTTGTGTGGTATCATATCCCATTACTGTAATAAAAGTTAATATTACACCAATCTTGCTTGTGTGTTGTTTGTGTTACAAAGGCTTTACAAAATAGAAAGGGCTGATGAAGGTATCTTATTTGTTATTGACACAGTTTGCTTGATGTTCAATGTTATTAGACAAGAATGTTAGAGTCATTCTGCTACCGATTCTAGATGTTCTGTCAATTGTGTCGAAACTGAAGTAGTGGTCCGGCGAGACACATATAGTCATCTGCATACATCTGGAGACCTGCTCCTGGCCATGATTCTGCAAGATTGTTTATATATCAACTGAAAAGAATTGATAGTGTGAGAAATGGAGCCCCGTTTTGCACTCAGGTAAAGCTGATTGCTCATGATTACTAACCATCACTGATGAGATCGTCGAGTGCTCGAGGGACATCACCGATGATGTCCTAGACATTGTGACATCATCAGTGACATCGTTACTGATCAAAATCGTCACAAATTTCACAATGTGGGACAAAAATCGCAGACAGAGACACAGAGAAACAGACACAACCCACATACTCCCTTTTAGGCTATATAAGAAGATGATTGTAAAGTTTTCTCTGAAAAGTTATATTTGGAAAGTTTAGAAATAAGGATGTCATTATTAACGGTGTAAAATGCATTAATCTGCAGACTCTAAGCTTTTCAGATGATGTGTACCACTTCTATATGACATATACTGTTGATCCGCTCTCTCACCTTAACATCCCCTGTCCCCCTAAAAAAAAGACATTTAGTCCATGGGCCAGAGCTCAAAATTCCACTTGTCGGTACCACTCAAGGTGGCAAAACTTGCTTATGATTTTTGATAACATACATGTCTGTAGATGATATTTTAGTATGATAGCCATTCCTGAGTGGTAGCTGTGACAAAGCTACCAGCTCGTGAAGTGAACCACCCCTAAAGTAAATTGCATTTTAGATGCTGGTGCATATCCTGGGTTAGGCACATGGGTCTGATCACACACACCTAAAATTAGGTAAAAACACTCATTTCAATTGCGTTGTTTGGTTGGACTCTCGCCTTATTCCGCACACGTTCATGCATTTGATGCAAGTCATGTCAATTACGTCAAAAGTGTGGAATGAATTGTGTGGCCCATCCACTTTTATTCAGGTCCACCTGCAATTTCATTTCTTGCTACGCCACTACTATGCAGTTTTAGTACGACATAAGATTATTTTAATAATTTGATTAAATTAAAATGTCATCCCAAGGTAAGAATATCTTCAGTCAAACACTGCTGAGAGCAGAAAGAAAAAGTAGGCAAAATATTGGGCTGTACTCATACAAGGCGAGGTCATCCCATCAATAGACCCTTTTCACAGGGGCCATTTTGTGTCGAAAAGGCAGGGTAAACACAGATGCAAGCAAAACACTAATGAAGGTTTCCAACTTCCATGATTGGAATTTGGAACCCCTCATTAGTGTGTCGCATGCACCTGTGTTTACCCTGCCTTTTTGGCACAAAATGCCCCCCGTGAAAGGGGTCTATCAAGGACAACCCCATCAAGTACCTTAGGAAATGGTATGACGAGTCTCCTGGGGACAGAAACAACGCTCACAGCACTGAGAAGCAAGAGGAGGACTGGCTGATGAACATAGAGAAATCTGGACTCCCAGAGAAGTTTAAAGCATGGCTTTATCAACACGGCCTGCTGCCCAGACCGATGTGGCTGATGACGGTGGACGAGGTCCCATCAACAGCTGTGGAATTCAGGAGATCCAACAAGATCCAACAAGTGCCTTCAAAGGTGGCTGGGAATCCCTCCAAGCTTTACATCAGATCTGGACAACTGCAACTCTCATGCCTGGTTGAAGACAAGAGTATAGAGTGGCAAAGTGCAGGGTTGCCCTGCACAGGAAGGCAAGGAGTGGGAATTAATTACTACCAACAGGGGGGCGGAAGCCAACCCAAGGGAGAGGGGAAACATGGTGCAGGCAGCAATGAGGAGCCGAACACTTTACTTTACTTTACTTTTACTTGATTTGTTTATTTGGTCAGGACAGTACACATTAATGAACAGTTATACAGAGTCATCTATATGATAACAGTAAATATGTCGGATTTAGCTAAAAGCTCATTTGTATCCGTAGTCCTCAGGACACAGAAACATACAAGATAAAAGACAACATCAAAACAGAAAACAGTAGAAAAAATGCCAATAGAAACAACAACAATGTGGCCAAATGGACATAATAATGGTGCGTTAAAAACTAAAGTGCGCGGGATAAAAGTGCGAAATGACAAAAGAATAAAGTGCAAGGGTAGAGACACACAAGGGGGCTAAATAGTTATGGTTGGTTATGGTGGCAGTGTTGATTTATTTTGAGCCATTCCGAAGGTTGGATATGTGGGGCATTCCCTTCTTGCAACTGGGATACTCTTCCAGATTTTCCCACCAGTGACAGATAGGACATTGTTACCGAAGGCGGTGCGCCTGCGGGGAATCTCGCAGTCTCCTCTCTGGCAAGCCCTGGTGATCACGCCTTCTACGGTTCTCTGTTTGAGAAACTCACCCCAGAGGAGGTGGTGCGAGACCATGAAGACATTTTAAACACAAAACAGGCGTATCTAAAAGTTATAAAATGATCAAAAAAAAAAAAAAAAAAGCTTTTTCAGGACATTACAAATGTGAAAGGAGAGTGAGTGGCTTTTTATCATAGATTTTTAGAGCTTTTTTGAAGAGAGATTCAATAGGCTTAAGTGCTGTTTTACAGGCCAGTGACCAGCTCGTTAAGCAGTAGTGAAAATGGGGGAAAAACCATGGAATGCAAAAACCATAGAATGCAGAAACACCAACTGCTTCACCAAACAAGTACAACTACAATTTATAGAGTGCTACATTCTTCCAAATGATTACGCCCATCAAACCTGTTCTCTCTGGATTTCCTTTTCATACTATTGCGGGAGTGTGTGATGTATGCCTAGAGCGACAGAGTGACACATTATATTGTAGCGATCTCTTTTCCAATTGGAAATGACATGACATGACATAACACCTATTAGTAAGGTGTCATGTCATTTGGAATAGGCCTATTAGAAAGGACATGACATGATCCTATTCATAATAGGTGGCACACCCAACACGTTGCCACATCTTTAAGAAGAGACGCCGCATGCTGTGTAGTGCCTCGCAGATTACGGCTGAGAATATCATGTCATATTGGAATTCATGTTAGCTGACTGTCTGAAAAAAACCAAAAATAAAAACATATGCTGCTCCTGCACACAAGACCAAGAATGAACACCGAGGAAAGCCACAGGCTGAAACGCATCTGTTCCTTTTTGAAACTTTACCTGTGAGTGCTGCCAGTTCCATTGGATTGTTCATGCTCTTGCACGCACACCCATCGCTACAAACTTTAATTAGTTGGATGACTTTTTAAGACATTCCTCTCCATCTGCCTGCCACAGCTTGAGAGGAGGCATGTCCTTTAATGAATACAGCAGTAAATCAGTTGTTTCAGTGATGAGCTGTGCCTATTATCTTGCATCAAAATGTATGGTTATTCTGGAAAATACAATTTCCCGCATGTAAAACTGGTCAGTTTAGGTCAGGCATCCTGAACACGTATTGCTCATGTATTCTGTCCTGTGCCTATATGGGAAAATGCCTATACTGAGATCCACGTTACCTCTGGAGGTAATGATTGAAAATGTAATATATCTGAAATTGTAACAAATGCATTCACACTTATAGCTTGATAGTATACAATTTAGTTTTGCACAATAACCCTAACACAATAACCCTAACCCTAACCCTAACCCTTTGATGATTTTATCCCTTCATTTGAGAACACTTTCAGGTCCGTCTCTCCATATCTTAATTCTTTATTTAAGTAACCTAATGTCAAATAGGTGAATGTTAAAATGTGGGTGTTGACATACACCCTTGAGCTGTTACTGTAACCCTTGAAAAAACCAAACTGGAACCAGATCGCTATCAACATCAGTGGCCATTCTGTTCTGAGAGGGTGCCTGCAGCCTATAGAGAGGCAGTCTTGTGACATGAAGGTTGCCGGTTCAAATCCCCACACACATCCTGGGGAAATGTGTGTGGGGGAAGTATGTATAACAAAGCTGATCTTTCCTACACACCCTGAAGAAGGCCCAGCGAGGCTGAAACCGGTCGGCGGTGATCTTTTTAACTTTATTATGCCATAGAAAATAAAGGCTTTTCAACCTTTACACCTTTGTCTCAGTGTGAGATCAGTGCCATGAAGCAAGCTGATGTTTTACCTTTGGATATGTATAGCACTCTGCTGAAGTGCTGCTGAAGAAGGCATCTCAACTCTCAACCGCAGTGTTGATCAGAAGAGGAAGGCTGCATGGATTGGCTGCTGGGTTTCAAACATGTTCACTGGGGGTTCTCATTGGACATGTGTGAAGCCCATACTGTAAACCTTGAAAGAACCAGACTGGAACCAGATCGCTATCAACCTCCGTTGCCATTCTGTTCTGAGAGGGTGCCTAAATGCAAAAAAGAGGAGAAAAAAATCAAATGGCCTTACCTCAATTTTTCTTTTTTTATTAACTTTGACTATTTCATGTTAAAAATGTAAGAAAACGTGCCACCAACACATTGCGGCCCCACCCCAACTGCTCCAGATGAGCTATACCCAGCAGTACAAAGAAGAGTTCTGGCAGCTCTACAGTGTGGATGGGTGTAACTTGTAGGCTATGAATGTTTCCAGAAATACTGGTTAGGCTGGAACTGAAGTGCTTGAGGAAAAAAACAGGCAAGATTAGGTAGGATATGACTTATTTCTGCCGGAACTATTGAAAGGGGGCGTGTTGAAAATGATATGAAGAGACATGTCCTAAATGTCATCTTTACTCTGTTCATCTTTGTCCTATAATCTCTCTGCTAAAATATAACAAAAGTAGTAATGGGTACAATTTACCTCAATTACATTTATTTCAAAATATCTTAACAAGTCGTACCTTTCGCATTGTTGATTGCTATGTAGCTGGCTAGCGATGCAGCAAAAATATTTTGCACAACACAGTTAATGTTAGTTATTAGCTAATTGAAAATGAACATGCCGCCTACAGCATTAGCCTATACATAATGTGTACTATACATTCACATTGTGCATTGAGAGATAGCAAGACAAAGCATGAATAGGCTGTATCAACAAGACAGATGTGGTGTAGGCGGGGAATACACAAGGTGTGTCTCGTCTATTTAAACCTTCACAGCCTCTCTCCTCCTCACTCCACGGATTCACCTTCTGCACACATCCAGGTAGGAACTCAGTTAGAATAAAGGCATTTTAATTGCTTATTTTCTTGTCTTTTTGCGGTAGTTTTTCCCGCCTGATAGCTTTACACCTGTTTTGCAGAAACAAAAACTAACTGTATCTCTAATATAATTAAAGTAAATCAATTGCATTTGAAAAGCTGTATATAGGCAAA
>NC_139643.1:24661996-24686996 GCF_964638095.1 Poromitra crassiceps | reverse complement strand
TTACCTACAGTATATCCTATGTAAATGACTATTAGAGACACGCTATAGCCTATATATACATGTTCAAATCTCAGGGAGGATTGTCATTCTTATGGCATTCGATCAACATGGGTGTGTTAAGTGGCTTTCTGTGTAATCCAGCTGCCGATTGAATGGTGTGTGTGTGTGTGTGTGTGTGTGTGTGTGTGTGTGTGTGTGTGTGTGTGTGTGTGTGCGCACGCGCGCGCGCGTGTGTGCATGTGTGTGTAGGGGGTGGGGTGGGGGCCGGGTGGGGATGCCTATAGCGTGCTTATGGTCACGTGGACATGCAGTGTATGTTCCTGTCCAGCAGCAAGCAAGATTCACTCCGGTGCAGCGTGCAGAGAGAGAATCATCGATTCTTAATTAGTCTAGTCACACAACATTTAGCAGCGCTACAAGGAGCATTACACAAGGAGCAGATCAAATGACACATTGAAAAGAAAGAAAGATGAAAGCAATATTTTTTTAAGGTGCATTTGTGAAACATTCCTGTCACATCACATCATAAATATGCAATCTCATCTCAAATCCCTTTGCAGCAAAGCCAGTCTGTCTAATCTGCGTTGGCCTGATTTTGAAGTTAACTCGTAGTGTCAGTGATGTAGATGTAACACCAGTGACACTGCAACAGTTGCACGGGGCAACAGTTTCAGCTATCATTTGGACAGAAGGTGTGTCAAGGGCATCCGCAAAGGCGAAACACACCGACGTGGCTAGATTGGAATGGCTTGCTCAGAAACTTTATTAGACAACACAACATTTGTGCTGAACAAAAACATAACCTAGGCCTGATCACGGATAAGCGGTTGAAGCGGTTGATGGATGGATGGAAAATCATAATTGTCACTCGTTCCGTTGTAGGACGATTGAGAATGGGTCAGATCGGTTATCTGTCTTTGACCTTCATGATGATAAAGGTGACAAGGTGGCCTTGCAGTTGAGAGTGACTGTCCTGTGACTGTCCGCTCAACAGCTAATGTGTCCGAAGCGCTAACTGCTCCCGTGCTCCAACCCCTCTGCTGAAATAGATAGCATGTATATAGATTGATAAAAAATAAATATATGGATTTATTAGTGGATTATGCAAAGAAAACACATCCATAATTATACTGTATCTTATGTAAACGGATAACATTATCTGAAAGGTGAGGTCCTGTTCCTTCTTGTGCCATGTGTCAGTGTGTTGCTATGAAATATATTGACACCAAGTCTTTGTACATTTGATGAATAAAGTGCCACTGATTGAGTAATTGCAGTGCTGCAACAAGGCAGGTGATGCCAGCGCACACAGCAGTGGTCATGTGTGGCCACTGGCCAGATAGCATCTTCATCAACATCATCTTCATGATGCAAAGCTGCAGTCTAACCACACGGATGCACCTTCATCAACATCATCTTCATAATGCAAAGCTGCAGTCTAACCACACGGATGCACTGTGTGCAGTGATTGAATAATTAAAGCCTGGTCCTCCTTTATCCATATTTAACAAGAGCCGTGCCACCTATATCGGCCCGTGTAGGACAGCTATTTATATTGGCTGCTCTGTCAGCTTTGTGGTTATACTTTAACCAAATAAATCACGCTATGTTCCTTTGCCTGTCTTAGTCTGTTCACCTTTATGAATACACCTGGATATTCTTGCGTGTTTTACTTTTCTCTGACTTTCCATCAAGGCTAATTGTCCGCACATCACTATTGTTCCTTTCTATATGTTGCATGCCTGTTTTGCAAGGTTGCAAATTGTATTTAAGTTTGAATAATACACCCTAATGCTAGCTTGGCTAGTGGCTACCCTGGGATCCTCCACTTATGTCTCTGCAAGAAAAGAGCGTTTTCTCAGCCACCAGATGGTAACGCCTGGTTTCTCTGCGTCTGACAGGCTAACATGAAGAGCATGGAGCGTGAGCTGCACTGCCCCGTGTGTAAGGAGATCGTGAAGCAGCCCGTGGTCCTGCCATGCCAGCACAGCGTCTGCCTCATGTGTGCCTCCGAGGTCTTGGTGGCAAGCGGTTACCCGCCTCCAGATCTTCCTCCAGAGCCCAACTCACCAGCCTCCACGCCCAACACCCGCTCCCCCCGCCAGGCGCGCAGGCCCATGCCCAAAGCGGAGCAGCGGCCCATTGACCGCGTGCTACGCACAGGTTTGGATTCACTGTTATCTAGATAAAAAAAACATGCTTTCTCTCCTCTCTAAAAGTCCCAACATGTCATTCATGTCAGGAACACTTTAGTCATAGATTTGACCATTTATTGCACAAATGGAATGATACAGGCGCTGATGGCTCCGCGCTTTACAGAAGATGCTCCCTCTCAAGCATCCCAGCAGCACGCTAAGCTGAACAGGGAGCGCAATGCAGAATCCCCCAGGCGTATATGCAGGAGTAAGCCCAAAGCAAGACGAATACAGTTTAACCTTTGAGCCATGCGTGAGTCTGAGCTAGGAAGGTGGAGGCAAAGCTGCTGCCAGCAGCAGCATATAGGTGAAGCAAGATCAGAGTAAGAGGAGGCCATATTTAAATGGACCGCCTTGTTGTGAGAATGACTGTGATTGGTGAATGTTTAAAACCCCTATCCAATCAGCGGCTGTCAGCTGATTACAGCTGGGGCGGAGCCTATGACTTCCATGTCCTGCATGAACTAACGCAATGCTTCATTTAAATGGAGGGTGGGGGTGCTTCACACATTTTCACCTGCAGTAAGAGTAAAGGGAGCTTAGAGGAAAGAAACAGAAACGTGTCTTCACACGTTAGCTAAACCCTTCCTCCTTGACTCCAATGTTAAGTCATGATCGATATGCACCAGTCTATTCACCTTATGTAGAAGAGACAGTCTGGCTTGAGAGACTAACAGGAAGTGTAAATACAATCGGAAGTTACGATTGTGTTTATACTTCCTGTGACTCATAAACCTAGTCTGACTCATAATGTGAGTCAAACTAGGTTTGACCAGGTGAGTCAGACTAGTTTGAGCAGGTAAAACAGCCGGCGTTTTGAACAGGAAGTCATGACACAATGGGTCAAGTGGGCGGGGCTACATAAGGTGAATAGATGTGTTAGTAGACACATTCCTCCCCTATCATTTTCTCTCTCGCTCTGCTCATTATTGACTTTTCCTCGTGGTCCCCCCCCTCTAGCCCCCCGGTCTCCAGGATACGGGACATATCCACGGGGACGGCGTAAGGAAGGCCCGCCCCTGGTGATGATGTTTCCCTGCGTCCCCTGTGGCCGAGACGTGGAGCTGGGGGAGAAGGGCCTTACCGACTGTCTTCGCAACCTCACCCTGGAGCGCATCGTGGAGAGGTAGGTACCACGCAAACCCGTGTACAAAAAAAAAATGCATGCAGTGATATGGGCGTTCAGGGCCCATGATGCTTGGACAAACCGCCTCAGTGAGTTTTAGGTGTGAAAAAAGAAGGTGTGGGAACGTGTCCAAATGCTGAGTGTAATGAATCAGCAGCAGCTGAGGTGTTGAAGAATCCAGCAGAGCACTGCAACCATGGCTACTATGGCCGACGGTGCACTTCCAGAGGCTGGCAGCTTTGTGTTACCTCTGTAACCCATTTGATACTATTGTCATTGATCGCACTCTCGTTTAGTGCGTTTTCGCCAGCCTTGTCTTTCATGCGGTTTTCAATTAATAATTAATTGAAATAATTTATACTCAGGCGCGTAATTGTATGTTGTTTTTGTATGTTTTTGTATTTTTTGTATTTGTTATCGATGCTGCTTTCTTGGCCAGATCCATCTTGAAAAAGATATATTTAATATGAATGAAACCAACTGCTTAAAAAAAAAAGGAAAAAGGAATCCAATATTCCCTATGAAATGAACCTCCAGTTAGGTCCTGGACAGTCCCGGCTACAGCCCACTACAGGAGAGGGGGCGTTGAAATTCCAAGAGGGGCGACAACGGAACGCACTATAGACCCTTTTTATGTTTGTAAACAGCGATTATGTATTTTGTGGGTGGAGCCGAACTGGTTGCAGAAAGTTACAACTAGCGGGTTCAGCTGTCATAGTAATATGGAAGATCCGGACACCTCCTCCACGTATTTTAAAGCTTAGCCAGCAACAGACGGGTTACCTTACACAAATAAGCGAACTCTTTCAATGGGGTGAGGTTTCCTGACCCGTACTCGCTGTCAGGATGGGTCTAGGATCCAATTACATCGCAAAGTTTCAGTGCCGGACATCGTCATATTCCTAGCGGGAATGTCCAGCGTCTATACGCATACGGCACAAGATGTCTTTTTCCTGTATTCTGGGGATCTCTCTCGTTTCAGCTTCAGTTTTGGATACGGCGATGCGTGCGCAACTAACCCTGTGACGTCCACTCTAAATGGATCTAAGCTAGAAAAACATGAGCAGACCAGTTGCCTTATCTAGGCGCCAATGCAGCATTTTTACCGTGATTACAGACACGTTACTAGACAGACACAGCCACCAAGCAATTCATTGTGCCTGCTATGCCAATATGGCAGTCTTCCAAAGAGCCTCTCCTCTTTGAGATCATTACAGACAAGTTATTAGACAAACACAGCCACCAAGTGCCTGCTTTACAAAACACTCTGCCTCATGCCTACACACAACCAATCATCACCCCCGATGCCCCCTCACGCCCCCTCGTGACGCCGGGACTGGTCCTGGAGGACACAGTTTCATGGTGACCCCATGCTGCACTAGTAGGCGTATACATTTCGAACCAATAAAATCATCCGATTTTTGAACAATCCCGCCCCTCTGCACCCCTCCCAACATTGCCTTTCTCGCCATGACTCCCATTGCATTGGTTTGAATGACCCCTCTCTGCTGCATTATATGCCCCACCCCCAACATCCTGTTTCAACAAGAAACGCATCAAATCCAGGAAGTAAAGATGCCATTTCATCACTAACACATGTATACACGATGTCTTATTTTGTTGTCATTGCCTTTCTTCCATATTCCTGCGCCTGACTCTTTCCACCGCTCCGTTCCCGTCTCAGGTACAGGCACACGGTGAGCCTGGGCAGTGTGGCTGTGATGTGCCAGTTCTGTAAGCCTCCGCAGGCTCTGGAGGCCACGAAGGGCTGTGCGGACTGCAGGGCCAGTTTCTGTAACGAGTGCTTCAAGCTCTATCACCCCTGGGGGACGCCGCGGGCTCAACACGAACACGTCCAGCCCACACTCAACTTCAGACCAAAGGTGAGACACGCACGTATATTACTGTTGTATGTAAGACTAAAAAATGACATGCTTTATTTTCATAGCACTTAAAACAACAGCAACAAAAGAAGTTGCAAAGTGTATTACAGACATAGAAACTATAAAAAAGGGTAAAAAAATTAATGGTGGGGGGGGGGGGTGATAGGGGGAGGTAACTCAACATCCATGGGCAGAGCTGATGATTTGGTGATTTGGCATTTATTTTCAACCTTGTCACCATGACAACCAATTCTGCACTGTGGGGTTTTCAGGGAGTGCTGCTCTCCAATAACCTGACGCTGCCAGATGGATGTAAGTTCATTCACATTTGTTTCACAACCAAACAACCAGGTGGGATTGTGAATTTGTGGAACAATGCCGCCCCCATCTGGCGGAGTCAGGCTAGCTCTCCATTGCATTCTGGGCACTCTAGGCCAGTCTGAGGCTGTGGGCCTCCCCCCAGACAAAGCTTGGAAAAAGGTGCCCCCCCCCCCCTCCCCCACCCCCCTCGCTCAAATCCTGGATGCCTATGGGATCATCATTATGTTATTTGATCCCACAGATCAGTGTTTCCCGAAACAAAACAAAGTTATTATATTATTTATTGTAAAAGTGTTTAACAAAAAAGTTAACATTTTAAATTGATGAAGTTGATCCTCCTAATCCCCTGCAAATGGTCTCCTCCTTCTCACCTCTGTTCTTTACACACTTTTTGCCTGGATTGGATTGGACTTGACTCTCCTCCCAGGTTCTGACCTGTCCGGAGCATGACCAGGAGAAACTCCAGTTCTACTGTCGGACCTGTCAGCGGCTGCTGTGCCCTCTCTGCAAGCTGCGCCGCGTCCACACCGGACACAAGATCATGCCCGTCGCACACGCACACCAAGCCCTTAAGGTGGGACTCTGGGACTCTGATGTCATGCAACATTGTTGGTTTGGTTGTAGGATGGTTCTGATAAACCCAGCCCAAGCTGGACATAGTGATGATGTTCATGATTCAGTGTTTCAAATATACAGATGAATGTATCATGTTACTTTTATAGTTTTTTTTACATAGTTATACAAAACTGCCATACATCAGAGACTGAGACCGAGTTAATGTAATACATTGTATTAGGAGGATTAACACGATCTGGTGTCAATTTGTTGTGTTGTGTGCTGTTTATTTGACAGGAGAAGATTACCAAGGAGATGAACCACATTCTGTCCAACCAGGAGACAGTTCTGTCTCAGATCACCGAGCTGGAGAGTGCCATCACTCAGACTGAGGTGACTCATTAGACTCGTTCACTTCGCACCCAATTCACCCATTTTGTGTCTAAAAGGCAGGTAGTAACACACATTAACGAGGGCCCCGGCACTGGATCACCTAAATGTCATTGGAAGTTGTTGGAAACCCTCATTAATGTTTTGCTTGCACCTGTGCTACTTCCTGCCTTTTAGACACAAAATGGGTGAATTGGGTGGGAAGTGAAAAAGGTGAATACAATGCGCAGACAAAGCGTCACTGAACAAAGAATTAACAGCAGGCATCAACTAAATACCCATACGTTTTGCTCGTGGCTAAAAACTGTCTGTAGGTTAGCATCCTGTCTGTCCATTTTACTAGCTTCTATGACGGGAATCCATATGTTCCCTCAAATGTTCCTATCATAAAACCTATCGTTCTATCATAAAACATACTGCTCTATAAAACCTACTGTGAAATAAATTGACTGAAATTTGCACTTCACTTCCCAGTCGGCAGTTGATTGATTGATTGAGTTTGTTGATTACTTGCCACATGATACATTCATCAAATCCAACAGTCCAGCCGATTAAGAAATCTGTTTTTGCTGCTTACACACATTACTGTCCACCTGCAAAGCTTACACACATTACTGTCCACCTGCAAAGCTTACACACATTAAAGCTTTTGCACACCAAGTCCGTATTTTCGTCCGAAATTGACGCACGAAAAAAAAAAAGAATACGACCTAATTTGTGTCAATCATCGTTGACACACCGAGTCCGACAATTACGTCCGTCATTTAAGTTTTCGGACGAGGTTCGATTTTCTGCGTTTTTCCGCATCAGTCAATAGATTTTTGCGAGCTGGGACCTGTCTGTGTTTTCAGATGACGGATTAAAAAACACGCATACGAAAACAATCGGACTGTGTGTGCAAAGACCTTCTCTGTCCACCTGCAAAACAACGCCACGCAAAACAAGCACTTTAGATCCGGTGTTTACCATAGATAGACTATTGCATAATAATGCTTGTTAGAAATGTGATAATTATTTTTCAAGATTTAACCCATACAATGACATGAAATAGTCACTGTTTGGTCAACTGGATCACGGGTTCCCAACCTTTTTTGTGCCAAGGACCGGTAGATAGATGGAAAAAAAGTTGCGGACCGGTTGTCAATTTTAATAATAATAATAATAATAATAATAATAATAATAATAATAATAATAATAATAATCAAAATAATCAAAATAATCAAAATAAATATATATATATTTATAGGCTGTGTGGTAGTTGAAACATAGTTTCAAGTTGACATTTATTTGTGTTTGTAGTTTGTAAAAAACTGTTTGTACATTTTTCTTTTTTTTTCTTCTTCTTTTTTTTGGGACCGGGCTCGCGGCCAGGTACCAAATGCGTTGCAGCCCGGTACCGGTCCACGGCCCGGTGGTTGGGAACCACTGAACTGGATGACTACTAGTACACATAGTGTCACACATAGTGCTGACAAGTACACATATACATACACTGTACACACAAACTTTGACTTTTGTGTGTTGTACCTTCTTTTTCGAAGAACACTGAATGGGAAACCTACAAACAAAGGGCTCCATAAATAAACTTGACTCAAATAAAGCAAAGAAATAAAAAATGAATCCCCATAACTGTAAATCAATGTAAACCACAGCCTTGCAGGGCTTATTGCTTTTCTAAAACGGTTACTACATATTGCAAGGTTTCATAGAATAAACAAAAAACAAAAAGGCAATAACTTATTGATAACAAACAATCATTCTTCCACCAAGCAATGTAGTTCTTCAGCGACATTTCGCAGAATGGTTGCCAGGCAACACGCAGACGCAGCAACACGCGCGTAATTGGCCCAGTAACACTGCGATGCGGTCACAGCAGGTGTGTGTTTATAGAGTGTTTTTACGACGGCTTCGAACATGGCTCAGCCAATCGTAATCAAAGACCGGAACTATCCTGTTTTAATAAGGTGCTGTAACCTGGCATCCGCTTGTTAGTTCTCACATGCGTCCCAACTTGTCTGCGTGTGTTACTCTCCGCCCACCACCAGGTGAACAGTGTGGCAGCCAGAGAGCAGCTGGCTCAGAGTGTCAGGGACCTGACGGCGGCGCTGGCGGAGCGCCACTCGTCGCTCACGCAGGCTGTGGAGGGGGCGCGGCAGAGGCGGGGTGAGGCGCTGGCTTCCCAGGTGGCCGAGCGACGCAGCATGATGGAGCATGCGGGGCTCATGGCCTTTACCCAGGAGCTGCTGAAGGAGCCAGACCCGCCCTGCTTCGTGCAGGCGGCCCGCCAGACTCATAACAGGTTTGACTGCTCTATTGTCTATCTTTAGCTGTGTATACTATCTTTGTTTTTATGATTCTTGGTCATTGCTGTCTTAAGCCATGTTCAGACTAGGAGGCCAAATCTGATTTGTGAACTTTAATGACCTATTCATGATTCTATCCAGATTGGTTTTGTGAGTCTGGACGCTCCAAGTCTGATTTGTGTCACTTGTCCCAAACCACATTATGGAGGTAGTTTCCAATCTGCTTTCGACTGATGTGACTTCAGTGTGGACGCGCTGGTCACCCAAATCAGATTTGAGAGTGTCTTTTGCATGGAGGCGGGGACTTGAAGAGCAGAGAGCAGACATGCAAACACTGCCACAAACATGCAGACAGGCTCATTGTATCTGGACACACAGATCCGACTTGAACACTTGCCCAAATCAGATTTGTGGCAGTGCGGACACACTGCCAAATCAGATTTGGGAAACCAATCGAGATAATGATGATTAATGACTTTAGCAGCAAATCGGATTTGCCTGTAATGTGAACATGGCCTGAGATGCATTCTTTTTGTCTTTCCGAGATTAATTTTAAATTTTTAAAGACAGAGAAAGGAGATGTTTAATCACATTCAAAGTGTCTGCAGAGCACAAATGCAGCTTGTAAAAGTAGAAAAATAGTTGTTCAATTAGTTATTAGTATTCTCTTTGCATTCCTCTCCAAATTATTTGTAATAGCTGAATGGCCACAAGATGGAGCTAATGCACTTAGTAGTAAGAGTGGGTATCTTTTGGAAGAATAGTAGATATGTGTGTGGGTGGAGATAGGAAGACACACTATAATTTACAAGACAATTTTCTTCCGGTCGGTTCATTGTCTTGCCTGAAAACGGAGTAATTTGAACTTAATCACGCACGCCCCATCTCTCCTCATCAAGCTGTCTCACCCTCCCACGCCCTTCCCTCTCGATGCAAGTGTCACATAACCGGCCCATCTTCCTCTTCCCTCTAACCCCGCCTCCTCCCTCTTCCTCCCCGCCGCCCACCTTCTTGCCAGGTTGAGTAAATCCATCGACAGTCTCCAGTGTTTCTCTCTGGCTGCTGATCCATCCTTCAGACACTTCCAGCTGGACGTCTCCAAAGAACTCAAACTCCTCACAGAGCTGCACTTCATCCAGGGTGAGGAGGGGGGGCGCCGAGGAGACGGGGACGGGCAGGACGGGGCGGAGGGGAGGGGAGGAGGAGAAGAAGAAGTTTCTCCTTGGCTCAGTGGGCTGAAGAGCATCATTTGCGCACAATGTCACTAGTTTGACTTTCGACTATCGTTGCACGTCACCCGCTTCCTCTTCCTGTCAATTTCCACTTATGCTGTCCAATGAAGCAGAAATGTCATAAAATATTGCATAAGAAGCGAATGCGGCGCAGTGACAGAATTGGAGAGGGTAGTCCACACTGTGACAAGCCAAACCTCCGCACTTGAGTATATTATTAAGCTTTCAGGCATTTTTTTTTTTTTTTTTTAGCTCTCACATTCAACGCGTTATTTCCCCAGCACCCCTGGCTCCGGTGATCGACACCCAGCGCACGCTGGCTTACGACCAGCTCTTCCTGTGCTGGCGGCTGCCTCAGGACTCCTCGCCCGCCTGGCACTTCTCCGTGGAGTATCGGCGTCGGGGCGTGGTCCAGGTGTCCCGGGGCGGGATCAGGGGAGGACTGTCTGCCGCCCGCTGGGGCTGGCAGCGGATGGACGAGGTGGGCGGGCCCAGCGCTGTGATTGACAGACTGGAGATGGACAGCGTGTACGTGCTGCGGGTCAGAGGCTGCAACAAGGCGGGCTACGGGGAGTACAGCGAGGAGGTGTACCTGCACACCCCGCCCGCGCCAGGTGAGCATATACACTGATATACCTGCACACCATGCCCGCGCCAGGTGAGAACACACACTGATATACCTGCACACCCCGCCCGCGCCAGGTGAGAACACACACTGATATACCTGCACACCACGCCCGCGCCAGGTGAGAACACACACTGATATACCTGCACACCACGCCCGCGCCAGGTGAGAACACACACTGATATACCTGCACACCCCGCCCGCGCCAGGTGAGCATACACACTGATATACCTGCACACCACGCCCGCGCCAGGTGAGCATACACACTGATATACCTGCACACTACGCCTGCGCCAGGTGAGAACAACACACTGATATACCTGCACACCCCGCCCGTGCCAGGTGAGAATAACACACTGATATACCTGCACACCACGCTTGCGCCAGGTGAGCATAACACACTGATATACCTGCACACCACGCCCGCGCCAGGTGAGCATACACACTGATATACCTGCACACCACGCCTGCGCCAGGTGAGCATATACACTGATATACCTGCACACCACGCCCGCGCCAGGTGAGCATACACACTGATATACCTGCACACCACGCCCGCGCCAGGTGAGAATAACACACTGATATACCTGCACACCACGCCCGCGCCAGGTGAGCATAACACACTGATATACCTGCACACCACGCCCGCGCCAGGTGAGCATACACACTGATATACCTGCACACCACGCCCGCGCCAGGTGAGAATAACACACTGATATACCTGCACACCACGCCCGCGCCAGGTGAGCATATACACTGATATAGCTGCACACCACGCCCGCGCCAGGTGAGCATACACACTGATATACCTGCACACCACGCCCGCGCCAGGTGAGCATACACACTGATATACCTGCACACCACGCCCGCGCCAGGTGAGAATAACACACTGATATACCTGCACACCACGCCCGCGCCAGGTGAGAATAACACACTGATATACCTGCACACCACGCCCGCGCCAGGTGAGCATACACACTGATATACCTGCACACCACGCCTGCGCCAGGTGAGCATATACACTGATATACCTGCACACCACGCCCGCGCCAGGTGAGCATATACACTGATATACCTGCACACCACGCCCGCGCCAGGTGAGAATAACACACTGATATACCTGCACACCACGCCCGCGCCAGGTGAGAACACACACTGATATACCTGCACACCACGCCCGCGCCAGGTGAGAATAACACACTGATATACCTGCACACCACGCCCGCGCCAGGTGAGAACACACACTGATATACCTGCACACCACGCCTGCGCCAGGTGAGAACACACACTGATATACCTGCACACCACGCCCGTGCCAGGTGAGAACACACACTGATATACCTGCACACCACGCCTGCGCCAGGTGAGCATATACACTGATATACCTGCACACCCCGCCCGCGCCAGGTGAGCATACACACTGATATACCTGCACACCACGCCCGCGCCAGGTGAGAATAACACACTGATATACCTGCACACCACGCCCGCGCCAGGTGAGGAGTAGTTGGAGTTGAAAGAGGGCGTGGTTTGAACTGCCCATAGACTTATAGTGTCTAGTATAAGGGGGAAGTTGACAGAGGCAGCAAAAAGGGGGCGGGGCTTAGGTAAGGTCAATTGCACCCATGCCACCAACCAAGTTATAAATAATCAAGTGGTCGACTCTGGCTAGTTTGTTAACGCCACAACTGACAAAGTATAACGTTCCTTTTAGGACCTCCTATCTTTTGTTGTGGGAAAATCGCAAACAAGAAGTCAGTGAGAACTTGATTACAGCTAGCAGAAAATCAGATTGTATGCACACAGCAAGCTCCATTCAAGACTCATACACACCTGTTATTACTATCAGTCATAAGATAAGCATTAGTATGCCTACCATGATGACATGCTTAATAACTCATTTTCTTTTTTCCTCTGCCCATTCCCATATTCCTTTTCTTCTTCCTTTCCCATCTTGCCATCCTCTCACTCTCCATCCATTCATTACCTGTCATCCCCACCTTGTTCTTGTCATTTTTTTTACCTCATCCTTCTCTCTCAGCTCTGCACATGTCATCCTCTCCTAAGCTCCTTCCATGCTGCCAACCTTCATGCCTCCTACTGAATGTAAGAAGCGCATCCATATCCCATCGTTTTACACCTAATTATCCCTCTCGCTCTCTCTCTCCCTCTCAATCCCTCTCTCTCCCTCTCAATCTCTCTCTCTCTCCCTCTCAACCCCTCTCTCTCCCTCTCCTTCTCAATCTCTCTCTCTCTCCCTCTCTCTCTCCCTCTCAACCCCTCTCTCTCCCTCTCCTTCTCAATCCCTCTCTCTCCCTCTCAATCTCTCTCCATCTCAATCCCTCCCTCTCAATGCCCCTCTCTCTATCTCCCTCTCAATCCCTCTCCCTCTCTCTCTCTCTCTCTCTCTCCCTCTCAATCTCTCTCCCCCTCAATCCCCCTCTCTCCCTCCCTTTCTCTCTCTCTCTCTCCCTTTCAATCTCTCTCTCCCTCTCTCTTTCTCTCTCTCTCTCTCTCTCTCTCTCGCTCTCATCCCATGCACTCCTCTGCTCTCCACTCTCTCTCCCCCATGACGAGATCTGTCCAAGTGCTGATGAGGTTTGCGGTTTGTTAAGACGCGAGGCTTAACAACATGGATCGGATTCAGATCCAGGTTTTTTTGAATGGTCCAGTTTAGTCCTGAGTTGGTGAATTCCTGTGTTCCCCCGGGCTTTCCTCTCCCTCCTGCAACTGCGTATGTTCCCTCTGTAATGGTTCCTCCTTCTGGAAAGAATGCTCTCCCCACGGCCACCAGCTTCTTTTTTCTCTAGCTATACCTTCTGTGCTTTACTCCCCGAGTCGTCAATATACAGATCGATGTTATATTCCGTATCTCCTTGTAACCTCTGTCTGGAGGAGGTGCATGTGTGGTGTCTGTACCTCTGCCTTTCCCTCTGATTTCCCTCTATTCACCCAAACCTCTCCTGTCGTTTCTAAACCCCCCGCCCCTATACCTCATTTTGGAACGCACCTCCACCCTTGCGTTCCCTCTCTACCCGGGCTTCTTCTCACCTCCCCCTTCTCCCCAGTGCTGAACTTCTACCTGGACTCTCGCTGGGGTCTCCATGCAGACCGGCTGGTGGTCAGCAAGGAGCAGCGGTGCGCCCGCAGCGTCCCGGGCCTCTCTCTGCTGCAGGCCGCCGACCACGCCCTCACTTCCTGTCACCTGACCTCGGACCTGCTTGTGGGGGATGTGGCCATCACGCAGGGACGGCACTACTGGGCATGCTCAGTGGAGCCTGGGTCTTACCTGGTGAAGGCAAGTAAAAAAAAATGTGTGTGTGTGTGTGTGGGGGGGGGGGGGGGTTATGGAGATAATCACAAAATATTCGCCTATATTTCAAATGCAGGGAAATCTGGATCAACACGTTATTTGCTGCCAGAGAGAAATGTTTAGTTAATTACAATTCGCTTCCTTTTTTCTTGAACAGGTTGGAGTTGGTCTGGAATCTAAACTGCAGGAGTGGTTCCACCTTCCACAGGACATGGCCAGTCCCCGGTGAGTAGCTCCAGTATGAACAATGAAAGGGACAGAATAGTATAATGACAGTGGTTCTCAACGTGGGCTCCGGGGACCACCAGGGGTCCTTGAGGGGGTTCCAGGGGGTCCCCAGCAAATTGATGAATTGTTCAACTTCACCTTTATTTAATTTACAAGTAGGTACCACAATTAAAGAATAATAGAGAGGCAAAGTGGAAGGTCACTTCCTGCTTCAGCACTGTACCGGAGATTTTCATCCGCCGTTTATTTTCCCATAGACATTTCGTAAAATGCTTATAAAATAGTTTTACTTCGTCGAACCAAACGGTTCAGCTGACGCTATAATCGGGAGAGACCATAGAACATTTCACTCGGACCAAAACTTAAAAAAACTACATCGAAAAAATATTTTCTTTAAACCCGCATTCAGTTTTGGTCCCAGTGAAATGTTATGCGATCGGTTTCTAAATATATCTGTACCATTTGGTTTGAACCAGTAAAACTATTTTTATTCGCATTTTACGAAATGTGTATGGGAAAATAAATGGCGGATGAAAATCTCTGGTACAGTGCTGAAGCAGGAAGTAGGCGGTCACTTTGCCTCTCTATAGAAGAATGACTATTTTATCATACTGTTACTGTTATCTCTCCACCTACAAAACACATGGTCACGGGATTCTAGACAAGATCTAACAGTACAAATATTCTCAGACCAAATCTAATCAAATGGGGTCTGTGGCCCTGAGAATCACTGGCATATGATTTGGAGGAGTGGATGAAAATACAGGATCACCCATCCAAACATAGCTGTCCTCATTCCCCAAACCTCCCCCCCCCCCCCCCCTTCAGCTACGACCCAGACAGCGGCCACGACAGCGGGGCGGAGGACTCGCCGGACTCGGCCCCGCCCTTCTGCTTCCTCACCATGGGGATGGGCAAGATCTACCTGCCGCAGCACAGCTACCACCACCACCACAGCGGCCACGGCAACGGCACCCGGGACCCCATCGCCAACGGCCCCTCGTCGCCCACGGGCCTCACCTACCCCCTGCCCCCGCGGCTCGGGGTGTGCCTTGACTTTGAGAAGGGCCGCGTCACCTTCTACGACGCCCACTCCCTGCGCCCGCTCTGGGAGGGCCACGTGGATTGCTCCGGGCCCGTCTGCCCGGCGTTCTGCTTCATCGGCGGCGGGGCGCTGCAGCTGCAGGAGCTGGTGGCCAATCGCAACGCCGATCAGACCCCGGTAAGACGGGTGACCATCCAACCGCGTGTCACCACCAATTTGAATAATAATAAGTGAGAGCTGATCACGGAAGATCGTGCGGTAATACGGAATGTAACGGTTAATTGTGAACTATTTACTCAGCTAGCGAGCGGAAAAAGTTAGAAATCTCAGCGATTTTGTTTTGTATTTCATTTGTATAAGAAAATGTTTCTATAGCAACAAATATGCAAATGTAATTAAGTTTCTTACATCTTTTTTTTGTTACATGCTTTTTTGCAGGAATTACTGAATTGCTTAAGTAGTGTCTGGTATCAACACACACTATGTGATTATATCTTTGATGCTTGCACTTGTAGCCATGCTATACTGCATTATTTATAAAGCTATTGTAGATAGAGCAAAACACAATGCCATGCTTCCTGTAGGAAGATCTATTATCTGTCCTCTCACATCTTAATATTTAATGCTTAATGTCCATTTATGTTTTAGAGATATGAACATAATGTTAAAAATAGGCCTTTTATTGCATCTATAACTGCTAACACAGTTGTTCCGATTTCTACACTGTTGGTAGCTAACTTGCCAATCATTCACATTCACGCATTATGATCCCAACCAAAGCCATTGTTTTTTTTCCCCTGGGATGTAAAATGTGATTGAGTGGTTGATTATAGGTAGAGATGAACAACGAGGCAATACTGCAATTAGAAGGTCCAATTATACCTTTGCTACACAGCTAATCACTGGTTTCTGGTGGTTCTCTTTGTGCATCGCTATTTCATATTTCAAATAGCCTACATGAATCTGATTGTGTGTGTGTGTGTGTGTGTGTGTGTGTGTGTGTGTGTGTGTGTGTGTGTGTGTGTGTGTGTGTGTGTGTGTGTGTGTGTGATGGGTTTGACTGATAACTACATTGATTCATCGGCTGATGGTAACATTTGTTTCCACTTAAACAATATTTTTGATTAGTTTAGTTTGGCTTGATTGTAAGTTAATGAGCTGTGCTTCTTATGAAATGATTAGCAGATTTTAATCCATGTAAACTTCACCTGCTGGCAGAATGTTTGCAAAACAAAATGAATTAAATAAATAAACGCTGAATAAATGCAAATTGTTTAAATTATGATAATATTTCTCTCTTTTTTCTTTTTTTTCTTTTGTCACCGTTTCTGTTGAGTTAATATAATGGTTAATATTCAATCAGCTTCAATCAACCTTGTGGCAGTTGTTAAACCCTTTTATAATGAACAACTTCACTGTGAGCAAGAATCAATACTTACTTTCACCACTAGGGAGCAGCAAGACATAGCTGAGCCCCCAAGAAATGTCCCAATATTATACAGTCAATGGTCTCATCCCATGTAAATCAAGGTTTCATACATTAAACATAGCCGCTAGTAGGTGTCACATTGGACAGTATAATATAATATAACTTATTAACTTGGAAATATTAAGAATTTTAACCATTTTCCATGATAAGAGTCTTTAGGTTACTTAACAACAATTCTGAAATGTGCACTGAAATATGCTATGTGGGTGAACAAACTGCCCAAGGAGCTTAAGATGGATATATCAAGATCATCTTCCAAATCACCTTTTAAAATGTTTATAGATTCACTTTTATGTGTCTTTTACTTTTATGGATCTGTTGTCATTCAATGTCTTTGACCTCCTGTTTTATGTTTTACTTTCTATCTTTCAGTCTTTGCTGGACTGTCTCTTGCTTTGCTTACAAATGATTTCTGGAAATTTCACTTTGGTTTTATTTACTCTTTAAAAAAAGCGCTTTGTAACTATGAAAAGTGCTAGATGATAATGATGATGATAGATTACAAGCAATAGATCTGTCTTCTAACCTTTCACAGGATGTATGCCACAGTTAGACTATTCTATTCTATTCTGTTCTATTCTATTCTATTCTATTCTATTCTATTCTGGCTTAGCCAGACAGCTAGAGTAAAGTGTAACCAGGCTGTTCATGCAAAGTTCATGAACTCCACAGAGCAGCCTTTACTGCCGAATGTTATCGGCTTGATGAAAGAAAGAAAAGTTAGACATCTCAGCGATTTTGTTTTTATTTTCATTTATATAAGAAAATGTGTTTATAGGAACAAATATGCAAATGTTATTATGTTTCTTACATTTGTTTGTTACACGCTGTTTTGGAGGAATTATTGTGTCTGGTATATCCAACACACACTATGTAATTATATCTTTGACGCTTGCAGTTGTAGCCATGCTATATACTGCATAGATTTATAAAGCTAATGTAGAAAAAAACACAATGGCATCCTTCCTGTACATATTATACATAATGTAATATGTACAATATTATGTATAACATATTACATACATAATGTAATATGTATGTATATAATATTATCTGTCCTCTCAGATCCTTAATGTTTAAATTAATGTCAATTTATGTTTTAGATATATTAACATGATGTGGCTAAAATAGGTCTATTATAGCTGCACTGGCTTAAACAACACAGTTCAAATTGTTGTTGTTTTTTTTCCCTGCGATTTAAATGTGATTGAATGGTTGATTATAGGTAGAGAGGAACAATGAGGCGATACTGCAATTAAGCTCCAATTATACCTCTGCTGCACAGCTAATCACTGCTTTCTGTTGGTTTGTGTTTGTGCTCTGCTATTTTGCATTTCAAATAGCCAGCATGAATCTGGTTTGACAGTGTGACGGGCCACTCTGGCCCACGCTGAGCAGAGCAATGGCCTTAATCACATTCATTGATAAACACGGTGATCAATCAACGCAATCAGGACACACGCCAAACCCCCAGCACACATTGGCTTAGCCCAGACAGCTATAATAAAGTGTAACCATGCTGCTCATGCATGCCAAGTTCATGAACTCCACAGAGCCAGTGCTTACTGCCAATACATGTCAGCTTATATGTATGAGGGGGGCTGTGTAATTCAAAGTTTATTGTACGCACACAATGAAATGTTCACATCCACATATAAAATACATAGTCCTCCTACAAGGCCTCTTATAATAGCCTGCCTATAATATGACTGCTTTGTAAGAATGTGCAAAAGGGCGCCCCCTACTGGATAACCCAGATTAAAGACGTGCATGAAGCGCCCAAACCAAAAAAGCACTGAGTTTGCATGATAGGGGAATTTATGCGTTTGGGAGATCTAACACGTATCTCAAATCCCGCATGTCTGACTGCCAAATTCTTGCTTCGCCAAACACCTTGAGTGAGCATAATGAACACTGATGACCATCTGCTTTTGATACGGATATTAACACCTCACATGTGTGGGTGCTTAGCATTCCTTATGTAGATGTAATGTAAATCGCTACAGTTTACCCCTTTTTATGAGCTTCAATATGAAAATCCACATATGTGTTTAATTGGACCCATATCCAACGGGAAACCATAGGCCGATTTGGGTTTGCCTGCAACCACAGAGGGAAAATAAAACCGTAGAAAGAAAAAAAAGGGGGGAATTGAAAGAAAGAAAGAAAGAAAGAAAGTCCACGGCCTTGACACAAGCCAAGGTTCTTTTAAAATGTCCTAATACACCCAGATAAAAATACTGCCTCCACCGGGAGGTTTATCTCTGATCCCCTATGATATAGAGGCAGTGGAATGTACAGTAAAGTATGAATATGGCATATAGCCGCCCCGCCTCCCCGCCCCTCCCTTGCAAGCTCGCTCCCTCGCTCGCTGCACCTCTCTCTTCTTCTTTAGTCCAAATCTGTAACAGATTGGGTTTAGTCTGACTGGAGGTATGCAGCCACAACACCACATGTATGGGGTCGGCGTAATCCCCCTCCTGAGTATTAAGCACACAGCATGGGCATTCCTTTTAAGACCTGGCAGGAATTACCAATACATAATCTCTCCATGATCATCATCATTTACTATAGTTTGGAGGGAGAGGCTGCGGGGGGGGGGGGGGGGGGGAGGAGGAGGAGGAGGAGGAGGGACTAGGGAGGGAGGCATCTGAACTCATGGAGGGTCTGCTTGGAGCTATATGTGAGAGACACAGTAGTGCGCTGTGCTGTGCTGTGCTGTGCCGTGCCATCTGGAGAACACATAGGGGCTCATAGAGCAGTCTGTTGGAATCCTCTCTAACCCAACCGTCTTAAATAACCCAAAGCTAAACCGCACTTTTCAAACGGGCCTGATTTGTTTGTTGAACCCACTATGCAGCATCGCTATAGGGCGCAATACATTGTTAATGGGGGATCTGCATACAGTCATTATCATGGATGTCTGTGATGCAGGCCTGCAGTTAGAATTAAGTAGGTGGTGGGAGGGGGGGGAGGGGGGTGAAATAAAAAATATAGCCATGAATATATGTTTTTTTTTTCTTTCAAAAGCAGCGTTTGATGACGGCCACTCGTGTAACGGCGTTGTGTAGGTGGTACTTGCAGCAACCCATGTTAAGGGCTTGCCACAGGGGTGGATACGAACCGCCGACCTTCGGCTTGGTTGGGAGTCAAAGACACTAACCACTCCACTCTCTTGGCGGAGCTGATTAACATGCCTTTATACTGGGGAGTGAGTTTAACCAATCCACTCGCTAGTCGCTACCATACTGGACTCGCGAGGAACCCGCGCTGATTCACCTCGGTTACAACAGCACTGGCATTTCTAATTTGATTGCAGAGAAGTGAATACATAATCAATCTTCATGAGCACACGTACTGTACATTGCAATCACACGAGGACAGAATTCTAGTTCCGTGGAAAAGCCACTCCTCCTCTATGCAACACAGAGTTTCAATTGGAGGTTATTGGCCAGTGGAACTGCATCAGATCACCATTTCTCCCATTTCTTTTATTCAGTTTCCTTGACCTTTAAATTCAATAATGGTGGCGTGATGATATTCTTCTTCCAGACATGAAACATTCATGCGTCTCTCCCTCATCCATCCATCCAGCCTGGGAGGCTGAACACTATTCATAATATACATCTCTCAGCTTTGATCACATTGATAATCCGAAAAAGAGGAAGTAGAGGGGAGGAAAAAAAATCAATCGGCTAAATGTTGGCTAAGAGGATTTGAGGGGGCACCGCGGGGCCATCTTCCCCCGCTGTAATAAATGAGGGGTGACAGTAATGCGAGACCGAGCCCATATGGCCACATACTGTAACCTAGTGCACTGCGAACGTGACAGACAGACAGACAGGCAGCACACAGCTAATTCACTTTAGCATGCACTGCACACACTGCTGGCCTATCCTTTTGCAGTGGATTTGTGCATTGCACTTCATTCATTGCCTCCGTCTAATGAGGCCGCATGTGTTTTGTGCAATCAAAGTGTGGTTTATTGCATAAATCAAACAGCATAACAGAGCAAAATAGCACTTGTAACAATTGGAAGGCCCACTGATATCAAGCATTAAGATGATCGAAAGACTACAGTGTCTCAAGCAAGGCATCTCTTCCACAACCTTCAGATGCTCCAGAGACAGTCTGTACTTCCGTCCATTACAATTTGGACAGAGGAAGTTGTCATCTTCCAAAGAAAAGAAAAAAGCTTCAGACCGGAAGGAAGTTCGATGGTAGGCTATTCGACCAATCACAAGTGGGGAAATGAACGGATACCAGCCAGGATGGGATTTGACCAATCACAAGCGGGGAAATGAGTATATCCCACCTTATTTTGACCGGAAATCCTGCCTTATCGTGCGTTCCTTTATCGCAAAATAACTGGGAGGTGGGGGCTAAATGACGTCACATCTGTTTTGTTAGCGTTCCATTTGCAGAAAACTGGAGCTGGGAAGTTCACTGTTCACTGGTCTGATCTAGTCACTAGCCATAGCATTGTTGGCAATAAATGTTGATAACAAGGCATTTCATGGCATTTTGCACATACAGACACTGCAGCAACATGTCCACACAGATAGAAGTTTAATAGGCAGTGCTGTGTGGGTAACACTTCATAATACTGTAACACAAAAAATGGGTAGTTACTGAGGAACGAGTAAGGAACGAACCATTAGTTCATGAATAGTTAATGATTAGTTAATGAGTAGTTGATAGGTAGTTCCTTAATGGTAGTTACTTAAGAACTGACCATTAGTTACCATGTTAACGAACCAGTAAGTAATGATTACTTCCCTAAAATTTTTTTTTTTTTAATATTTCACTAGTTCTTGGCTCAAACACTTAGTAAAAAAAACACTTTTTTTGGTAGGGTTTACATATCGCACTTCCGGTGGGCGTGGCCTAACCAAAGTAGGCTAGAACTGTAGCCACGCCCCCAAGGAGTTCGAATGTGAAAAAATAGGCTCCGCCCCCTTTCCCTGGCTTCCGGCGGGGGTGGGTGGAGCCAAAAAAGGTAACTCCGCCCCTGAAGGTCATAGAGCCTCGGGGGCGTGGTTTTAGTGGGGTACCTCGATCTCCTAAGTGGGGTAGGGTACTTTACTAAAGTGGGAGGAGCTACACTTTTTTAATTTGCATACTTGAATAAATTCGTCTTCACTAGTAAAGTAAGCAGGAAGTAATGGTATATTCCTTAGGAACAACTCAGGAAGATGTACTGCTTTACTTGAGGGGGCACAAACATGTTAACTAATGGTAAAGTAAGCAGGAAGTAATGGTATATTCCTTAGTAACAACTCAGTAAGATGTACTGCTTCACTTGAGGGGGCACAAACATGGGAACTAATGGTAAAGTAAGCAGGAAGTAATGGTGTATCCCTTAGTAACAACTCAGTAAGATGTACTGCTTCACTTGAGGGGGCACAAACATGGGAACTAATGGTAAAGTAAGCAGGAAGTAATGGTGTATCCCTTAGTAACAACTCAGGAAGATGTACTGCTTTACTTGAGGGGGCACAAACATGTTAAGTAATGGTAAAGTAAGCAGGAAGTAATGGTGTATTCCTTAGTAACTACTCAGTAAGATGTACTGCTTCACTTGAGGGGGCACAAACATGGGAACTAATGGTAAAGTAAGCAGGAAGTAATGATGCACTAACATGGTAAATAATGGTAAGGTAATCATGAAGTAACGATGAGTACTCATGAACAACTGGTAAGTATTTGGTGGAGTCATGCTCACGAACATGGTAACTAATAGTCAGTTCTTAAGGAACTACCTGTTCATGAACTAGTGAAATATTAAAAAAAAAAAAATTTAGGGAAGTAATCATTACTTACTGGTTCGTTAACATGGTAACTAATGGTCAGTTCTTTAGTAACTACCATGGGAACTAATGGTCAGTTCTTAAGTAACTACCATTAAGGATCTTTAAGGAACTACCCATTAACTATTAATGAACTAGTGAATGAAAACAAATGAAAAAAAAAATTAGGGAAGTAATCATTACTTACTGGTTCGTTAACATGGTAACTAATGGTCCGTTCTTTAGTAACTACCATGGGAACTAATGGTCAGTTCTTAAGTAACTACCATTAAGGATCTTTAAGGAACTACCCATTAACTATTAATGAACTAGTGAATGAAAACATATTAAAAAAAAAAAAAATAGGGAAGTAATCATTACTTACTGGTTCGTTAACATGGTAACTAATGGTCAGTTCTTAAGTAACTACCATTAAGGAACTACCTATCAACTACTCATTAACTAATCATTAACTATTCATGAACTAATGGTTCGTTCCTTACTCGTTCCTCAGTAACTACCCATTTTTTGTGTTACAGTATTATGAAGTGTTACCGCTGTGTGTACAGCTGATTTAATGAGACACAAACAAGACAGAAGTGCTAATAAACAGCATTTACTACGATTATAACTTGTTGCGGGGAGGAGCAGCCATCTTGGATTTTTGAGGTCAGGTTTTGGAATGGGAAATACCAGCTCTGGTGACGTCACTGTCCCAGCTCATGACCTTTGAACCGTAAGATTACCAGTTCCCAGTTATAAAGGAATGCACGATTATTTTCTTACTAACTTTGAGACCCCCGAAGTAAGGACGGGTAAGGCGGGAGCGTTGTAAATTGCAGGGGGCCTAAGACTAACCAAAACCTTGGATAGCCCATCTCATAAAAATGATTACATTCTGCACCTAGAGAAACAATTCCCTAGATTGAACCATTCAAATCCAATCTTTTTGGGTTCATCCAAATGTATCCGTGGGAATGGACTTATCAAACTATATTAAATAGCCTTTGGCCTTAGCGTGTGACTTTAACGCTGGTGTAACTACAGATATATGTCTTTACACTCTGCCTGTAACTCAGAACAACTACAATGTGATTATCTCCATAACGCTGAGGTGTGGAATAGCATTTTGGTGAGTAACGATACGGCATTAATGGTCGTAACACATGGTGTGAGCAGGTGTGTGGGACCACCGCACTGATGGTGGAAACGCCATCTTTGATTGAGCTTAGCGTACTGCGACAGATCCACACCGGGGGGGGGGGGGGGGGGGGGGGTCTGTCATGCGTCTGCTGTGGCGTAGTATTTTGAGTGGTTTTCCACCTTGGGTTAAACGTGCTGAGTCGGACCTCCGCAGCCCCCCTGCTCAGTTCAAATTCCAGGTCGGTGAAAAACGAAAGCCAAGGCAAATCAGAATGTCAACAGGGGATCGGTAAACCACACACATGTTTCCTGGACAGCTCTGTCAAGGACCAGCTGTGCACACATCAGCCTCCATGCCCTGTGTGTGTGTGTGTGTGTGTGTGTGTGTGTGTGTGTGTGTGTGTGTGTGTGTGTGTGTGTGTGTGTGTGTGTGTGTGTGTGTGTGTGTGTGTGTGTGTGTGTGTGTGTGTGTGTGTGTGTGTGTGCGTGCGTGTGTGTGTGCGTGTGTGTGTGTGTGTGTGTGTGTGTGCAGTTCACCCAGATGGATGGATGGATATGGAAGGCAGAGAGACAGAGAGAGAGAGAGAGAGAAAGAGACAGACAGGGAAACAGAGAGGTGTGAAGACAGATAGATAGATAGATAGATAGATACCAATGGGGAGTGTGTACAGAAAGGGGAAGTTGGGAGACCGAAAGGTATTTGATCTGTGAAAAGAGAGACTCTCTGAAGTTGGGAGACTCTTTTTAGTCCTATCTGTTACCGTGTCAACACTTGACCCGCCCCCGCCCTGCATCCCTCCAGACCTTCCAAATGCTCGCCCAGTGAAGGGGTGAAAGGTTGGCAGGTGCCTGAGGGAGCAGCCAGCAGACTGGCTCAGGTTTCTCAGGTCAAGCAGCAGCAGGGGTGTTGGTGGGGGTGGCGGGGTGGGGGGGGACAATATGGCTAGTGTCCAGAGCTGACGGACTGGTCAACGCAGACCAGCAGTCCAGCCTAATCAACTTCATCTACGTGGGCAATGCCCGACAGGCACGTCTGCCTGCCTGCGACGCCGGCCACAATCAGCTTTCAGGGAATTACCTACTATACTCTACCCACCGCAAATCCATAAGCCTCCAATCCTTCACCTTTGACCTTTTCGATATATAAAGTCAAAGGTGGTCACAAATGTAAGGCCCTACGGTGCATTTGTATAATCATTATCTTCCATCACTGTCGACCACTGTGTTGTTACAGCTCCTGAAATAACTATGGGTAATAAGTAGTGAGGGTTGCTGATTACATTATAATGCATAATAATAATAATGTCATTGTTGCATGCAACAATTAATCAAATGATGTCATTTGTTTCAACACAGACAGCCT
>NC_139643.1:24631996-24659496 GCF_964638095.1 Poromitra crassiceps | reverse complement strand
CTCTCTCTCTCTCTCTCTCTCTCTCTCTCCTCCGCTCGCTCGGTCTCTCTGGTGGGACCTCTGAGGAGCCGTGTGTGACGTGTGGCTCAGGCGAAGGTGTTGGCTGATTGCAGAAACCTCTGGATAAGCAACAGCTGGATTTAATGATGCACCATTAAGGTCACTGGCTGTTCAAGCTGCACCTGCAAATCCCCTGATTTCACCCCCTCTCTAAACCTCTCTCCTCTGTCGTCTCTCTCCTCCTCCCTCGCTCCCTACCTCCTCTCTTGGCCTCTCCTCTTTCCTCCACCTTTCTTTTCGTTCCTGGCCTCTCAGCGTTCTCTCACCCTCTCTCCCTCTCTTTCAGCTATGAAATATCCCCCTCTTCCTGGCTCTTTATCTCCATTTTACCTCACCCCTCTCTCCCTCTAGTACCTCATATATCTGTCTCCATTTATCTATATGCATTTCTCTCTCTCTCTCTCTCTCTCTCTCTCCCTCTCTCTCTCTCTGCCTCATTCTCAGTGTCTCCCTCTCCCAGGCTGTTGTGTTGTGTCTGCCAGGTCCTCGGCCGGAGCACAGGTTTCCTGAGACTGGACCGGAACAGGGCTGCTGGCAGGGAGATACAGTAGTGAGAAAAGCCAGCTTGACTGTTCCCACTGCGCGTCGCACGCGCTCACTCACACTGACGCGGTGCAGGCACCACAGAGCCGCACGCCGTGCTGTACTGTACCTCATGATGCAGTGGAGGGTGAACCCACCTGGACTCAGTTTAGCAACCATTCTGTCCAAGACATGGAGCATCCGGACCTTGATGACCTGACCCGAAATTTCATTATCTAAAGTTTTATTTTAGCGTGCAGCAGGTAGCATCAGCCGGGTATAAGTTGCATGAAAAAAGTGGTTCTACTCCTCCAATAGGGAGAATTTATATATTCCCCCGCCCCCCCCCCCCGATTTGTTTATCCCCCATTAGTGCTAATTTAATTTATTTATCCTGGTTGCTACTCCACCCTCTGCCGATCTGGGGAGAGCCGAAACTGGCTCCATGCTTCCTCCGAGACATGGGCAGTTAGCCAGCCGCTTCTTTTCACCTGACAGGGGAGGCTTCACCAGTAGGACATAGCACATGGGAGGTTCACGCTATTCCAACCAGTTCCCCTCCCTCTGAACAGGCGCCCTTAACGACCAGAGGAGGAACCACATTAGCAACCAGGATATTGCATGTTTTGGTGAGGAGTTCCTATATGAAGGAAACCCCCAGGGGGCACGGGGAGAACATGCAAACTCCACACAGAAAGGCCCTTTTGACGACCCCACCCGGGCGGTGGGCACTCGAGGACATGCGGACGGGCACGCATTCCTTCAGCGCTCACAGCGTCCCAGGTGAGAATCGAACCCAGGACCTTCTAGCTGTGAGGCGACAGCTCTTACCACTGAGCCACCATGCCCCCCAATAGGGAGAATTGATGATGTATAAGAGATACAACTGTGTGCAATTTTTCAGTTTTGGAAAGGGTGGGGGGGGGGGGGGGGAATTGGGGGTATTGAGCTAAACAAATGAGTGGGAATATTAAAATGTCATTATCCCTGTATTATGTTGATGAACATGCACTCAATAAATAATTAATACAAAAAAAGAAAAGAAAATAGTGGTTTTGAGGATTGAACGTTTTTTTATATTGATGTTTCTTTGCTTTATGATGATCATAGACTGGAGTTAATAGTTTACCCTCTTTTTAATTTACCACTTACATTCATGTCTGTATCCGTGGGAGTGCAAACAAACGCAGAGATAAGCCTGCACTCTCGATCAATGTTGGGAAAACAAACTGCATGCAATAAATGTGGACAGACATTTACAGTGTATATCCTCGTCTTATCACAATATTTGGACTGTTTTAGAGTCATGCACAAGATTCCAGCATCCTGGAATCGCACTGCAAACTCCAAAATACAATTGTTGATTTCTGCTTTTATTTATAAAGATTTAGGCTACATTTTCCGCAGATAGACATAAGGGTAAAACTCCCACTATAATCTAGGCTTGTACATATTACACCTCGCATAAACACAAGAAACAGGCTTTGCCCCACTGGCCCGGCACGCACGTTGTCACTTACACTCCTAACACTGGGGCAGACAAACATAAACACCAACGTCCCTAGAATAACTCTCCATTTTGCCAAAAGAATGATGTTTACGTCTCACTGGCTCTTTAGTGTCTCCACGGCCCCCAGCTAAGTGAATGATGTTTACGTGTCCCACTCCTCTTGATTTCAGTGCAGAGAGGTCTGTGCCCTCTGCCCCCCTGACAGCACTCTGAATGAACGGATGTGACCCACAGCACCTAGACAGCCACTGAGAGCTAATGACAACGCGCTCCCACCGGGGGCCCCTAATGAAATTCTAGCAACTGTTGTTGAAGTCCTTGCTTTGGCATAACATTAGTATTTATAGATGGCTCTTAGCTGGTGGTAATGCTGATGCCATTTTCAAAATGGCTTTTCTAAATTGAGGGTACGAGAGAGAGAGAGAGAAACAATTAGGGGGCTAATGTGTGTTGAAAGTGTTGAAGCTTGACTTGGGGCTAATTAAGGACTCAATCAAAACAGATCTCTCTCTCTCTCCTTCCCTCCCTCCCTCTCTCCCTCCCCTGACAGACAACTGGTGGGGGCGTTTCTGTGATGATTTCTGTGTGACCCACATTACATAGCATTATTATATCCTAAATAGAAATAGTGAATGTTCTTCTAATCACTGGCGCTCTATTTTTCATCCACTCCTATCTTGACAGTGGCAGTCAGAGCCACTGTGTGTATAGCCATGTAGAGATCTCTTGTCTGCCTCTGGTCTGGTTGTTAGTAATAGTGGCTGACAACACCATTTCCCAAAAGGCACTGCGGCGTGCTACGTCATATCTCTGCGCAGAGCTGAGTTGGCGTTTGAGAGAGAAGGTAAAACACCCGGATTATTCTTACTATAACTGATTTACTGCTTTGCTTTTAATGTGAAACAATCGTTAAACTTACGAGGCAGCTTTGATATGATACACATGTTTGTCAATGCCAAGTTGCAGTGTCCCTGCGTATCATAGAGCACGCTAACGTTTGTGCTTTACAGCTAAAGCTAACGGCAGCTAATTTGGTGGAATATTATTCCGAATGATGTAACCAATGTTACCACTTTCTCGAATGTAACGTCTAGTTTAGAGGTTTTGTTGAATCTCTATTCTTTTGACGTGTAACGTTACAAACAAGCAAATAACTGAAGTCGGCAGGTTGAGCACACTATTTGTGGCTGTGGCTTAGTGGTGGGTAGCCTACCTCTTGCTTGTATCCGACTCTTGTTATTCAATTCAATTCAAACTTTATTTCAGACCCAGGGAGATCCATAATATAATAAAAAGAAAAACAATAAAAAAAGGCAGTACAATAAATAGTAAGTGTTGATAACAGCACACAGGTTACCAAGATACTCAGGGTCTAGACATTTTCGCCAGTGGTTCCACAGTCTGGAAAAGAACTTGCCCGAGCTGCTTCATGATTGGTCAGTACAGCAATGATGTCATTTACAGATTCAGATGACCCTGCACATAAATCTAGACATTAAATTTCTGAGAACGGCAGAGCAAGGTAAAGGTAAGGTAAAGTCCCACTGATTGTCACACAATGTGTGAAATTTGTTCTCCGCATTTGACCCACCCATCCCCTGGGGGAGCGGTGAGCGGCAGCATGCGCCGCGCTCGGGAATCATATGGTGATCTAACCCCCCAATTCCAACCCTTTGATGCTGAGTGCCAAGCAGGGAGGCAAATGGGTCCCATTTTTATAGTCTTTGGTATGACTCGGCCAGGGATCGAACTCACGACCTCCCAGTCTCAGGGCGGACACTCAGACCACAAGGCCACTGAGCAAGTCGGTACCCCGATACTGACAAACATAAGGCTTGCACTAGAGCTCCTCTGAGCTTTTAGTAGCAGCCTCATGCAGTCATTATAAGCCACAGTAAGTTTTCTCATGCTGTTTTGTCTATAACGACACCACAGGTGAGCCGTATACAGGGGTGTACAGTATGCTTTAAAAAGTGAGATCTTCACAGAGATAGAGCACATTGAGAACTTGCGACACAGTATATTTGCTTGGGCATACAGCTTTCGTCGCTGCCTTAGGATGTCCTTATCATCAGAGAGGTCGTCTGAGATAACATGGCCAAGATATGTAATCTCATCACACGTGCTGAGCAAAGTGCCAGACAGGTAGAAGTCAGGGAAGATTGCCCGCCTGTCTTCTCTACTTCTAATGATCATGAGCTTGCTCTTTTTGGCGTTATAAATAATAACGTACTGTGTGCAAATGTTCAAGAGCTGTTGGAGACCAGCACTAGAAGGGCTAAAGACGACCAGGTCATCAGCATACATAAGATGATTAATAACCAAGTCACCCACCCTACAGCCCGTACCTGATGTATTTAACAGCAAAGACAAATCATTCATATATAAATTAAACAAAATTGGTGACAATATTCCCCCCTGTTGTTATGACGTTACCGTCACCGTCTCTTTCTCTCGCAGGTTGTTATCGACTGCTGTCCGTCCTCATCATGACCAAGCTGTTGGAGTGGGTGTCTGGCGTGTCTCTGCTGGGCGCAGCCTGGGCTCTGGTCACTTTCGACCTGCTGGACCTCAGCCTACCACAGACTTACAGGGAGGTCGCCTGGCCCATGCCTCTGTATCTGTTGGTGTCGTTCGGCTGCTACTCTCTGGCCACCGTGGGATACAGGGTGGCCACCTTCAATGACTGTGATGAGGCGGCGAAGGAGCTGCAGGAACAGATCAAAGAAGCCAAAGAGGACCTGAGGAGAAAGGGCTTGAAGATGGACTAGAGATTGAGAAGCACCGCCTTCTAGAGACTTCTTGAGAGACTCTGACCGGAGAGACAAAAAGCTGACACACTTTGCAGTTGCTGTTGTTGAGGATGTGATCGTGGTCCGAGTGTCTTTCCCGTTCTTACCAGCAGATATGATCTGAATATCCATCATCACTTACTTTTGAGCAGTGATGTTAGTGTTTAGATAGCCCGCCTCAGTAACAGCTTGTTAAAAATTAGCTATTGATCAGCTGTACTTGAAGAAATGAGAAATGCAAGTAACTCAGAATAAGTTCCTGAGTTACTCTACAATCTTTTTTTTTGGCCAGCGCAAGCGGGCCCTATATCTGGCTTTGTCCAGTCCAATTTGCGTGCCGATTTGAGTGGCGATGCTCGTGAACGCTTTTATCGCGCTGGCCATTATGCTAGGTTCCAACCTAGCCTTGTTTTGGTGTTACATCAGATTTATTTATATTTTCATAAACAATTATCACACAAAATACTCTATAATAATTTCAACCAAGTTTGAATGTAATTATGTAAAAAAAAAACTGCATCTTCACGTGACCAATTATGGAGCCGTTTGTAAGGAAATACCTGTTTTTCAGGCTTCTCTATGTCCTAGAGCACATCCTAAAAATATTCTTTGCAACCAGTTGTTGGTCACTGTGATATGCCAACTAATGAAACCCAAGGGTTACACTGGAACAGAACCTGACAAAGATTGCTTCCACAGGGAATTCTCAGCTCCTCTCCGCCTACCTTATTACAAAAAAGGCTATTATATAGACCTAGATGTGTGTGCCCGGAGATTGTTGCTTGTCAGTATGTATCGGCTAGATTTTATCTTTTACGAATTGTACATTCCATTGTCCCATTTCAGACTGTGTGCCCCGAGGCTATTGCTGTGACTTAATTAAATCGGAGTCTATTTTCCTCAGTTTTCTCTCCCATGGAAGTGCTTCTGTTTGGGTCGGGGGTCCGGGTGGGGGCGGGAGGTATGCGCGTGTGTGCATGAATGCTTGCAAATATGATGAATGTCTTCTCCAATCAAGAACCACATGGCCTGCAGGCTCTATATCAACTGCTCAATGCCTCCCTCTGTGCAAGAGACAGATCTCTTTTGTCCCACTCTGTAGCCAACAGTATAAAATATACATGACATAGCCTTTCCCTCTTTCGCCTTACAGAGGGTTATTTCATTCAGAATATGTAAGCTAAGTATGTAGTCGGCTATAGGGGGCAGCTGTGGCTCGAGCTGAAGCGGGTCGGCCACTAATCAGAAGGTCGGTGGTTCGATCCCTGTCTCCTCCAAGTCCGTATGTCGAAGTGTCCTTGGGTAAGATACTGAACCCCAAATTGCTCCTACTCTTGTGTGGTGGCTTGCTGCCATTGGTGTATGAATGGGTGACTAGGCATTGTTGCACAGCATTTTGAGTGGTCGGTAGACTAGAAAGGCGCTATATAAATGCAGTCCCATTTACCATTTTAGTCCAGAACTAATGTGAGTTTGGCAAGTACTGTGCAGTTCTTTGTGTCAGCCTTAAAACGCTGCCTGTGCTCATTTTCACTGACTCCTGCTGTGCATAAACAAAGGCTAGCCTGGGCCAAAGGCGTCATTATAGGCTTTCAAAAGCTCCCATAACTTCAGAACAAGTCCAAAAAGAGTTGGCAGTTCAGAACAAGTCCAAAAAGAGTTGGCAGGTCAGAACAAGTCCAAAAGCAGTTGGCAGTTCTCTCGGTGTGCGAGAGGAGATCTGCCTGGTGTGTGCCGTTTGGCTGCAGCTCCATCATGCCTCGCAACGCCGCCCCCCCGTGAAGATCTGCAAGCAAGCTGCTGAGAGCAGACTGGATGAAACGCAACCTGTGATTTAGCAGAGAAAAAGCTAATTTGGCAGTTACACCAAAAACGCCTCCCTTGGTAGGCAGTTATGTTCTGACTCATAGCCACATGTGAAATAATTGAGTTAATCCCTCTTCTTTGTCACCCTTCTCTCTAAATCCAACTTTGAAGACGTTCATCTGTTCAGTGAATTTCCGCAGGCTGTCTTGACAAAACGCTTTTATTTGGATAATAATGCCATAGCATTCGTACATTAATTGACCTCTCATTGTCATGTGAGCATCCGGTATAAAAAACAAGCATTTTTGTAGGCTACATTTGATTTGTATTTTAATCCCTTGTGTCAAGCACACACAAATAGCCATCAGCCAACCAACCATACATCATCACCAGACATTTTAATACCAACATAACTGTAATCTGATGCACAGACGGGAATGCAAAGCCGTCCCATTAGGAGTGACCTCTTACTCTCTCTCTCTCTTTTTGGTAATCTCACTGCATTTTGTTTACGGGCGTACGTGAGAGGACTTTACCGTCACCGCCGCTGTTGTTAAGAGGCAGCAGTCACATAGAGAGGAGGCACTTGATATAGTAACTCGAAGCACTGAGCAAAATCCATAATAATGATTGCATAGTAATTCTGTATCTGCCTGCATACTCACTCGCGGGCGGCCTCTGAGGTGAGAGGTCTGCCCCTCTGGAGAGAATGGTGCGGAGCGCTGCTTTTGCATTTCAATGGACTTCTGAAAGAAATCAGTGCTCTCAACTTTGTGATGCATCATTTTAGCCGGGCAGCAAGCAGTTATTTTAAACCCATTGGCCGTCAGATGTTGTGGAGGAATAAAACTCACTAGAGAACTGATCATCTTTCCTTGCTTCTTAGCTGAAAGTATGAGACATTGGCAGCCCAGCACAGGTCCTTCATTCATCCAAACTCTCACAGTAATCTTCCTGAAGGTCTCGCCTACACAAGAGAAGAATCACATCGCTACAATGCAGACACCTTGAATTACATAAACAATGACTACTACCGTCTGGTCTGCTGAATGGGAGACTATCAAACTGTGTACATGAGCACTGACTGATGCCTGATGTCAACCAGACATCTGTCATATAGTGAGTTATAAACACTGTCAGTTAATGTGTCAGTGTGCCATAAACATAAATACTAACAAATAGGGTGACTTCAGGTATTATGGGACACTTTAACTATAGAGGGTATATTTTCATGCCTGATGAGTGAAAATAAACCTTTTTAAAAAGTTTTTATTTTCAGGCATGAAAATATACCCTCCATAGTTAAAGTATCCCATAATACCTGAAGTCAGCCCTACTACCCCCTCCCCCTTTTTTATTATTATTATTATTATTACCTTTATTATTATTATTATTATTATTATTATTATTATTATTATTATTATTATTATTATTAATATTATTAATATTATTGTTGTTGTTCTTGTTGTTATTGTTGTTGTTGTTGTTGTTGTTGTTGTTGTTATTATTATTGTTATCATCATCATTATCATCATTATTATTATTATTATTAATAATAACTGTTACAGGTCACTTTCAGGTGAGAGGTTAGTCCAGGATTGGATGACTCCTCATTGGAAACATACCAATTAAACACAAAGTTGACCAAAAGTTGAGATTCCATTGTACATTGGACATGGAGACACTGATTTGTTGTGAATGATCTGAATTATTCATTCTATTATTGTATCACAAAGTGGTAAGTTCTGTATGCTTGCTCATGTATCAAACTCTTCCCTACATCGCTTAGTGAGAGATCATGCCAAAATCCTCTTTGTCGCAACTGTGGGTTTTTTGTGTGCCTGTATTCTTTTTTGGCGTTTCTGGAGTGGGCCTACAGTACGTGCCATTTAGCAGTATTTCATGAGTGGTCTGTCTGGCTTTGGCAGCGGCTGATTTGACAATCGACCGGGGCTGAGAGAGAGCCATGACTTATGTGCACACAATGTTCTTCGCCCTCTGCTCCCTCTGAGGTGGCACGGTGGACAGAGACAGTAGAGAGGAGAGGAGCTAGCTCCAACAACAGGAACAAACACAACTAGAGGCAGAGAGGGGCAAGTCGCAGGGTCGCGCCCGCAGCATGGCCCCCACGTAGAGAGCTTCCAACACTATCAAAAAACAGCTTTGCTGGAGACAGTCAGTGTGACACTGCCGGGAGCAAATCCATCCGCACATAGGCTGAGAACCAAGACTGAAAAAATGATAGGTTATCGTTTTTCCTCACAGAAAAGACGTTTTTCCCACCCACACATTTCACAGCAAAACCTCAAAACCATCGAGAGAGACGGAGAGAAAGAGAGATGGAGTTAGTTGACAAGGTCAGAGAAGAAAGAGGGAGGCGATCAAGACATAGATAGATAGACAGACAGACAGACAGACAGACAGACAGACAGACAGACAGACAGACAGACAGACAGACAGACAGAGACAGACAGACAGAGACAGACAGATGAGACAGACAGACAGACAGACATCAGATGGACACAGACAGACATCAGATGGACACAGACAGACAGACAGACAGACACAGACAGCAAAAGAAGAGGAATAGAATGAGAGAGTGAGAGTGAATATAAATGGGAGATGGTGACTAAGTGACATAGACAGGAAGGAAGGATGGGGTGGAAAACGAGACAGATGACCGTGGCAGGGGCGACGGCACAGAGCGTGTGACACAGGGACTGTTTTTCGGGAAGAGGAGGCCACACCCGCCTGCCGGCCGGTGGCCAGGGGCCAGCAGTGCCCTGACCGCAGCACACAGGCTCCCACTGCGCTGTGTGACCGCGCTGACAGCGTCCTTCCCTCCATCAGGGTTTATATCGGACATTGAAGATGCCTAGATCCTCTGTTGTTTGTTGTAGTCAATCTGAGGAAGACGATCTGCTCGAAATGTCACTTCGATATTAAATTCCCTGACCTCTCCATCATCTCAAGCCATTATTATAAGCAGCAGGGAGCAAGCAGAAGAGGGGATAAAAAGGGGCAAAGCAAAGTTAATCTCGCCCAACTGCATGAAGATGATGTGAACGAGAATCAAAAGTCACATCGCCTATGGGCCAGCCTATTGTTCTTCTTACACACGCAGACAAAACAGCTGCTTTTGATGCTCAGTTATGGGACACCGGCTTCCAATTTCGGAGCAGGATGGAAGGATATAAGAGCTGCAAATAACTACAAAAACGTTGGGTAACCTCCCCGAGGCCCTGTAGCGCAGAGCCTCCTGGCTCCAGTTAACAGGCAGGCCGGCCCGGCCCGGGAGCGGCCATGGCGCGTCCTGCTGATAGCGTGGCCTGCTGGACCTGACTCGGTCCAGAGACACACAGATAGACCAGCTGGTGCTGCTAAAACCCACTCTATCTGCTGCCCTCTCTCGCAAATGTCTTGCTTTCTGGCTGCGTCTCATGATGGACCCCTCCCAATTTGGAGTGTCACATCTTGGCTCAGCTCTAGCTGGTTCTGTTAAACCCGCCGACCGCTACATCGGTCCGTCCGTGTCCTGTTTTACTGGTTCTCGGGGGAACGCCGGAGTCACTATATACTGAGTCACTATATACTGTACTGCAGTCAAGGTTCTGTTCGTCTTCTTCTTCTGCTATAAAATATACTGCAGTCAAGGTTCTGTTCGTCTTCTTCTTCTGCTATAAAATCACATCTGCTCGCTGCAACTTTGATTCATGTTGTGCTTAAGTGGCGAGCCGGCTGCAAAGGGAGAGTTCTTTAAAGCTTTGACCGGGTCGAGTGGGTTCTGGAGGTGTGAGGATGCTGCAATTAGTCTGTGGTGGTGGTGGTGGTGGTCAGGGCCGTAGCTAGCTATGAGGATGGGGAGGTCCGGACCTCCCCTAATATTTCAGAGATTTTTTTAATATTTCAGAGATTTTTTTTTTTTTTTTTTTAGCCTTTATTTAACCAGGTTTGTCCCATTGAGATCAAAGATCTCTTTTACAAGAGAGACCTGGCCAAGAAACAGCAGCAACACAAAGTTACAACAAACAAACACATAAACACATACAATTGAAAAACATTAAAATGATCAAATAAAACATTTGCATACAGACAGCCTGTTCTCAAGAGATTTTACCATAGCCTTAAAACCATTTAAGGTTACTAAGCTATTAAGTTTAAGATCAGACTGCAGACTGTTCCATGCGGTGGGTGCAGAGAACCTAAAAGCTTTCTTCCCCAATTCAGTTCGGACTTTGGGAACAGAAAATTGTAGAGTGTCCTGAGAACGAAGATTGTAAAAAAATAAAACAATCTGCATGGAAAACAGGAAAAGCATGAAAAACACGGGATCGCTTTTATTTTTAAACGAAAGGCAGGTCAGGCAGGAAGTCATCTGACGCCGCGTCCGCGGTAACTTGATTCTGAGAGAGCAGCAGCATGGTGGTGAGTGATGACTGTCTGTCTGTCTGCCTGGCGAGATAATTGAAGGTGAGCGAGCTGCGAGACAGTGAGCGAAGTGAACGACAGACAGTGAGTGACACACACTGACAGATTTTTTAGCAACAACCAAGAAAGTAAGTGTCAAGTCTGTCTAAGTAACTTTGTGTGTTGTGTACGGCTTGGGTTGTGTACCTGTGTTTGTAGGTGTCATTTTGATATGAATTTGGCTAAAACAGTTTGTGTTTGTTAGTTACAATTATGTTGACAGGAGAGCTGAGCAGGTGGTGACATGAAAGAGAATATACTGAATAATGACATCACAACAGTATAATCCTAATGTTGATTTAAAATGATATATTACTCTAAATATGGCTTACGCCGAATCCGCCTCCCCTTGCTGGACCTCCCCTATTTCGGAACCCTGGCTACGGCCCTGGTGGTGGTGGGGCCCAATGTGACATCTTCTCATGGGGCCCAAAATACCAGACGGCACCCCTGTATTCTGGATGAGAGTGTCTACTGAATTGAATGGCAAATTTCCCTAAGCCAGCATAGTTAAAGACATCATCATTCTCGGGTTGTTCCTGTTTCCTGTGTCCTGTGTTTGCCACAGTTATCTCCGCACTAGCCCTAAACATTTACTACGGGCGTTTAAAGCGTCTGCCACCACTGTCTTGTCTTGTTCCTCATTGCTGTTCACGTTTGCTCAAGCCAGGGCGCTGAAGGAGCGAGCAAATAGAGAGAGAAGCATCTCGCCTCTATACGAGGCAGTGGCGCTCAGCGGAGCCTCTTCCAGGGGTCGGCCGGTTAAGGGCTCTGTCCACCCTGGTCTAATTTACGATGCGGCCCTTTTGAAAACACTGGGGAGTTGAGAGGCGGTGGCACCACTTTTTTTTGATGCTACAGCTGCTTTTACTGTCATGGCCGTAAAGCTCCTCTCTCTCTCTGTGAGGGGGTGGAGACCAGAGAGAGAGAGAGATGAGAACAATGACTTGTCATGCAAGAGAGTGACTGAGGAGGAGGGCAGGACCAGAGGGGAGATGATCTGAGGAGAGCAGCATCAGGGGAGATGATTGGAGTGTGTGTGTGTGTGTGTGTGTGTGTGTGTGTGTGTGTGTGTGTGTGTGTGTGTGTGGGGAGGGGGGGGGGTCACAGGGAGGAGGCTTAGCAGAAGGTCGAGATAAGACAGTAGAAGGATCACACCTGTGTATTTATAGTCTCCCTGCCAAAAGGCAAGCCTATTGCTAATGAGAAACATAGCACTCTCTCTCTCTCTCTCTCTATATATTGCTAATGATAAACATACCTCTCTCTCTCTCTCTCTCTCTATTGTTATCTCTTTCCTGCCATTGGCCTTGATTCTCTTTGACTCCTGTCACATTAGTATGTGTGAGCCATTATCTCGGCTATTGACCGTCTGTGGAAATCCTTCCAATCTAATAAAAAGCAGGAAGTGGTTAGGGTTCCCGAAAGCTATTTCAGTGCTGAGATCACCTTGGTTCCTTACAGTAAGCAGATGGGGGGGAAAGTGATGTTAGCACCAAGACGGTTTTTGAGAAACTCTGTCCTCGGTACTTCAGCAGTGGTTCTCAAAGTGGGGTCCGGGGACCCCATGGGTCCTTGAGGGGGTTCCAGGGGTCCCCAGCAAAAAGGGGAATACTTTATTTTCACTATAATTCCATCCATAATAAGTAACACAATGACATGACTATTTTGGAAATGGGTTTCATACACTTTATGTAGTAAAACATCTAAAAGCAAAAATATTATCAGAGGAGGACCCTGGCACAAAATCTTATCAAATGGGGGTCCGTGGTCTAATTTGTGTCAGTTTAGTGAAAATGTTTGAGCACGGCTGAGCTAGAGGATTGGAAGAACTATACTTTAGTACAGACCACGTGGAAAAAGACAACACAAGGAAACGGTTGTGGTTTTCCAAAAATATTTTTTATTTCACATGAAAATTTCACATTTAGCATATTTATCAAACAGGTCTTTTATATAATCTTCTATATATATACATATTATACACTTTTCTTACTTACACATGTACAAAATAAGGTAACAAGAATTTCCGATAACAAAAAAGATCGACTTCAATGGTAGTCATATATACGCTGTTGTGCTTTGTCGTTTCAAGCCAGCCTGCGAGGTGAAGTTGTGCTTGGCAACTCGGTTGGATGCCGTGTCTTGTCTGGTGTGGAGTGAATTCTTAGCGGTAGGTAAACCTTCTACAAATACGTCAAAGTCCAAAACTGCCACAATTCCCTGTGAGAGTTGATTATTGATCTTTGATTCAGGTGATGTGGATTATTGATCTTTGATTCAGGTGTTGTGGGTTATTGATCGGTTGCTTTTGAAAGCATGCGTGCCGGTTCTTGCCTGGGCGACTGGGGGTTTAGACACGTCGTGGGAGTAAAGCACCGTGACAGTGATTGGTCCTGTCTCCTGCACTAAGAAGGAAGTGATGGCGGCTGTTCATCTTGGTCAGTTTAACCGATACAGGGGCAAGATCCAACAAACAGAGAGAAGTCCCGCCTCTCCTTGCTACACACAACATATATCAGTGTTTGCTTTTGGCAGAATATTTTTTTTGTTTTTTATTTATCTCTCCTTTCCACTCAATCTTTCCCTCATTCTCTTACTCTCAACCGAAACGCACACATTCCCCGTTTCACACAAGTACTACCTCTAACACACACACAGAGAGAGAGAGAGTGAACAGCTCTCCCTGTTGCCCAGTAAACATTTCATCTCTTGCCAACGGTAAACATTTCATTTCTTGAACATATGGTATATACATTAAAACGTCTCAACTCAGCTGCAAACATTATAAATTATCTTCACAGAATGTACACGTTAACACCTGTCAGTGTCATGTAGTGTTGCCGAGTGTCTGATGTCGGTGTGCGTGTGTGTGTGTCTGTATGTACAACTGTTGTGTAGTGTATGTGTTGGGTGTGTCTGTACTGTGCGGTAGGCTATTAGTGCTACAGTATATAAGCACATGGTCGAGTTAGCAAAGGAACGGTAGCCATGAGAACAGCCCCTGCTTTTGTCACTGCTACATTTAGAGAAAACCACTTGGGACATCAATGTCACTCAATACCATTACGATAACAATACAACAAACGGTGCACGACACTCAAAGGGTGGAATTAGTGTACAAGTTGAAGAGATGATGACTGATCTTTGGCTCAAAAGGTACGATATTCTCTTTTTCATGAAATGCTGATTTATGCAATATAAATGTATAACTACAATAATCCAAATAGATTTGTCTATCTCGTGGTGTCTTGTAACGGTACTCTTGATTGTTCTTCGGCCGGTTTAGGTTCGTCTTCAAAATTCTTCATATTTTCTTTGTCGTTTTCCCGAAGAGATTTTTTTTTGAAGACAGTTTAAAAAAAAGTAAAAAAAAAAAAGAATTTGAAAAAAATGGAAAAAATGAGATGAAGTCCAAACACGTCCTCTCGATCAATATTCACTCAGCACACTTGGTGCGTGATGTGAGTCCATCCGTACTTTACAAGCTTCAAAAGTCTCTCTCCCCTGTGGCCAGCACTGGGCGTGGAAAAGTGTCTTTTTTTTGAGTCAGTGGTCTCACCCCCACGGACTGTCTTCATTGTAGTCCCTGAAAGAGAATGTCTGGGAATAGCAGTTCTTTCGTGTGCACTCAGTGCAACAATAGCAGTAATGAAAATGGGACTAGCAATGAGAGGATTGAGAGGGATGTCGTCGTCGCTGCAGAGTTCGTCCTCACACTCTTCTGGACATCTGGCAGGATCACCACTGGGTCATCTGCTTGAAGATAGAAGAAGACACATTAGAAACGCATAAACGCATCCGCCTGGACCAATGTGGAACATCTAACCCCGATCTTTACAACCACCCTGGATACCTAGATTACAACCGCCCTGGATAATTAGGGATAATTAGAATGGGAGGCTGGGTTGGTCAACATACCTGCAGGCAGTCTGTTGGAGGGGTTGTGAGCTCCGCCTCCAGCCGCACCTGTACCTCCTCCTTTAGCCACTCTGGCCTCCTGAGAGCCTGGAAGAAAACCAAACGTACATCAGCTCCTCTGCTCGACTCCTTAACCAGTCGAACACAACTGTTATGATGAGGCGACTGTGCTGTTCCCATTCTGGCCAGCAGGGCGGGGCAAGACTCACCATCAGCAGCCACGACGTCCACCCTGAGCCTGAGGCACTCCTGTCCGTGGTGGTGCAAAGGTTTTGCTGCGGAGCGAAAGAGAGACCACGGGCGTTAATGACAGACTAACTAATGCACTTACACTCCCCCTGGCCCCTTAATCCACACACACCCACCCACACACACACACACACACACACACACACACACACACACACACAACACACACACACACACACAATTGGAGACAGCCATCTGTGAACAGGCGGAGTGTGTCTTGTCCTGCCGTTAATCTAATTACAGGCCTGGTCAGGGTGACAGCGTGGCTTGTTCTAGCCGTTACATAGGGAGCAGGGCAGCCATAGAGACTAGAGAGCCAAAGTGAACGTCACTTCCTGCTTCAGCACTGTACCAGAGATTTTCATCCGCCATTTATTTTCCCATAGACATTTCGTAAAATGCTTATAAAAATAGTTTTACTTCGTCAAACCAAACGGTTCAGCTATATTTAGAAACAGGAGAGACCGCATAAGATTTCACTCGGACCAAAACGTTAAAAAAAATCGCGGATTTAAAGAAAATATTTTTTCTGTGTTGTTTTTTTAAGTTTTGGTCAGAGTGAAATGTTCTATGGTCTACCCCCCCCCCCCCCCCCCCCCGATTCTAAATGTACCTGAACCGTTTGGTTTGACGAAGTAAAACTATTTTTATAAGCATTTTACGAAATGTCTATGGGAAAATAAATGGCGGATGAAAATCTCTTGTAGCCTACAGTGCTGAAGCAGGAAGTCGGCGGTCACTTTGCCTCTCTATTGCATAAACCTGGCTAACTGAGCCCACACCCAGTTAATGTCAACATCAAAGCTTCGCAGCACTTTGCCCCTTTGCCTCACTACCGTTTCTATTTGAAAAAAGCTCCCGAGAAAACGGCGCACGACAGTTAAGCCGTGTGGTGGTGGCAGGAACTTACAGATATAATAGTAGCTTTCTCCTTGGCGGAACTCCTTGCCCAGCGTGAAGGGAGTGAAGCGCTGGAACTTCTCGGAGAACTTCTCGGCGGCGTGCGCCGCGAAGGGGTAGCCGCACTCCCAGCGCATCTGGTCGTAGGACTGCGGCTTGCAGGAGGCGTAGTCCTCGCGCTCCACCATGTAGAGGACGTAGCGCTCGGCGTCCTGCGAGGGCACCTCCCCCAGCGGGTAGTGCGGGCACACGATGTCCAGGTAGTCGTTGAGTTTCACCTCCACGGCGTAGTCGTCCCACAGGAACCTGCAGACAAGAGGGGAAGCGGGGACAGGAGGAGGATGGTTAGGCGTGTGATTAATAACCACGGCTTACAGCATGGGGGCGCTAATAAATATACGCCTCAAAACCTGTGATTATATATCGACCGCTCGCACGTCAGCGCACAACAGGGAAATCAGAGGAAGAGACCGAGAGGCCTGGGAGAGTGAGTGTGTCTTTATGTGAGTGTATATGGTGTGTGTGTGTGTGTGTGTGTGTGTGTGTGTGTGTGTGTGTGTGTGTGTGTGTGTGTGTGTGTGTGTGTGCGTGTGCGTGCGTGTGTGTGTGTGTGTGCCTGCGTGCATGCTGGAGAGGAATGGGGGGAGAAAACACAATAAGGGAGAAGAGTGATGTGCAGAGAACATGTGCATAAATATGGATGAACGCGAGCGAGGCCAGCGGTAGCTGTAGCGGTAGCTGTAGCGGTAGCTGTAGCGGTAGCTGTAGTGGTAGCTGTAGCGGTAGCTGTAGTGGTAGCTGTAGCGGTAGCTGTAGTGGTAGCTGTAGCGGTAGCTGTAGTGGTAGCTGTAGCGGTAGCTGTAGCGGTAGCTGTAGCGGTAGCTGAGCTGTGCTGCTGTGTGGAGCGTTAGCATCGAGTGCACACATTGATCCTGTTTTCCCCCCAGGAGCTGGATGATGTTTACAGAGAAACATTAGCAGTCAGTTAGCCCGCCAAGGCAGGAGATGAGTATCGACATCTGCTGGGCTACACACGCGTACACGCACGCACGCACACGCACACACACACGCGCGCGCCCACGCGCACACACACACACACACACACACAAGCTGAATGCATAATGACAATCATACCTCAACAGAATCAGAAACATAAACGATCACTGGAATCATATTGTGATGATATGGTGATTTGGGATAACTTGACACAATTCTTCTGCCTGCTGAATTGACAATAACAAGCCTTTTTTTTTTTTACAATTTTTTTTTTTTTTGCACAAAAGTATGAAAATGTGTTAATGTGTTAATATTCCTATTTTGTTTGCCATCACACCTCACATTGCCATTCAGTTCAACTGGATTTCATGAGATGTTGCATACGTGAGCCATATCGTGATATACTGTACACACAGTACCGTATATCGAATACAGAACATAATCTTAGTGATTATCGTGATATTATTGATTTCAACCATATCGCCCACCCCTAACACACAACACACAAACACACACACACACACACACACACACACACAACACACAACACACAAACACATGTTGAGGTTGCTCGAAATAGGGACAAGGATAAAAGAACACGTATGTTCTGTTTAATCCTTTCATTAGGGTCAGAGAGAGACAGACAGACAGACAGACAGACAGACAGACAGACAGACAGACAGACAGACATGTAGACACACATAACATGCGTCTGCTGCTGCCTGTAGCCGCCTCCCACCACACGCCCTCTCATTACAAATACAGAGAAAGAGAGAGAGAGAGATAGAGAGACATAAATACACAGAGAGAGAGAGAGAGAGAGAGAGCAGAGACAGTCGGGCTGTCTCCCTGGCCTGCATCCCTCCCTCCACTCCTCCTCCACCTACTTTACGACGCTCTTTAAACAACGCTGTATTTCTCTCCTCTTGGACCTGGGCCAAGTAGCACACACACACACACACACACACACACACACGCACGCACACACACACACACACACACGCACACACACACGCAATCCTTAGCATTTATTATCGGCAAGGTGACACTTCCGCACAACGTAGAATACAACGAGCACAACGTGACAACACAAAGTTTAGACCGCTTAATAAATGTCAATCTAACTATGCCGAGGCCACTTCACTGGCACATTCTCACTCGCCTCCTCTTCCCCCCCGGGGGATTTCCTTGCACAGATATGGTGAGTTCCTCTCCGGTGGGGATTAGCTCTAACGGGGGCAGTGTTTCAGTGTTGCCCCCTTCTTCCCTGAGGCTGCCTGAGTGAGCGATGGCTCCAGGGGCAGCTCAGATAATGCGCTCCTCTCAGCCATAGCCATCTATCACCAGCCTCGAGCGGGCGGGAGCTAGCTGCTAGCAACACGTACACACGTACACACACACACACACGTGCACACACACAGACACACGAACGCACACACACTTCTCAGTAATTCCCATCTATCAACAACTAGAGCGGTAGCTACCTACTACTTGCACCCACCCACCGCCCCCCCGCCCCCCCTCCCCTCCCCTTCACACACACACACACACACACACACACACACACACACACACACACACACACACACACACACAGACACACACACACACACACAGTATTCAGTTACCCAAGCCGGTGCCTATCCATTTACCATCTCCTACCGTTCTGGATCACCAGGGGCGCTCGCTGGGAGAATGGATGAAATTCAGGGAGCCTGAAATATTTTCACAACACGCATCCAGAATGTGTGTCTAATATAATCATAATAATATAGGGTTCTGTTGCTTTTGCAATGAAATCCACGTCGGCCTCTTCGGTCTTTCAGCAGCCCCACAGAGAGAGAGAGCCAGCCAGGCAGTCTGTGTTATATTATATAGACTGCCTGCCATCATCCACACACAGATTCTGCAGCTCTCCCAGCCAGCCAGCCAGACGGGTGCTGTTGACACGTCAGCCTATAAAAACTCCACATTGCGGCCGCTCCTCTCGTCCGGTAGCGGCCCCGCCGCGCTTCAGACTTTTCTCACAGGGAAAATCTGGCGTTTCCTCATAAAAGCCCTTAAATGTAACAAGTGACATTTGTGCGCGTGTGACAAGGTCCATATGTGTGACTAACGATCAAAGTGCAGCCAGCAGAGGCCCCAGTTGCTCGTTAGCCGCTCGTGTTGTTGTTTGTTGCCGGGGGGACCCCCCCCCCCCCTGGGTAAAAGCAGAGACGATGCGGCTCCAAACTCGGGGACCCTGACTCTTGACTCCCTCCCCCATAACCCTCCCCCCTCATAACCCTCCCCCCTCACCCCTCATAACCCTCCCCCTCACCCTCTCCGCTTGACTGCAGTCTCTCAATACTGATGATCAGATTAGCTGGCAAAACCACTACCAGAGACTGTTAGAAAACAAGTCGCTGTTTTCAGTGCTGATGAAACTTCCGTCTAACTGGGCTGATAATAGTGTTTTTCCGCCAACATGGGGAGGGGGGGACTATAATAATTATAATTTTGCCATGGTCCTCCAGACAGCTTAGTGCTTATCTGCAGTTTGCCTGCCACACTCTGTTTACCAGATTGGCGCTAAAGTGTGTCCCCCCCCCCCGCTGCCACTCTCACTTCCAGCTGAATCGATCGCTCTATTGAACAAACGCCGTGGTCTGCTTTCGCCCGACGGAGTGATCATCCTCCCGCAACACACTGAAAGCACACGCAAACAAAACTCTCTGCTGCACCCGTCATCATCACCTCCTCCACCCACAGACCTGCTTACAAACTGGTTGTGGTATGGTCCCAATGTGTTCATCAAAAGAGGGTCGAGGGGGGGTGCAATTAAAACACAAAAAAGGGCATTAAAGTTACCCTGGAGGGGGGTAATTATGCCCCTTCCTCCCCCACATCCCGGGCCCCTTTAGGCTGAGAGCTGGAGGGGGGGGGGGGGGGGGGGGGGGGGGAGCCGGGGGGCATGAGTGGGGGTCAGAGGCCTTGAGCTGGGAATGGCTTTTGAAGTTTCTGTGTGTGTGTGTGTGTGTGTTCCTGTGTGTGTGTGTGTGTGTGTGTGTGTGTGTGTTCCTGTGTGTGTGTGTGTGTGTGTGTGTTTGTGTGTGTGTGTGTGTGTGTGTGTGTGTTCCTGTGTGTGTGTGTGTGTGTGTGTATGTGTGTGTGTTCGTGTGTGTGTGTGTGTGTGTGTGTGTGTGTTTCTGTGCGAGTGCTACAGTGTAGCTTCATCACTGCCAGCGGCTCATACAGTGCCTCTATTCACACTCTGCCCCTCGCTGATGGAATAGCTCACTTAGCAGAGAGAGAGCAGGGCTGAATACACACCCGGGGGGCCGGCTAGCCCCCCTATTATTAATGGAAATACTTTGAATTATCCTGCTGCCTTTTGTTGGCCGCTAACGGCTCGGCATTCAAACGATCCACCTCATCAGCTTCATTAACTGATTGGAGTAATGCACTTCAAAGAGAGCAGCTTCGGTCTGGGTGAAAAGGCTTAGCTAACACAGTCACCCACCCCCCCTCCTTCTTTCTTCTGCACTGTCATGTGACTTCCCTCTTCCAGACTGCCTCTTTGCTGCCTCTGGCTGTGTCATGTGACTTCCCTCTTCCAGACTGCCTCTTTGCTGCCTCTGGCTGTGTCATGTGACTTCCCTCTTCCAGACTGCCTCTTTGCTGCCTCTGGCTGTGTCATGTGACTTCCCTCTTGCAGACTGCCTCTTTGCTGCCTCTGGCTGTGTCATGTGACTTCCCTCTTCCAGACTGCCTCTTTGCTGCTGCCTCTGGCTGTGTCATGTGACTTCCCTCTTCCAGACTGCCTCTTTGCTGCCTCTGGCTGTGTCATGTGACTTCTCTCTTGCAGACTGCCTCTGGCTGTGTCATGTGACTTCCCTCTTCCAGACTGCCTCTTTGCTGCCTCTGGCTGTGTCATGTGACTTCCCTCTTGCAGACTGCCTCTGGCTGTGTCATGTGACTACCCTCTTGCAGACTGCCTCTGGCTGTGTCATGTGACTTCTCTCTTCCAGACTGCCTCTGTGTTGCCTCTGGCTGTGTCATGTGACTTCACTCTTCCAGACTGCCTCTTTGCTGCCTCTGGCTGTGTCATGTGACTTCCCTCTTGCAGACTGCCTCTGGCTGTGTCATGTGACTTCCCTCTTGCAGACTGCCTCTGGCTGTGTCATGTGACTTCTCTCTTCCAGACTGCCTCTGTGTTGCCTCTGGCTGTGTCATGTGACTTCACTCTTCCAGACTGCCTCTTTGCTGCCTCTGGCTGTGTCATGTGACTTCCCTCTTGCAGACTGCCTCTGGCTGTGTCATGTGACTTCTCTCTTCCAGACTGCCTCTGTGTTGCCTCTGGCTGTGTCATGTGACTTCTCTCTTCCAGACTGCCTCTTTGCTGCCTCTGGCTGTGTCATGTGACTTCCCTCTTGCAGACTGCCTCTGGCTGTGTCATGTGACTTCTCTCTTCCAGACTGCCTCTGTGTTGCCTCTGGCTGTGTCATGTGACTTCCCTCTTGCAGACTGCCTCTGGCTGTGTCATGTGACTTCTCTCTTCCAGACTGCCTCTGTGTTGCCTCTGGCTGTGTCATGTGACTTCCCTCTTCCAGACTGCCTCTCTGCTGCCTCTGGCTGTGTCATGTGACTTCCCTCTTCCAGACTGCCTCTCTGCTGCCTCTGGCTGTGTCATGTGACTTCCCTCTTGCAGACTGCCTCTTTGCTGCCTCTGGCTGTGTCATGTGACTTCCCTCTTGCAGACTGCCTCTGTGTTGCCTCTGGCTGTGTCATGTGACTTCCCTCTTCCAGACTGCCTCTCTGCTGCCTCTGGCTGTGTCATGTGACTTCCCTCTTCCAGACTGCCTCTCTGCTGCCTCTGGCTGTGTCATGTGACTTCCCTCTTGCAGACTGCCTCTTTGCTGCCTCTGGCTGTGTCATGTGACTTCACTCTTCCAGACTGCCTCTCTTCCTGCCTCTGGCTGTGTCATGTGACTTCCCTCTTGCAGACTGCCTCTGTGTTGCTGGCTGGTTCCAAATATCGCCACTGTTTTTGCAGCGATGTGCCGTTTTAATGACAGTGATGCTCGGAGGTTCGGCAGAAATAACAGAGGGGCGGAGCTCTCGCATTCTCTACTTAGGGATGATTTGTGGAGCTATGGCAGATATGCGGCTAGGATTGTGTGTGTGTGTGTGTGTGTCTGTCTGAGCCTGAATATATATACACACACATGTGTGTGTGTGTGTGTGTGTGTGTGTGTGTGTTTGCATCAGAGTGAATGTGTGTCTGTGTCGAGTCTAGGGAGCGTTGAGGAATCTGGGTGTGTTTCTGTCATGATAAGGTGGAATAACGAATGCCGGTAATGAATGACGATGATAGCAGACAGCCAGGGAATGTCAAGTGTTCGAGTGTGTGTGTGTGTGTGTGTGTGTGTGTGTGTGTGTGTGTGCGTGCGTGCGTGCGCGTCATCTGGTGAAAATAGACCACAGTCTGTTCCAAGTCTCTCTTCCTCCCCTCCTAAGAAGGCATTCCTGATTTACTGGAGCCTCTTCAGGAGCAAGAGTCTAATCTCTCTTCTTGAATCTCTCTGGCCAGCGTTTGGCTTTCTTCTCCACCTCCACCCCCTCCTTTCATCAATCCATCACCCTCTCTCATCTCTGCACTCCATCGGCCTGTGGAATGCCCCGACCTCTGTGGCCAGGAGGGCCGCGCTGTGGAGCAAAGGTCGGACAAACGCCAAGTCAGCAGCAGTGGAGACTCTCTCTTGCGCGCGCACGCACACACACACACACACACACACACACACACAGCAAGAAGTCACAGTCCCATATGCATCACGGCCGATGCTGTGAAGAGAATCCACCACTCGACAGATCGATTCACATCAATTTAAAGACCCGTTCCAAACTCCAAACTTTTCCATGACTTTTCAAGGATCCACGATAGAATTTCCATATCATGTGTGAGGCGGTGACTAATAATTTTAGTGCTTTGAAAGTGATTGAAAAACATGATTTTCTTTAATCCACGGAAGATTACTGGAACAATACACACACAAATCCCATTACTTTTCCAAAACTTTCAAAGATTCGACCACATCCATGACTATTCCAGGCCTGGAAAACAGGATTTTGAAATTCCACTACTTTTCCAGGGTTTTTCCATGAGCGTGGAACCCTGACATGAGTCCTACACATAGCAGCTCCACTTAACCCAAATCTTTGAGCGCTGACATCCTGTGCCATCCCTCTCTCAAGAGGCCCAGATAATGACGCTAACCACATCAATATGAGCCTTTCCATTGGCTTACATCGTCCCGCTAATGTAACCGAAGAGGTGAGCAGGCCCGCGTCACGCTCGACTGGACCGGAATGCTGCTGGGGGCCGCCTAATCGGCCCGGTCCGAGCCTGGATTACTGGCTGCAGCGGAGGCTGAGCCGGGTCCATTCATCAGCACCAGACCCTGGCTAATACAGGGGGGCTTACGAGTGCACGGCGAGGCCCAGAGCAGGGGGACGAGAGCTGGGTACAGAGCGAGGGGCTGAGGCGGGCAGGGTGGAGCCTCTGGCCCCCATTGTTCTCACATAGAGGGGGTATTACCCCCTTACCCCGGACTTTAGCAGTTCAAAAAGAGCTACGCGGACTGAGTGTGTGTGTGTGTGTGTGTGTGGTGTATGTTCCTGTGTGTGTGTGTGTGTGTGTGTGTGTGTGTGTGTTCCTGTGTGTGGTGTGTGTGTGTGTGTGTGTGTGTGTGTGTTCCTGTGTGTGTGTGTGTGTGTGTGTGTGTGTACTGTGTGTGTGTGTGTGTGTGTGTGTGTGTGTGGTGTATGTTCCTGTGTGTGTGTGTGTGTGTGTGTGTGTGTGTGTGTGTGTGTGTGGTGTGTCTGTGTGTGGTGTGTGTGTGTGTGTGTGTTCCTGTGTGTGTACTGTGTGTGTGTGTGTGTGTGTGTGTGTGTGTGTGTGTGTGTGGTGTGTGTCTTGTGTCCATGGCAGCAGAGGGGGAACGTGAGAGGTGTTAACAGAATGATGAAACACACCAGACACAAGGGAGTCGTTTTGGTTTGGGACTTAAGTGAAGTTAGGTTGTATCTATCTATCTATCTATCTATCTATCTATCTATCTATCTATCTATCTATCTATCTATCTATCTATCTGTATCTGTGAATGAATGAAACTCAGTCGAGGGACTTTAGGAGAGAGGCAGCACGTGAATGAAGGGAGACGCCTTCCTGAACATCCACCATGAGGCAGCTGGTTAAGCGGACCTCTGCTTAACGCGATTGGATGAAGTCAAAATGTGTGTTTGCTCTGTCTATTTATCTGTCTACTCTCGTACATCAGTGTCAGGCCTCCCCGGGCCCGCCCACACTCTGTCTCCGCCCACTCTCTGTCCAGCTTTCATCACTCACTAAGCCCGCGGCAACCCCCCACCCCGCACCCGTCTCCCCTCCCCTCCCCTGGGCCCCTCCCCCAGACTCGCTGAACCGATCACAACCGGTCCTGTTGTCGGTATTCCAAATATGCACGTTTCTGACCGGCGCTCTGCACAACGCGCCGCGGCGGTGATGTCGGCGTTGCCATAGAAACAAATATGGTCCAACTCCTCTGGCTCCTCCCTCTTCTAACATAATATCGTAGCCTCCACTCTTTGTGACGCCTTGTGACTTTTGTCATCCGTCTCTCTCTCTCTCTCTCTCTCTCTCTCTCTCTCTCTCTCTCTCTCTCTCTCTCTCTCTCTCTCTCTCTCTCTCTCTCTCTCTCTCTCTCTCTCTCTCTCTCTCTCTCTCTCTCTCTCTCTCTCTCTCTCTCTGTCGTTAGAGCTTTTGTGTCGGTGTTGATCGTTGGTCATCGTGACAGCGTTGCTGCCCGGCCAGACGGGGCCTGCTGGACTCCTCTGCCACCCGGCAACGCAATAAAGCAACAGTCTAGCTGAGAAAAAATAATTGGCCGATTCCGACGAAGTGAGCAGACGTAGATGAATACGTCCGCTCTTTGCGGTCTGTCTCGCAGCAGCAGCGTCCCCGGAGTCATTTGTATCTTCTAAGGGCCGTCACACAAAAGGTCAGCTCTCACTTTCCCCGCTGACAACCCATTCCTCTCAGGAGGCAAATCTCCGCGCAAGAAGAATCGATTTCTCCCGATTGATTTCCACAAGATAAACTTTTATTTTTCACTGTTTTCCGCCAACATCCAAACAGTCTGGGCTACCTCTTAATGAATTCCACTGGGGGAATTTGAAATATATGAGAAAAGGGGCCATGATGGCTTTTTGTTTATCGTGAGGTGTTCTGGCTTACATACTGATAAGCTGATAGTTGTTATAATACAGCCGGCCTCTAGGGGGGGGTAGCAGTAAGAGGAACAGAAGCGTTATTGTGCATCTACTGTGGGGGAGAAGTTTACAAAGCAAATGCAGCGATTCAACAAACAGGACAAACAAAAGAAGAAGAAAAAAAGTCAGACAATGACCCTTGTATATACACACAACAGATCAAACACAATAGCTCATTTTCAGAGGAGACTAATTTTCCTCTTTTCAAACCCGCATATTGGCTCTGTTGGCTGCAATATCGGACAATATCACAAAGACTTGAAAAACAAATCTGTACGCGCACGCAAGCACACAAAGAGAGAGAGAGAGAGAGAGAGAGTGCAGGCGCGGGTTATCATAATTGAGCATCTAGTAAAGGAGTCTTTCATCCTCTTGCGTGCTTTTTGGGGGGGGGGTCTGGGATCGAACAGTCGTCGTCCTTGTTGCTGCGGACAATATGCGTGGCGGTGTGAGAGAGGAGGAGGAGGAGGAGGAGGGAGGAGGAAGATGCAGGGGGAGTCTGTGGCGTAGATAAGGGAGAGGCTATAGAGGATGGAACGACGTGCGGAGAAACGCCCGTGGGTGCTGAGCGGGGCGGGCGACACTGACCAGAGGAGAATCTCAAACAGAGAGAGAGAGAGACTCCACAAGTGGCGCATGTCATCGTCTCATCATCAAGGCTCTCCACATTGTCCCTCACAACACAATTAATATCAATTAATAACCACTAGTACTAATTAATGGACTTCTTCTCACTGGCCGTGTTGAAACGTGTGAACCTCTCCGACGAGCCGGTGGGAAATTCACTCAACACGAGGCACAGCCGGACTCCAGACCTGCGTGTGTGAGTGTGTGTGAGAACTGTATTGTTTATTGTGTAGACAGGATACGCCGTTTTCCCGGGAAAAGACGTAGCCAGGAAGTTCAGGACTTCATAGGGAAACGTGCACAGGGCACATGCACACACACGCACAAACACACTTTGGTAACACATGCACACACACGCACAAACACACTTTGGTAACACTGCCTGCCTGGGCTGTGGACGGAAGATACCTTTGGCCTGATTCTCTATCTAGTGCACTCAATCAAAACAAGGCCTTCTGCCTCGGACACGACGACAACAACAAGCGGGATTATTTGACGGGAATAAGATCGGCTTTCTAAGAACAGGAGGATTCGTCAATAGAAAAGTCTTCTTACGGACGATTACAGTCCGTAAATATAGGAAAACGTCCACACGCCCTGATGATCATTGAGCCTATAAGAAGCGATTACCAAGCCGCTCTACAATCTCGCAGTGTTTCTCCCCCCAGATTGAATTGAGCAGACAGATTACAGAGGCCAGATTAAGAGTGGAAGAGAGACAGAGACGATGAGGGAGAAAGACGGAGATCCAGACTAGGGGTGGGACAAAATATCGATACTTACGGTATCGCGATATTTTCACTTGCGATACGTTATCGATACACTGGCACCAAGTATCGATATGTTTATTTAAAAAAAAAATTTTTTTTTTTTTTTAATAAACAGGCTAAAATATTATGCTGTGTGTGGTAGTTGAAACATAGTTTCAAGTTGACGTTTATTTATGTTTGTAGTTGAAACAAAAACATAAATACTGTAGGCTACATGAATGGAAATGTTTGATCATTAATATCTACTTTTAGAAATTATATAGGTAGGTAGGTTATATAGGTTTTCTTGTTTTAATAATAATAATAAAAATACTTAATGTGTAACTTTTCCTCCGTGGTATCGAAAATGGTATGAGTGAGTGAGTGAACTCTGAGAGAGTTCATGTCAATTCTGCTAATAAATACATAATACCTGCTTGCCTTTTAGGGGTATTTTTTTCTCTTCAGTTACACAGATATCGTGAGGTATCGTAGGTTAAATTTCTTCCAATATATCGATTATCGCAGAATCGCTGTATCGTGATAATATCGTTATCGTGAGTTACTCCACGATTCCCACCCCTAATCCTG
>NC_139643.1:24619496-24624496 GCF_964638095.1 Poromitra crassiceps | reverse complement strand
ACTTCCAGACTCCTGTCTCCTGCTTTGATCTCCACTGGCTCTTTCTTCACCTTTTGGCTGTTAAATTCCATTCTGCATCATCTTATGACGTCATGACCTTTTGTATGAGGACAGGCAGTGACTGGCTACCTTACATTTGAAATATTTACATTTGTGATATTTGCAAACACTGTAAGTAAAATATACCTTTAATTAATTATATGAAATAATCCACCAAGCCTTTAAGAACATACCGTATGTTGAAATATACCCGACACATGTAGATGTTGAAATGAATCGATTGTACCTTTCAAAGGGTCTGAACGCACATCACATCCATGTAGTCGCACTGTAAATCCCGATTCTCATTTTCTGTTTCTCTGCCATGAATAATGTGGACCGCAGGCCTCTTGCTGAGCCCAGTGAGCCATGTTACCACAAGGGCTTTTCAAGCTTGATTCTGCTTGACATGGCACTTTATTTGCCCGGGTCTGCTCAACAGTTTTCAAATGTGCCACGGGCGGCAAACAATAACAATGAAAGGTGAGTACAAAGACGTTCAACCAACCCAGACGATGAAGGTAAGCAGTTTTGTCCAATACAGTTAGGACTGGCTTATTTTGAGGACATGGATACGATTCAGTGAAGTGGTCGTGCTCCATATTTAACAAGGCCAAGGAGATCATTTGGAAAAGGTATCCATACCGTAGAAATGAAAATAAATCAGTCAAATAAATCAGTATAAAATAGTATTTAAAATAGTTCTGTTTTGTTTTTGCCTAGAGGTGTCATTTAGATTGGGCTGGCCTCATGAGACAATACAATGAGTTTTGGAAAGCTTAATCACAGTGGGTTTAGTATAGCTATGGGCTACTTTATTTTTTGATTGATAGTTTACCTGATGCTGTCTGAACTGTCCCAATACACAGTAAAAAAAACGAATGTAAATTCCACTCAACTGGCGCTCCAAGCAAGTTAAATCCGCTTAAAGCCTAGAATACAAGACACCCACACAAGCACTTTGTTGAGCAGTTTACATCGAGGCTTTATTCTTGTATTATACACTTTACACAGGAGAAGATCCAGACACAAGTGAGAAGAGGAGTCCTGTGTAAACGCAGATGAGATACATGTTCTGTGTAGGATGGTGCTTAATACGATATTCACACTTTAGGAAATCTGCATCTCCAGTTGTGTCCAGGAGCACACTTTGTTGCAGGTGGGGCATCTGGGTACTGGTAGTGTATATGAGGAATGCACTCGCCAACCACCGTGAAGACCCGGGTTCAATTCCTGGGCAGTGGTACTTCCGGCTTGGTCAGACGTTCATACCGACACAAGTGTCCTGGGAGTCCTGGTCCTGGATGCTGTACTTGAGTTCCAAACAGCTTCATGAATGGACGTGAAAAAACATTTTGTTATCACATACAGTCCATGGTTATCAAAAGGAGATCACTTAGGCCATGTTCAGACTAGGAGGCCAAATCCGATTTGTGAACTTTAGTGACCTGTTAATGACTTTATCCAGATTGGTTTTATGAGTCTGGACGCTCCAAGTCTGATTTGTGTCACTTGTCCCAAACCCCATAATGGAGGAGGTAGTTTCCAATCTGCTTCAAATGTGCTTTTGACTGATGTGTCTTCAGTGCGGACGCGCAGATCCACCAAATCTGATTTGAACATCACTCGCAACTCGTCATCAAATGCTTCTGCGCAGGAAAACCACGTCACCAACGTACGTATTTACTGACGCCCACATCGTTACTATAGCAACCCATGCAGATAGGCTGTTTAGGTCTGGACACACAGATCCAAGTTGAAAATCAGATTTGTGGCAGTGCGGACACACTCCCAAATCAGATTTGGGAAACCAATCAAGATAATGATGATTAATGACTTTATCAGCAAATCGGATTTGCCTGTAATGTGAACATGGCCATAGAATAGCCTAAATGTGCGATTTGGTTAAAGAGATAGTTGAGATAGTATTGTGGAATTTTACTGTTTTTCCCACTCTTCCCAGTGTCATAAACAAATAAATTCAGACAGACCTTTTTCTTATGTATTTGTGTGTAATCTGATTTGTCGACAGCGATATCTTGGCTCAATTGTTGAGTTTCAATGGGATCAAATAACAATCATGATTGGGGGGGTGGGGGCATGCTTTATCCAGGCTTTGTCTGAGGGGAGGCCCACTGTCTCAGACTTTGAAACCCCCTGTTTTAGAGTCCTTTATTGTCTCAGTGGGCAGATAGCAGAGTGAGAGCGAGTGGCTGCCAGTGTAATTGTCATTTGCATCGCAGTAGAAAATTGCTGTGGAAAACTCTCACCACACTGTAAGCACTGATGTCAAAACATTATCGGGAGGCAAATGAGTATAGACCTTAATTTCATATCATCCTGTAATAGGCGAATAGGCAAATGACTAACCTAAAAGATCACAGACGCACACACATGCGCACACACACACACACACACACACACACACACACACACGCACGCACACGCACGCACGCACACACACACACACGCACGCATGCACGCACGGACTTTACACCTGTATGGCTACACAGATACAGACAGACACAAACACCAACACATGCACGTGCGTGCACACACACACACACACACACACACACACTCACGCACACACACATGCGTGGATATTTGCATGCCTGCATGGCTACACAACAACCACAGACACACACACACACACACACACACACATACACATATATGCATGATGCACGCACGCACGCATACACATACACACACACACAAACACAACCAAATTCACCTCAGACCGTAACCCTAACTGTAATTTGCCTGCGAGTCTGTTCTGCGGAGTGAAAATGAGATATAGGAAAATGATAGGGAAAACCATTTCATGGAGACATGGGAACTTGAACATCCATAATCTTTTTTCAACCATTCCAGGCAAAGTAATTAGATGATGTCATGTGCACTTTTCGTGATCCGGGACAGAATAGTCAAAACACTTAGAATCCACCCAAAAGCTTAGAAAGCTCCATAGCATTGTCTATGTTTGCACAACAACAACCCAAAGGTCAGTTTTGGGGGGAATAGCCCTTTAATGGTTTGACTTGCCTCTACCTATTGAACATGTTGTCATCATAGACTGTAGAAAGAGATGGACAGAGTGTGTGTGACGTCATCCATTGGTTTGTGTGGAGTGGTGTTTTGACCACTGTCATCTTGGTTTTCGTGCAGCCTGCGTGAGACGGCGGGGGGAGAGACCGGGGGTTTCCCACAGAGCCGCAGCTCCGCCTGCTATTGGTCCGTGATCGGCAAGCTGCATGATTACTGGACAGGAAAACTGTCAATCATGCCCAAAGCATTGTTTTTTTTATCGTCTATTTTACTCTAAACGGGTGAGTTATATAAAAATTCACCCTCGTACGCAGTTGTTATGAAAGGTGAGATAGCTATAGACTAAAACCGCGATTTGAACCAGGCTGTAAACATGTTTAATCTTGTTGTAAAGTCGAGCATTTTAACATGGGGGCGAATGGGAAACGACTCCCTTCAAGTGGCCATTCGAGGAACTACAGATTTTAGTATCACTTCCGGCGGGGCATCATCTGTCCAAGCCCGAGCTTGCCTGCCTGGTCTGAACAGGGCAGCTCTTTGCCTGCTGTTGTGTTGAGGCAGGCTGCCGCTGTCTTCCGTTCTGCTAGTTGCTGCAGGAGTGATGCCTCCTTCACTGTGAATACCAATGAGGGCTTTAATGACAGACTGTCATCAAGTTCCCATCTCCTACCAGCCCATTGACATCATGGAAATGGGTTGGTGTGAGATGTTGGCTCCAGTGTCCGTCTGGTTCCATGCTGTTGTAGGCCTCCCTGGGCTGGCCTCGCCTGTACTGTTATTCAATGGAGCTCCTCTGCAGGAGCATGTTCCTGCACCTATGAGCTCCTTCATGGGGAACAATGGAAATGCAGTGTTCTCCTGTCATTAGCATCGCTCAGCTCTGCCCTGTCCTACCAAACACAGATCCAGCAGAGATAGAAGAACATCCAGCTCGTCTGTAGTCTGCCTGTGAAGGACAAGTCTGTGCATGCTCCTGTGTTTCTGCTTCTGCTGCCACCAAAGAGCTGAATTTCCCCCCGACTTCTTCCCGAGGCAATGGGTGGAGCAATGTTAACGCAAGACAAAAGTAATCAGCAGGTGAGGGGGTCAATCAGAGTTGTTAATTACCCGTCGTTAATGATCAGAGAGATAGACAAAGCCGGTGGTTGATTATGCTTAGATGTGGCCTATGATCTGTGTGCTGCTGGCTGAGAGATCAGTGTTCAGGTATAGTCTATTAAAATGACACCACCAAAGAGCCCAGAAGCCACTGTGCTCAGACCAGCGTTCTAGTCGAGTCGAGTCGGATTCGGATGAAGATTTTTCTTTTTAGTTTTTAGTTTGTTTTGGTAATAGTGGCTAATCATTTGGCATAAAATATTGATAGCTATATTAATATTGTGACATTCAGGCATGTGTGTGTTCCACCTACATGTGGATTCACACTCATGTTCACTAACCGTGCATTCCATTGCACTCGGAATTTCGGAAAAAATGATCTCCGACAGGGAAAAGTGCAATGGAACGGTCGTTCAAGACGGAATTCCGAGTCGGAAACTCGGGCATCATCCACCAAGCCCGAGTTTGCCGAGATAAACACTCTGACGTCACAATCAACATGGCGGCGCACAAAGACACACACACACTGTGATAAGTAAGAAGGTACTTTTTCACAAATGTTTCACTTGATGTAGTGTTTGTGTTATGAAACAACTTTTAGTTGCCATTTAAATTCACACACAGTTGATTTGTGCTTGATAGAAGCATGCGGTAGCTTAGCCGTCCATGTTTGTAGGCATGCATGTTTTTCCCACACAGATGCAATAGAGACACTGCATGAGATAGGCCACGCCCATCACGGGGGAAAAGCTCCGTTCATTTCCACACGCCAGCGTCATTTTCCTTGAATTAAACATAGCTAAAAGCTGTTG
>NC_139643.1:24599496-24614496 GCF_964638095.1 Poromitra crassiceps | reverse complement strand
ATGGTACACTCCACTAGCCAAACCTATCTCTCTCTCCATACGAACAGGCCTCCCTCTGCCACATGGTACACTCCACTAGCCAAACCTATCTCTCTCTCCATATGAACAGGCCTCCCTCTGCCACATGGCACACTCCGCTAGCCAAACCTATCTCTCTCCATATGAACAGGCCTCCCTCTGCCACATGGTACACTCCACTAGCCAAACCTATCTCTCTCTCCATATGAACAGGCCTCCCTCTGCCACATGGTACACTCCACTAGCCAAACATATCTCTCTCTCTCCATACGAACAGGCCTCCCTCTGCCACATGGTACACTCCACTAGCCAAACCTATCTCTCTCTCCATATGAACAGGCCTCCCTCTGCCACATGGTACACTCCACTAGCCAAACCTATCTCTCTCTCTCCATACGAACAAGCCTCCCTCTGCCACATGGTACACTCCACTAGCCAAACCTATCTCTCTCCTCATATGAACAAGCCTCCCTCTGCCACATGGTACACTCCACTAGCTAAACCTATCTCTCTCTCCATATGAACAGGCCTCCCTCTGCCACATGGTACACTCCACTAGCCAAACCTATCTCTCTCTCCATATGAACAGGCCTCCCTCTGCCACATGGCACACTCCACTAGCCAAACCTATCTCTCTCTCCATATGAACAGGCCTCCCTCTGCCACATGGTACACTCCGCTAGCCAAACATATCTCTCTCTCCATATGAACAAGCCTCCCTCTGCCACATGGTACACTCCGCTAGCCAAACATATCTCTCTCTCCATACGAACAGGCCTCCCTCTGCCACATGGTACACTCCGCTAGCCAAACCTATCTCTCTCTCCATATGAACTGGCCTCCCTCTGCCACATGGCACACTCCGCTAGCCAAACCTCTCTCTCTCCATATGAACAAGCCTCCCTCTGCTACATGGTACACTCCACTAGCCAAACCTATCTCTCTCTCCATATGAACAGGCCTCCCTCTGCCACATGGTACACTCCGCTAGCCAAACCTATCTCTCTCCATATGAACAGGCCTCCCTCTGCTACATGGCACACTCCACTAGCCAAACTTATCTCTCTCTCCATACGAACAAGCCTCCCTCTGCTACATGGTACACTCCACTAGCCAAACCTATCTCTCTCTCTCCATACGAACAAGCCTCCCTCTGCCACATGGTACACTCCACTAGCCAAACCTATCTCTCTCCACATGAACAGGCCTCCCTCTGCCATATGGCACACTCCACTAGCCAAACCTATCTCTCTCCACATGAACAGGCCTCCCTCTGCCACATGGCACACTCCACTAGCCAAACCTATCTCTCTCCATATGAACAGGCCTCCCTCTGCCACATGGCACACTCCACTAGCCAAACCTATCTCTCTCTCCATATGAACAGGCCTCCCTCTGCCACATGGTACACTCCACTAGCCAAACCTATCTCTCTCTCCATATGAACAGGCCTCCCTCTGCCACATGGTACACTCCGCTAGCCAAACCTATCTCTTTCTAAAGAAAACACGGAATAGGGACAGAGGAAATGAATGTTATTGGCTCATTTCCCCTACTCTCTCTCCTTATATTGACAAAGGCTCCCGAGCCAAAGCACCACGCCGGCCCTCAGCAAACTCTGCTTTCTCATTACTTAAAGAGAGGAAGGCAAAATGAATTTTATTGCCTCTGGTGCTATCTGTCGCTGCCCCCCCCCCCCCTCACCCCCCCTACCTCTCTGGTGCTATCTGTCGCTGCCCCCCCTCTCACCCCCCCTCTCACCCCCCCATCTGAAGTGGCACACTCCACCACTTTCCCTCTTTCTCATTACTTAACAGAAAGATTGGAAATGAATTTTACGGCCCTGTCTCCTTTCTTCTCTACTCAGCGCCGTCCGTCAGCGTCTCGGCCACGCTGCCCCTATTGTCTCTCTCCTTTACACTGTTAAAGAAGGAGAAAATCCATTTTTACAGCACCTTCTCCTCCTGCCCGTAAAGTGGCACTCTTCACATTGCTCGTGTCTTCCCTTTAAAGAGGGCGGAAATCAATTTACGGCCCCCGGCTTCTGTCTCACGGATTCCTCCAAAGACGTGGCACACTTCGTCTCTGTGCCTTGGCGGCTGCTGCCCTCCCACAGCCCCCCGCTAGACATTAGCATACAGGTGGTGTCTTTTGTCCCCTTCAGAGGCACACTTCTGCTGCGTCTATTGCCCATGTGTCCACTCCTCCTGAGCGCCCGGCCGGGGGGTGGGGGGGCATTGTGACTGGGCCCAGGGTATTAAAAGGTCACTTAAGATAACCGGCCCTTCTGTTGCCACACCTCCTCCCACACCTCCTATAGATAAGGCAAAGTCATTATAGTCTGTAGCTGGCCGGCCCCTTCTCTGCAGCCCATTCTCTGTGTGTGTGTGTGTGTGTGTGTGTGTTTGTGAGTGTGTGTGTGTGTGTGTGTGTGTGTGTGTGTGTGTGTGTGTGAGTGTGTGTGTGTGTGTGTGTGTGTGTGTGTGTGTGTGTGTGTGTGTGTGTGTGTGTGTGTGTGTGTGTGTGTGTGGCGGGGGGTGGGGGGTTGTGGGGTGGTGGGGTTTAGGGGTTGTAGAGTTAATCTTCCTTCTTGATCTTGGTAATGCAGTGTTAAATGGCTGAGCTTAACGTTACGTTTGACCTAACACAGAAATTTCCACAAGCGATAATGTTTCTTCGTTTTCTTGTGTTTTTCCCTCGGGAGCAGAGACGTTCATACAGTGCATCTCCTTCCCCGGCAGGCAGCAGGTCACAGGGAGCACTGGCTTCAAAACACCCACCCTCCTCCTCCCCCAAGACGTGCACTGTTACCACAGCCTCTTTGACATGACTACACACATATCTGCAGCCCAGATGCTACCCACCACCCACCCCTCCACCCCTCACCACCACCCCCCCTCCCTCGTACCCCTCCCTCCTCCACCCTCCCTCCCTCCCTCCTCCCTCCCGCTTGTGGCTGCTGCTCCAGCACTCTACTCATTAACAGCTTCTTAATGCTCCCAGATGGGATGACTGTAATTTATGGCGGCCTTAGTGTGTGTTTGTTTGTGTGTGCGTGCGTGCGTGCGTGCGCGCAGTGCGCAGGCCTATGTGTGTTTATCCGTCCAAACCTATGCGTAGCATATAGGGCAGATTTGTTTGTATGTACAACTGATTAGAGCCGGAGTACAAAGTGTGATCCTAATTAGATTGCACCTGTGTTATCATTTGAACTCTGTTCTTCTCCGCACTAGAACAGTAAACTGTGAGCATATGCAAATGTGTTTGTGTTGGCCCTGCCTCTCCGCCCTATGTGTGACTCGGGGCGAGAGCACGTATCTGTGGAGGGCAGCGCGAGGACAACCATTAAAAAGCGCATATTTCAGTTTTTTTTTTGCTTCGCTCGCCACCAGTGAGGGATTTGTCTCCGGAGCTGACCTCAGCTGGAGGAACTTTTTTCCATTGCGTTCTTCTTCTTCTTCTTCTTCCCCTCCGCTGCAAACGACTTTGCGTGTTGGTGCCGCGGAATTAAGATGTCATGAGCTGCTGTGTGGGAAGTCCCCCGTGTGCGCGGGCCCGCAAACACCAACATGTGTGCACAGTGTGTGTGTGTGTGTGTGTGTGTGTGTGTGTGTGTGTGTGTGTGTGTGTACGTGTGTGACGGGCGAGTGTCTATGTGTGCGTCGAGTGTTCGTGCGCTCGTGCGTGCGCGCGCGCGCGTTTCCGACTGATGTTTTCCGTGCCCAAACCTCAGCTCACGGATGCTGGCACGCTCACTCCCCTTCGCTAGACACTATCGATTCCCAGCTCCTCCCCTGGAGGGCGAGGAGGGGTGGAGGAGGAGGAGGAGGGCTGGAGGAGGAGGAGGAGGGGTGGAGGAGGAGGATGAGGAGGGGGAGGAGGAGGAGGAGGAGGAGGAGGAGGAGGAGGTGGTGGTGATGATGACGGTGGTGGTGGCGGTGGTGGGCCCGCGGGGTCGCGGAGGTTATCCGGATTGCTGGTCGGCCGATCCGGTGCCAAGGAAAGCCTGTTTCCTAGAAATGGAGAGAAACACGCCACAAACACTGGTACAAACAAACAAACGGACGCTTCCCCCCTGGACTAAACACAGGGCCCGGCGGGGGCGTACGTAACTGTAAAGAGCCCACCCGCGTTTTGGATACAAAGCGAACGTACACACAGACACGCACACGTGCACATCACGCGTATAAACACGCGCTCGCCGCGCACTACCCACACGCCCGTGACACAACATGAACAAAACTGCTGCGTTAAGAGGGAACTTTCCCCTCTTTGACTCTTTTGACCATGTTGCATTTCCTGCACCTCTCTCTCTCTCTCTCCTCCTGCCAGTCGTCCAACGGAACTCCACATGTGGTAAAAATACCCGGGCTGGAGGGGCCAGTCAGCAGCAGCAGGCAGCAGCAGTAGCAGCACTGGGCGCGCTCTGAAAACATAGGGTGCCCACACCGCCTGTTAGCAAGCAGCCGGTCTATTTGAGGAGACGTGCGCGTTGGGCAACAGTCAGGCTCCGGCGGGTGGCAACGGCGGCCTCAGAATGCCGCAAAGCATTGTGGGAGGGGAGCTTTTTCTGGGGGGGGGGGGGGTCTTAGCTGTTCCACCTTTGAGCACTTATTGGTAATTACTCCGTTTGGAGCTGAACGTTGCTAATGGTTGGCAGACGAGCGACGCACATGTGGAGACAGAGTGAAGAGGCTGAGATGATGGAGTGCTTATATACGCGGGGACACTCAGCGATATCCTGCCCACTCCAGCTACTTAGCAAGGAAAACACATTGGCGAGTGAGCAGCGGCGCACTCCAGCACACGTGTCAATGTCAATATACGTCCTCAGATGGACGCAGAGGCTCGGGGACAGAGGCTCGGGGACAGAGGCTCAGGGACAGAGGCTCAGGGACAGAGGCTCAGGGACAGAGGCACACCGGCGCAAAGGCTGCAAGTAAAACAAACACAGACGCTTGGATTGTGATGGTCATTTTCGCACACACTTTAGCATGCATGGCTATCACATACATACACACATACACATGGACGCACAAACACACACACAGACACACACACATGGATGTACAAACAAACAAACAAACACACACACACACACACACACACAGATGTACAAACACACACCTACACACACACACACACACACACACACACACACACACACACACACACACACACACACACACACACACACACCTAGTACACACATGCACACACACATCCATACAGGCCAAGTATGTCCTCATCTCCAGCATGCGTAGATAAGTATATGTGTGTATGAGTGTGTCCTCTCCGACTCGACCGCAATGCACAGCTGGCAGGGAGAGAGAGACCCGAGTGTGTCAGTGTGGTCAGGTCAGGGGGCCCGCGCTCTCTCTCTCTCTCTCTCTCTCCACTCTCTCTCCATCATTCCTGCTCTCTCTCTCTCGGCCTCTTCCTCTTCTTGTCCTCCCTTGTTTTTATTGTTGTCTTCCTCTCTCTCCCTCGGTCACATTTTGGCATGTTCGCACCGTCTGTCTGCCTATCCATCCAGACCGTGGCCCTTCCGGACTTTCTCCCAATACAAATATACAAACACAAGCAAGACGGTATATACGATCTTATCATTATTATTTTTTTAAGGGCCGGCAAAAAAAAAGAAGAAAAAATGAGAAAAATGACTTCCTAGAACTGTGGAGACATGCAGTTTGGACAGACACAAACAGACCCAGTGCAGACATTTTCATTCAGTCTATATTTGCAAACTGGGGCAGCCGGTTAAGTTCCGATGCATTGCAAACATCAACCATCCCACTCTCCATCGGACGGGGCCTCTCGTGTGAGCGCTGACCACATTACAGATACTCAAACTAAACACTCACAATGTACGAGCAGACACGAGCGACCATGAACAGTGAAAACCAACTTATCTAAATACTGTCACGGGCCAGGACAAAGTGGGTGGATTTATCTTAAACAACAAGGACATGGGAGGCACTGGCAAAATGCGAACCGGATCTAAGCGAGGAATTCAATTCATGTTCTGTCTTTCGAGAGAGAGTGGCTTTAGAGAGTAAACAGTCTATTTTATGGGGGGAGGTATCAATTAAAAGCCTTTTTTCTACAAATCTGTTGTTTTTGCACTGCAGCCACGCCCCCCCCCCCCCCCCCCCCCCCAGGCTTGCTGGAATGTAATCCATTCTTTAAACTCTTTAAATCTGTATTGACATTAGTGAGAATATACAGAAAGCCTAATCAGATTAGAAGTATTTAGCAATGCCAGTGGAGGGGAGTCAGCAAAAGTGGGATCAATGGGGATAGCGTTCCAAAAAGCAATCTGAAACGGTTCGTGTGCACTGTGTACCTGTGTGTGTACGTGTGTGTGTGTACCTGTGTGTGTGTGTGTGTGTGTGTGTGTGGTGTGTGTGGTGTTGTGTGTGTGTGTGTGTGTGTGTGTGTGTGTGTGTGTGTGTGTGTGTGTGTGTGTGTGTGTGTGTGTGTGTGTGTGTGTGTGTGTGTGTGTGGGACTGTCTATGTTGATTTTGTGAGTGTTGCGGGTGCCGGTGACCTTGGTGTGGGACTGATGCATTGCTATCTGCAGGGTTTTGTTGTTGTCGCTAAAGCTAAAACCATCTTGCCACATTCCAATTGGTTGGAATCCGAACCACCAGTGCAGTGGATTGCACCAATCAGCAATCAGCGTCCTATGAGGCAGCTACGGGCGGGCTGTGGTGTGACGCCAGTGAGAGCGAGCCCCTTCGTGATAGACAGATGGTTCATCCAATCACCTGCCAGGTATTTCTTTTTAAAGCGCCGTGCCCTTTGAAACGGTTTGCCAACATCGTTCCCATGATGGTTCTGTGAAAACAATTCATCTGGCAGTATCAGGTTATAGAAGTCCTTTCAGCGGCGTTGCACGTGGGAAAGGGTGATATTCGAAACTGAAAGTATATCTCTTCATGTAATCATGAGTACATTTAAACAAAAGCTCTGATAATAGTATGGGTGTTCCCATTGAGTATGAAAGGGAGATGTGGACATAGTGTGTGTGTGTGTGTGTGTGTGTGTGTGTGTGTGTGTGTGTGTGTGTGTGTGTGTGTGTGTGTGTGTGTGTGTGTGTGTGTGTGTGGTGTGTGTGTGTGTGTGTGTGTGTGTGTGTGTGTGTGTGTGTGTGTGTGTGTGTGTGTGTGTGTAAATGTATGCGTGCATGCGTAAGGTGTGTGTGTGGTGTGTGTGTGTGTGTGTGTGTGTGTGTGTGTGTGTGTGTATGTATGCGTGCATGCGTAGGGTGTGTGTGTGTTTGTGTGTGGGTGTGTGTGTGTGTGTACACATGCATGTGTGTGTGCGTGTGTGTGTGTGTGTGTGTGTGTGTGTGTGTGTGTGTGTGTGACTGTTGTGTTTTTGTCTGCATACTGTTTGCGTGTGTGTTTGCTGGGTGTGTAAATGGCCTGCAGGTGTTTTTTTACGGGCAGAACAAACACACCTGAGTAACTTCAGCTCCACGATAACAATCTTTCATCGAAAGCGATTAATTTCTTATGAGGCAGGAAAAACGTGTGATGGGGAGATCAGCTGGATCAAATATGATTAGCCTCGATATTTGACCTAAAGCTGCATGAAAGCCACTGAAAGATCCTGACTGTCATAATGATTTATTAACCTCCAAAACTTGGCTCAGTTGCCAAATATGTCTTGACATTTCTGGATTGAAAGAGAAACGACCTTGGGACATGAAATACTTGCTTGTGTGTACGGGCGACTTGTGTCTTAGCTTGAATATAAAATGTCACTGTAGTGCACATACAAGCAGCGAGAGAAAAAAAAAAAAAAAAAACGTGCGGTCATTTCAACATGGGGGAAATGTTGTCCCACATGGAAAAGAGTTCCTCAGCAACAATTAGGGTAAATGTCACCCACATTGAACACATTGTACAATGCCACTTGGATAAATGACTACCAGATAGTCAACGTGATGTACCCCCCCCCCTTTTCGCCCCAAATCTGGCAACATGGAAAAAGAGCAATCATCATAAAAACGCAGAACCGAGCGGAAGAAAGGAAAGAACCACATATTGTTCTTTCCTGCCAACATGGCGGTCGATGATGTCCCACGCGTTGTGCAAAACAATGCCATCAAATCCGTCTCCATGACTCGCCGTGACAAGAGAGGCCTTTTCTCCACGCCAAGTAGTTGCCCCCTCTAGCTTGTTTACTCCTGGTCAGAAATCCAATCTCAAATCCAATCTCAAATCCAATCAAAGCTCACAAGGGAAGCCTTATCTGGCCCATCGTTAACTCCGCCTCTCTATACCTTTAAGTTGTTTGCTCGACTTAACGAAGGATAAAACATACAGCTGCGTTGAATATATATTCCAGATATGGAAACCCCCACGAAGGAGCGCCGTAGCGCCAGGCGGAGGGAGGCGCGCGCTGCTCAGGGAATACTTGTTGATGACACGGTGCTGGCTGGCGGCGGTGGCTGCTGGTTTCCTCTGAGGGGCTGACTCATCTCAGCGAGTGAGTCTGTAAGGCAGCCTTCTCAGAAACCATAGAAGAAGAACACTGTGGTAATAACACAGACCCTGTGCCAAGGAAATCACAATTGGGTTTGAGCTAGTGAATACTAAGCCGCAGAAGTGTATAAGGTGTTCCTCAGCGGTTGCTGATTTATGAAGTGGGCCCGGGGACAATTAGAATAACAGTCAATATTGAACTAACAGTCAATTTTGGTCTTATACAAATAACACTTAGTATGGGTGTTAACCTGTTTTGACGACCAGATGGATGGTATTTACTGTAGTACGTCAGGACACTTAGGATAGTGCTAGATGTCATTCACTTAAAAGCATACACATTGGACTTAAACATAACTAAACATTCTGCGGTGCGTTGTATTGCACTCTCAAGTATAACAAAACTCAAACATCTGTAAAATACTGCACAATATCACCATGCAGGCCAGTTGCACTGTTTCCTCACATGGTAAACTCTATGAACCTGGAACCATCATCGTTCTATGGTCACAGGAATAATGTCAGGAACATTATTATATATAACATTATTATTATATAACAAACGTGGTTGGTTGCTTGAAATGTTGCAGATAGGAATTTCAAACGTATTCTTATTCTGATGCACTCATTGTAAATTGCTTCTAAGAGCATTCTGCTAAGAGCCTACAAAATGACCCTACAGCCGGAGGGAGAACTCGCCATCTTCGGGCTGCTCGGAGTCTTCTCTGAACTTCCCTGCAGCTGTGCAACACAATCTCTGACACTGGGGACCACTGTCGCCAAAAGACTCATTCTGAAGGAACGGAAGTCCTCCTCTTCACCTTCTTCTCAGGTGTGGCTGATGGACATGATCTCTGCTACACAGATGGAGAGACTCAGGTCCCTGAGGAACTGGCTTGGGGAAGGTTCTCAACTATCTGGGAGCCTTTTTTGGCCTACTTTCACGAGGTTAAGAATGACGAGTGACTGAGGTTGGGGGTGACGGATGGTTCGCCCGGCTGGTATCTCATGGACCCCTTGCGTGGGATCCCACGCACACTGAATCACATAGGCACCTTATGTGGCTGGTAGCACCATAATGTTGAATGTTAATGTATTTGTTTTTCTTTTCCTGTGTCTTGTTCGTATATTGTTGCATTCAAAATTGAAAATAAAATATATAAAAAAAAGAGAGCATCTAAGTGTCTAAAACGTAGGAATGTAAAATGGACGTTAATCTATGACATCATCCCTGGGCCGTTCCTTTAATTATGATGTTTTGGAAACGAACGACACGTTAAACCATCAAGTAGGCTCACAGAGTGGTGAAAAACATTGTCGGTTAATGAGGGCAGCATACGTTGACTAGCCCCGAGCTCGTCAGCAACGGGCCGGCCGGGCGTGACCCAGTTTAGCCCCGAGCTCGTCAGCAACGGGCCGGCCGGGCGTGACCCAGTTTAGCCCCGAGCTCGTCAGCAACGGGCCGGCCGGGCGTGACCCAGTTTCAATCAACCACTGACCTACTTCTTCCGCTTGACCTACTGAGACGGAGCGCGGCGCGGCGGGCAACACTCGCCGCGAGCCTCGTTTGCTGTTTTCATGTTTTTGAAGTCGAAAATGAAGAGAGAAAATAAGGGAATCTACTCGCATGAGAGCACGTGATGCAAATGTGTGAAGCCAACATGTACAGTGGGATTAAGAGAAGGGGGTCAAACTCAGAACATCTTTTCATTCTATAATCCCTTTATTTTTTAATTTTTTTTTATATTACAGTATGTAAGCTCTTATCCATTTTTGGAAGGCTTGATAGTTGCTGCTATCTTTATGGACTGACCTGCTTTGTGTTTCCACGTGGGTACACATTCACACTTGGGAAGTGAACCCGCCTAACCCTAGTAACAGACCACAGTCCTCTTGTAAGTATTAAGTTATTCAGCAGCATAGAGAGGTTATGTACTTTGCTCAAGGGCACTTCAACAGCGGTTATTGAGATTGGAGCCAGTGAGCTTCCAGTCAGAGCGCTGCCACTTCAGCCTCTAAGCCTCCACTGCCAATGATAATGAAGTCAAGGTGCATGGGTGCATGTGAACAAAAATGGTGGGCTGGAAAGACTAGAGCAGTGATGAACGACACCTTGTTTATACTCCTGCGTAATCCATGTTGTTAGCATTCTTAGCCGGCGCAACGGATCACGCACAGCTTCTTCACATCTGTGTCCAGTTTGTGACGAACGCATGTCGTTAAAACGATCAGTTACCTCCTTCTGATAGACACGCAGGTCTGTGTGTTGTCTAGCACACAACTGACGTGCAGCTGAAAGGTTCTTGAACGTAACCTGCGTGGAGAGATGGCTATATACCTCTCTCTCTCTCTCTCTCCCCGTGCGCGGCCTGTGCAGGCCGATCGATTTAGACGTGCAAAATGCAAAAAGTCGTAAATCAACCATGACACTGCCACCCCTGACGAGATGATTGGTTTCAGCTGGGAGGAGAGGAGGGAGAGAGAGGTATTAGTTAGCCGACCCATAGAAGCGATGATTGGTTGCAGAGACGGCGAAGACTGTCAATAAAGGACAGCGATGACCACAGCAAGGAAAAAGCCCCGAAAACAAAATGAGGGAAACTGAAAACAGCAACAAAGAATACGTCTCACGAGCTGTTGCAGTTATAGAGCAGAGAAACTGAACTCATTCGAAGGTTATGAAAGATGAGTGTTTCTGCCTGAGAGAGCAGTGAGTTTAAAGCAGGGATACTCAACTTGCTTTGCCTGCAGGGGCCGCTTTTGTGAAATGATAGGAGGCCAGGGGCCAGTTAATAAACAAACAATATACATTTTTATGTCAGATTGTAGGTTTTTGGGGTGTCAGCCAGAGTTTAGTCTGACAGTGTTGTGCACACCGGATAGTTAGGTTAAGTTAGTTAGATTAAGTACATACATAAGTGCCTGGGTAGCGAGCAGACGGCGGTATTTGACAATTTCGCTGCAGCTCAGTCAAACTTTATTCACGTTAGTTTTTATTGTGAATTACATGAAAACGAATGTGAAATGATTAGAAAATGGTCGGGGGGCCACTCTGCGCCCTGTGGCGGGCCGCATCTGGCCCCCGGGCCGCAAGTTGAGTATCACTGGTTTAAAGGATATGTTCACATCAAAATGGAAATTCTGTCGTTAACCCCCCCCCCCCCCGTGCCAGGGGAACTTAAGGTCGGATTACGTTTTTTAGTACACAAAGTATTTGTGTTTTTTTCTTCTTCAGGGAAACAGAGTTTCAAAATTCTCATAGACAATTGATGTGAATGGTGACCAACTTTAAAGCGTAAAAAAACAACACCAACAAAACTTGAAAAGATGCTACAGAGTGCAGATTTAAGCTAAAAAATAAATAAATGTAATAAATGTGTAATAAAAAAAAGCATCAAGTCAACTTGGCATCTCGGGGGCTTCTGGAGACTTGGATTATGCCAGTCAAGCCAGTATGGAGGTATGTTATGCCCCCCCCCCCCCCCCCCCCCCACCCCTCCTTTTTCCGTTTGAAAGTTGGTCACCATTCACTTCAATGATTTAAGAGAATGCTGTAACTCTAAAACTTCACCAGACCCTTCCTCAGTCATGGGGTGAGTATTTGACCGACTATTAATTTTTGGGGCGAACTTATCTATCTATCTATATTATGAGTTTAAGCGACTGCATGTATGCATACTGTATTTGTGTGCTTGTATGTGTGTGTGTGTGTGGTGTGTGTGTGTGCTTGAGTGTGCGTGTGTGTGTGAGTGGTGTGTGTGTGTGTGTGTGTGTGTGTGTGTGTTCATGTGTGTGTGCATGTGTGTGTGCCGGTGCGTGAGTGTGTGTGTGTGTGCATGTGTGTGTGTGTGTGTGTGAGTGAGATGGTGACTGTCCTGGGAGGTGTGTTGTTGTTGTGCGTGTTGCGTGCTGCTAAAGAGTTTATGTTATTCTGTCCCTCCTCTCTCCCTCGTTTACTGGCTATTCTGGGAAAGTCCCAAATTACAGTCTTTCAGTGTGTGGTTGGCTTGTGTGGTTCCAAATTTGTACTTAACCTACCCCTCCTGCTCCGGCCCTCTACCCCCCCACCCCCCCTGCTTGCTATACCTCCCTCGCTCAAACTGCACCACTCTCTCTCTCTCTCTCTCTCTCTCTCTCTCTCTCTCTCTCTCTCTCTCCTCTCTCTCTCTCTCTCTCGATCTCCACTTGATATCGCTGATTCCACCGTCTTTGAATGAATTGAAGAGCACTTTTTTTGAAAGTCTGATTTATTGAGTGTAAATCAAAAGACAATGCGCCAAGTAGCACACGGCACCACAACTATCAGGATCCTGAAGTCATATGACATGCGGGTTCTTCCGCCCGTCCCTCTGCTTCCTCTCCCCTCCTCCTGGCTTCTTGTTGTTTTGTCCCCTGTGCCTGTTGCTGTGGATGGAAGTCCCTGAATCAATGCGTGTCTCCTCTAAAAACATATATACTCCCCCGTGCGGCTTTACTCGCCACTCTGTTTCGCCTTCCCCCCCGACCTAGCCCGCCTATAATTACCATGGTAAACCTATGGATCTGCAACACTCCATTCACAAAAGTGTGTTTTTTTTTTATGTGCGTCTGTGTGAGGGAGATTTGTCTCTCTTTTACTTTTTAGATATGTGCGAGGATTTGTGCGACTGCTTTCATTTGGCTGTTAGCTTACCTAATTGCACAGTTCTATTCCTGATACCTGTTAAATCTATTGTGGTGCAGCGCCGGCTGACCCTGCACACACAGGAGGCCCGTGTGATATCGAATATGCGGAGGGGCGGTCGTTTATGGAGGAGCAGAAGAAGAGTCCTTTGGAATGTAACGAAGTGTTCCTTAAATCGTGATCTAATTGTACATTTAAAAAAAGAGTAATTTCAAAAGGAATTCACTTAATGAAGTAATAGTCGTTAAAATAGTCGTTGGCTGCATTAAAAGCGTCAGAATGCAAAGCCTATAACTGTACGGACACGGCGCTCGATCTCCCACGAGCTGCGCGCTGCACCTCCAAAAATGGGTCATTGCTTTTGGTAGCCCTCCGAGGTTTCGGGTATAGTGCTTTGTCATCGTCGCAGAATATTTTTAACTTTTCACAAAGTTCACTTTGATTTTGACCTTAAAACGCAATGACGCACCACACTGCTTCATTTGAGCTCCTTGTGAAGAGGAGCTGCAAAGCCATTTGTTAAGTTCTTTTCCTCCCTTACAGATGTGGTCAACGTTTGAAAGTCCAAATGAGAGTGCTCAAGCTGACGAGCTGAGTCACCAGTTTTCATTTATTCGTGACAGTATGGGATCTTCATCTTGTCTGCTGACCAGAGCGCAGCTCACTAGAAGTCTCTCCAAGTCCCCCTTACTTACTATTGTATATGTCAAGTGGGTGTTTGACCCCCTGACACCTTCATATACATGCAATTATCCAATCAGACATGCACGTGCTCAGCAGTGCAACGCATACCATCGTGCAGATACAGGTCAGCAGCTTTGGCTAACGTTCGCGTCATGCATCTGAATGTAGAAAAAGCATGTGATTTGCAGTGACTTTGACCGCGCTGTTGGTGGCAAACGGGCTGGTTTTGACCGTGGCGTGGCTGTCGGTGCCAAACGGGCTAGTTGGCGTATTGCTGAAATTGCTGATCTGCTGGGATTTTCACGAACAACAGTCTTTAGAGGTTACGCAGAATGACAGAACACGAGAGAGAGGTCAGAGGAGACATGGTCAGACATGGTTGGAGCTGACAGAAAGATTTCTCACATAACCTCTTTACAACTGTGGTATATTTTTAGATGTATTTATTTTCGTGGCGGCCCTAATGAACTTCTTGCTAGAAAGGTAGCTGTTAAAAGCGCTTGTTCACTTTTAGGAAACTGTAAATGGGCCGGATCTCTCTGGGCTCATGCGGTCGCTTTCTGGTCCCTTGCTCTTTAGTGATGGATCGCTAACCTCCTGAAGTGACCGCTTCACTCTCTCTCTCTCTCTCTCTCTCTCTCTCTCTCTCTCTCTCTCTCTCTCTCTCTCTCTCTCTCTCTCTCTCTCTCTCTCTCTCTCTCTCCCCCCTCCTCTTCTTCTCTGCCATACTAATCCATGTCTTCCTGTGGTAGCCGGCCGCCGTTTCCCCCCTGCTGACTGCTTTATGCGGGTGCGTTCTTCTTCTCCCCCTCTGTGTGTGTGTGTGTGTGTGTGTGTGTGTGTGTGTGTGCGTGTGCGTGTGTGTGTGTGTGTGTGTGTGCGCGCGCTTGTGTTAGCGAGCTGGTGAAAAACACATGACCACGATGAGTGCTCACCGCTCACCCCTCTAATCCTGTGGAGGAGAGAGAGGAGAGGCCGCCTGGAGGCCAAGCTAGTCCTCCCGCTCGTACGAGCCAACGCCGTGTGACATTGTCAACAGCGTCGCGGCTCCTCCGCGGCGTGACAGCTCCAGCGGTCGTGCTTTTTGCCTCCTCTTCCCCCCCCCCCGCCTTTTCTTCCATTCGGAGCAACAACAGAAAG
>NC_139643.1:24595366-24599296 GCF_964638095.1 Poromitra crassiceps | reverse complement strand
TCCTCAGCCTGATGGTGTGTCCTTCTCTCCCAGCTTCAATCCAGCTTCTCTTCAAATCTCTCACCAATCTTCCTCACCCCTTCAAGACGCCCATCTCTCGTCCGCCACAACCTTTTATTTTCTGTCTCTCTAACCCTCTCTGCTTCCCCTCTCTGTAAGTCTCTGTCCCATCTCCTTTGCCTTTCCACACTCCCATCACTGCCTTTCTCCCTCCCTCCCTCCTCTGGCCTGGTGAAAGGAGGCTTTATCGGCGGGTCTGAATGGTGCAGGTCCAGTGGAAGCCGGGACAATGGGGTCCATCATCAGAGGAAAGCTAGAGCCCATGAAAGAGGAACAAAGACCCCGGGCCCTAGAGGGGCCCCACTCTGCACCTCACTCACACCACAGCAGAGCAACAGCCTCCACCGCGGCCCTGCATGCTGTGTGTGTGTGTGCGTGCGTGTGTGTGTGTGCGTGTGTGTGTGTGTGTGCGTGTGTGTGTGTGTGTGTGTGCGTGTGTGTGTGTGTGTGTGTGCGTGTGCGTGTGCGTGTATGTGTGCGTGTGTGTGTGTGTGTGTGCGTGTGCGTGTGCGTGTGCGTGCATGGGAACAGACCTGTGTGTGTTCTTGCCTGGCAGGTGCTGCCCCTTGGGATTTCTGCGTTATGGATCCCCCCCTCCCCCCCTCCCTCCCCCCCCTCCCTCCCCCCTCCCCTCCTATCGCTCTTAAACAGGCTGCATTAAGGCTAATTTACACTCCATTTTCATACGGAAATAAATGCGTCCGTTTCGGCGTACTCGTCACTCACTGCCCACATACTTCCGTGCGTCTTTCACGTTGGTTATCATGTTAAGCAATACATCCACCAGTGGGCAGTAGAGAGTCAAATGTACGAGTGTGTGTGTGGTTCTGCTCCGTTTCATGCGTATGCGTTTAAGCTTTCAGAGGACGGACCGAAAACGCACGAAATGAACGCAGAGTACGGACAGAAGGCTCTGTCCGTCTCCGTCTCCGTCTTGAACGTAGAGTCTAATTGGGCCTTTAAGTGAAAGGGACGCATGGAAGTATGTGGGCAGTGACGGTTACACCGTTTGAAACGGACGCATTTATTTTCTTATGAAAATGGAGTTTAAATGAGCCTTTAGACCGCCGGCACCACACGTCCATTATAGTCCCAAATCCATCTTCCTGCGTGGCCTCCAGTGCGTCGTCACCGTGGTGACGCATCGTATACTTTGTGTTTGTTGGTGTGCAGACGCCCGTAGCGATTCACCTGAAAATGAACGTCAGCGAGCTTCTTCCCTGGCTTTGATTAAAACATGACGATACATGAATATGCATGTGCACTTAGTGACTTAGCAGCTGTCTCCTCAGGGGGGTGAAGCTCTTCACAAACCCAACGTGTTTGTGCAGAGAGAAGCTGTTTGTGTTATGAGTGAGCGGAGTGTGAGACGAGTCCTGCCTGGCCGACAGGTTCCTCACTGGACACCAGGAAGATGACTTAAATGGCCCATCTGTTCCCCCCCATTTGTCATCATCGTGGAGAAGGTCCGTTGCAGAATGCCTCGCACACCCTTTGGAGACGAAACGGGGTCTGAAATTCATCTCTCAATATCCAATTAAAAATGTTTGTCGTTTGTCATTCGAGGGACTTTCTTGTTATCCAGAACTGAATTTCATTTGGTTCAAAGAAATGATTTGGTAAAAAGCAGGTGTTCATTGGGAAATGTCTGATTTTGGAACAAAATGATCTGCTCCTCGTCGCATCCACACCTGCAATAGCAGCGCACAGCTCACAAATAAACCATGTCAGATTGCCACGAGAAAAAAATACATTATGCGGATTAGAACCGGTGGAATTCTATAATGAATATAGTGAATAACGACAGCCTCCTGTGGGAGATAATCATATCCAGTGTGTTGATATTGTGTCGTAGCATTTAGCATTCAAGGTGAGGCAAGGTCACATTCAGTTGACCTTAATGGGTTCAACTGTATAAATCAGGACACTCATTGATTCCTATTATGCTGCCACAGACCTGATCTGACCTGGTGGATGTGAATTATACAATTCATCCAGGGGTTTAAGGTGCAGAGGTCTCTCTCTCTCTCTCTCTCTCCCTCTCCCTATCCCTCTCCCTCTCCCTCTCCCTCTCCCTCTCCCTCTCCCTCTCCCTCTCCCTCTCTCTCTCCTCTCTCTCTCTCTCTCTCCCTCTCTCTCTCTCTCTCTCTCTCTCTGTGAGTGTGTGTGTGTATGTGTGTGCGCATGCACCTGCTTGCCTGTATGACGCATATTAAAAATAAAGGTGTGAACTGGAACAGAAAATGGCTTTTCAGAGTGATGCCATATAAAGAACCACTTATGGTTCCACAAAGAACATTTTAGAAGATAATAAAGTTAGTTCTTTATGGATGGTGGGTAATGGCACAAATGTGGAATATAACCAAACAAACACCTCGAGTGTATAGTGTAATAAAACACAGTGCAGGTGGAGTACAGAGCTGGTTCTTTAAAGAACCTTGGGCTGAAAGGTTCTGTGTGGGAACCAGGCGTCACCCTGAACAACCGTTTTCAGCACTTTATTTGTCTGTGTGTGATCAGCACTGTATTTATGTGCCTGTCAATCATATGCCTCCAGAATAAGGGTGGCAGTTGTGGTGTGACAGCGGATGCTGGCCGACCCGGACCAGAGGTCTATTTCTGAACACACAAGACGACCTGGACCAGAGGTCTATTTCTGAACACACAAGACGACCTGGACCAGAGGTCTATTTCTGAACACACAAGACGACCTGGACCAGAGGTCAATTTCTGAACACACAAGACGACCCGGACCAGACGTCTATTTCTGAACACACAAGACGACCTGGACCAGATGTCTATTTCTGAACACACAAGACGACCTGGACCAGATGTCTATTTCTGAACACACAAGACGACCCGGACCAGACGTCTATTTCTGAACACACAGGCCGACCCGGACCAGACGTCTATTTCTGAACACACAGGCCGACCCGGACCAGACGTCTATTTCTGAACACACAGGCCGACCCGGACCAGACGTCTATTTCTGAACACACAGGCCGACCCGGACCAGACGTCTATTTCTGAACACACAGGCCGACCCGGACCAGACGTCTATTTCTGAACACACAGGCCGACCCGGACCAGACGTCTATTTCTGAACACACAGGCCGACCCGGACCAGACGTCTATTTCTGAACACACAGGCCGACCCGGACCAGACGTCTATTTCTGAACACACAGGACGACCCGGACCAGACGTCTATTTCTGAACACACAAGACGACCCGGACCAGATGTCTATTTCTGAACACACAAGACGACCCGGACCAGACGTCTATTTCTGAACACACAGGACGCAGCAGCACATGATCTCCTGACTTAGGAGCAGAGCTAATCCTCGCTGTGTTTACCACACATCTGGCACAACAGCTGGATGGTCTGTTCACAGCCTCTCCAGGACCTCTCTGTGGGCCGGTCCATACGGATACTATCTGGGATCATGCGCCCTCGTTTGGATTTCCACCAATGGGCTGCGAGGGAGCATTAGTGCATGTACATGTAAGTGCTCCAAATCATCCTATTGCTACCGGCAAATTGGACTGTTCCACTTCGAATATGGTATTAGTGAAGGATTAATTGCTGTGTCCATGTTGGCCAGTGGGCTAGTAAGCAATTATACTATAAAGGTCTGCTCTTTCTTCTCTGGTGGTCTCCTGGTTCAGATTTGGTGTTCTCACCGCGGCAGAGAATGTATAGTTTGTGGTGGCAGGGTGAGGGAGGTCGCCCCTTGAACCGGAGGACCCGGGTTCAAGCACCGTGACCGCAAACATCTCCCCGCTGAAGTGTTTTAGCAAGATACTGGATTCTTAGCAGCTCTGAGGAGCTTAGACCTGCACTCTGATCTCCCTGTGGAAACGGGCCTTCC
>NC_139643.1:24577866-24592866 GCF_964638095.1 Poromitra crassiceps | reverse complement strand
CACACACACACACACACACACACACAAACTAAAAGGGATCTAGGAGGGGTTAAACAGAGATGGATGAATAATCCTAATCTTTGGGCTTTTGTGTGTCGGCTATATTCTGTCTTTTGAGAAGCAGCCGTCTTTTCAGACTGCAGGCTGCTCAGATGTGGCTTTGCTTCAGTCCCAGATGCCCTCTGTGTTCACAGTAAACACACACAGAAAGAAAGGCAGAGGTTTGATTAGTTACAGGTATGCGGCTCTTTCACAGACAACACTCGCTGGTCCTCTTCAAGTGGAAACAATCCTAAAAACTCTTGCCACATCTGATTCAGTGCAGGTCTATACGCTCCCTAACCATGCAGTTTGATCGTACCATAGCTTGGTGAATGAGGACCATTGTCTTCTCAAGCAGGACATCATAAGAGGTTTTGGATCAGACTAACATGAAAATGAAGAGGGCTGTAAAATGATCGTCTCAGACTACATCCAGCACTTCATATTGACTTTTTCCTTTCAACAGTTCCTCTGCTATTCTTTATTTATTGAGGTGGATTCTTATGGGTTTTGAAGCTGCAATGAAAAATAAATACATAAATTGCTAGCATTTCAGCTCTTTGTGAAGCGAGGATAATGCAACAGCTGTTCCATTGTTTTTAGCACATTTATTACCAGCTCAGTAACGCATTAAAATACATAAGAACTTCTTCATGTCATTTCTACTTACACATAGGTGTTTCTCATTTTAAGAAGAGAATGATCGGCAAATGGGATCCAAAAATCCAACTTACAAGTCGTAGCAATGAGATGTCATCGCATTCTTTCGCTTCTAATGATAGGATTTACGACATGAATGCGTCAACAGTCCCACTCAGTATTAACATCTAATCTATCATTGTGACTGTTCCCCATGTTCCATGCTGCTGGTGTCATCTGTGGCTCATCCAAGTCTTATGTGTATTTGGCTTTTAGGCTTTAGGATTATTTATACCAAGAATCATTGGAAAAAGTTTGTTGAGGTCAGTGCATGTCTGTTGAAGAAACATGATGAAAACACGGGACAGTTTTATAAACACAGAGGGAGGAATCGTGAATGTTTTCATTAAGTTGGTTTGCATATTTCTTAGGTGACCGTTTTGTTTCCTTGTGAATGTGTATTTTTCACGACGCAAAAATGTCTTAACTGTGTATCAAAGGCTGAACAGAAAACAACAGAAGATAAGCCCAATGAAACAAGAAAGGCTCTTGGCAAAATACAGTATGACTGTTACATCCCCGGCTCAAGGACACTAACATCGAGGAGTCAAACCCTCTTGTAGAAATGATAATGAGGTTTATTGTAACATAATATCCAAATGAAACAGGAGACGGTGGTGGAGGCTGGAGACCCTTGCTGCTGCTGCTGCTGCAGTGTCGGCTGCAAGGACAAAGAGAGAGAGAGTGGTGTGGAGGTGGAGAGGGATTTTATAGTCAGGTGTTCCAATCAGGGTGGCACAGTTTCAGGACACCTGGAGAAACACACACACACACACACACACACACACACACACGCACGCACGCACGCACGCACGCACGCGCACACACACACACACACACACACACACACACACACACACACACACACACACACACACACACACACACAAACTCCACATCCAAATTAAATGTCCTATTCATAACACCCCCACGCGCAGGGTTGTTCACATCAAGGCATCGTCTGACCTAAACAGCATCAGCCAGAGTTTTAAGGCAACTTACGACCTGGACAAGGCATCAGCCAGGACGTTGTTCTTCCTACAGATATGGCAGACCTCCAGGTTGTACTCCTGTCCTCAGTAGTTTCTCTAATCTAAAGCAACGTCCCTCGCTACTTTGGCGGCTGAAGGGCCTTCGGCTGGGAGCACCAACTGAAGATCGCTGCCATGTATCAAAATATATCTCACCTCATTCTAGATGACAACTCAAACTCCCACAAGGTTGTTTGACCTTGACGTGTTGAAGACTGTTAAAATGTCTGTTTGTTCTTTCCATCTGAGCCCTGATGTCCCCACCACTTCTCAACACAAAGTGACGCCCTTGATCCCACAGGAGGATGCTCCGCCCCCGAAGGACCATCCTGAAGAAGGACAGCATTACCTGCATCGCTTGCATCAACAGCCAGCTTGGAGGTGTGGCTGCAGTCAGGAGCTGCAAGAACAGGAGACAGAAGTGCGTTCAAGCTTTCAAAAACCTGCACACAAGTCTCTGTGTGGTCCAAACAGATACAGTACAGATACAGTGCACTGTAGGACCTCTGGACTGAGCAGGTGGGGCTGCTCACAGAACCACACAATTCCTGCAGAAGCTGATAATAACCTGCCATGATGGTGAAGAAGCGCTTGAGCTCTCATTGAATAGAGGGAGCAGACATTCACAATAGCCTCGACCCTGCATGGGCACACTTCCCACGACCAACAACCTTCCCCCCAAACAGCGTGGCCTGTCCAAACTCGCATTGAGCAGGATTGACTGTGCTGTGTGCAGACGCTCAAACACGACCTGAAGCTGCTCTACATGTTGGGACCAGGTGAAGTCATCGAGGTAATAAGCCTCACAATTTGAGACTCCCCTGCAGCACTTTATTCACCAGCCTCTGAAATGGAGTGGGAGAACTTTCAAGCCGTGGCAGACAGACAGTGTATTATTGACAAAAGCTATCAGACGTCACAAAAGCAGAGATCTCACAAGCTCTCAGAGTGAGGAGGACTTACTTGAACTTGGCCCAGCAATGCCATGTTTTCACATGTTTATCAGCTTCTCTTTGTATTGAGAAAGCACGCACTTTTCTGGGTTCACTGTACGGATGCTGCATAATCTGGGCTGCGTCTCCTACATCAATGCCATGCATGTAAAGTATCGTACTGAAGACAACTTGTGACCTAGCCAGCATCAGCCAGAACTTAAAGGAGAATTTCGTTTTTTTTTTTAACCTGGAGCCCTCTCCTCACATTAATTATTATCTGACGACTCATCCAGTGTTCTCCGCAGCGATTTGGTGCCTCCTAGGCGTTGTTTTGAGATAAATAGTGTCCAAGCCAGTCCTAGAATGGTGCTCCATCGGGGCCACATGGCACCGTGCTGTTCCTCCATGTAAATAGACATTTTTCTTCCCGTTTTCTACCGATATCGTCATATGATCCCTAAAGAAACATCAGACTGCTAATCACCCCCGGGCTATTTCCAGTAGTCTTTACCAGGGATCTCATTTCCTCATCCTCATTGTGTCACCAACTCTCGTCAAGTCCCCCGAGACTTTCCTGCCGGCTGGCCTGTGTACGGAAGCCCAGCTCCTGCGCTCATGACTTGACGAGAGTTGGTGACACAGGAATGAGGAAATGAGATCCCTGGTAAAGACTACTGGAAATAGCCCGGGGGTGATTAGCAGTCTGATGTTTCTTTAGGGATCATATAATGACGATATGGGTAGAAAACGGGAAGAAAAATGTCTATTTACATGGAGGAACAGCACGCTGCCATGTGGCCCCGATGGAGCACCATTCTAGGACTGGCTTGGACACTATTTATCTCAAAACAACGCCTAGGAGGCACAAAATCGCTGCGGAGAACACTAGGTGAGTCGTCAGATAATAATTAATGTGAGGAGAGGGCTCCAGGTAAAAAAAAAACTAAATTCTCCTTTAAGACAACTTAGGACCTGGACAAGGATCAGCCAGCACATTGTCCTTCTCGTGGATATGGCAGAACTCTAGGTTGTACTCCTGCAAAAACAAATTCCACTGAGGTGAGAATTGGTATTCCTGATGGTGTGAAGGAAAACCAAAGGATTGTGGTCTGTCTACCTACCACAAGTGGCCGGCTAGAAGTGGGTCAAAGCCAGAACAAGAGCAAGTGTTTCCTTCTCAATGGTGGAATAGCGCTTTAGATGGATGTCACACCTCTTGGAGACGTAGCCCACAGGATGCGCGCCACCCCCGCAGGAGCATCCTGGAGAAGGACAGCTCCACACACCTGTACCACTTGCATCAACAGCCAGTTTAAAAGGGCACTCAAATCTGGAACATTTATATTATGTATATATGTTACAACCCCCCGGGTCGAGGCCAATAACATAGAGGAGTCAAACCCATTTAAGTTGTAGAAATGATAATTAAGTTTATTGTAAGACATACATGATAAAGGAGAAGATGTTGGGGGGCCGGAGACCCTGCTGCTTCAGTGTGGGGTGCAAGGACACAGTGTGTGTGTGTGTGTGTGTGTGTGTGTGAGAGAGAGAGAGAGAGAGAGAGTGAGAGAGAGAGAGGGAGAGAGAGAGAGAGAGAGAGAGAGAGAGAACACCTGAAACAACACCTCAAAATCCACAACCAAAATCTCCTATTCATAACTATGACACAGAGAAAAACATTCCCTGAATCAAATGAGTCAGAACACCCCATGACATCTGAATTACTCTGTTGCAATAAATGGGTGTGCTCACAAGGTACATCATACTGTCCTGTATGTGCTCACAAGGTACATCATACTGTCCTGTATGTGCTCACAAGGTACATCATACTGTCCTGTATGTGCTCACAAGGTACATCATACTGTCCTGTATGTTAAACACACAGGACCTCCTGATGACATGCCAGTGAATCCTCACTAGAGCAGGAAGTTGACAGCAGTTGACTCATATTTGATCTGAAATGTGAAATTGTTAGAAAATTGTTTGCGACAATTCAACCAAAAATCCACCATGATTCCACCATGTTCTTTGTATGTTCTTATGCAGTTAAATCCGTATTGTAAACATGTGTGTTTTAGCTAGAAATCAGATAGCTAAGACTAACTTGTAACGTCACAGAGAGACAAAACTGGCGTAGCTCAGGATGAATTGGAGACTTTAAAACCACTTGGTTAGATTAAATTACAGTAATAACAGTTCTAAATTAGAAAATGTGCCCATATCACCATCAATTACCAGCTATTCCTAGCTTTTGACCAGATGCACAACATGAGGGCACATGTAGGCCTATGTATCTATGTACATGTACAGCGTAGGCGGTTGCAGCTAGGGAGCAGGAGGGGGGTGTGTGTGTGTGTGTGTGTGTGTGTGTGTGTGTGTGTGTGTGTGTGTGTGAGTGAAGGGTGGGTGGGTGGGGTGGGGGGGCTTAGGGAACAGTGTGGAGACTGGAGGGGGTACGAGCAACCTGATGAGAGACAGATTAGATCACATGTGAGAACAGAGTAGGTAGGCCTACAGGTGAGAACAGAGTAGGTAGGCCTACATGTGAGAACAGAGTAGGTAGGCCTACAGGGAGGCAGAAGAGACGAGTGACAGATTTTTCACGAGTGATGGCTGCAGGCAGGAGAAAATACTGCTCAAAGAAAAACACTTGATTACAAATTTGTTCTTTGACTTTCCCACAGAAAATGTGCAAAAGAAGGCCACCTTAATGCCGAGCAGACGGAGAGAATAAAACATGCAGTTAAAGCATCTTAAGCCTTATATCCATTTATAAACTCTCACACACGGGGGCGGGGCTGGGAAGCTTCTGCTAATCAGTGTCTGCAGAGCTACACTGCAGCTTTCAATGTCTTTTCTATCATTCATAAGGAGCTTTACCCTCTTAAATGAAACAGAAAAGATAACGGATTTCATTATAAAAAAGGAAGGTTATGCTAGTCTAACTTTTTTTTTATCACAAGCCCTATTTAGAGGGAGATGAAGACACCTCTGGCTTCTAGTTTTTTTTTGTCAGGCAAAGGCCTTAAAAACAAATTTGCTGCACAAGTGATGGCTTGTTGGTTGGAGGGGGGGGAGGCTCCTCCTTAGTTCTGGGCTCCTCTTACAGCCTCATATCTACAGTAGCTCTGCGTCATCTACCCCAGGGTGAGAGAGAGAGAGTAACGGTACCCTTTGTAATATTCCCAACATTTTCGCACATGCACACGCTCTGTCGCTGCGAGTATACTAGAGCCTGCTGCAGACAGCAGATGTGGTGCGTTTGATATTCTGCGATAAGTTTCCTCCAACTTGTCGACGCAGTTAGCCAACAGATCTGCAGAGGATTGGCAAGAGGCCAAATGAATGTACGCAAAAGAGAGAAAGCCCTCTAGGAAGCTTAAGGCCTTTCCTAATTAAGATGCACATTGACACATTTCCCTGCTTTCACATGCGGCTCTCAGCATGTCCACCAATCTGTCAGAGAAAACCTTGAATTAGTGCATTATGTTATGTACCATTACAACATACTCATTACAAATTACACGTTTTCATTTCAATTAAGCTGATAATGATTATTGTTCAATAAATGCATGTTTTTTTGTGTGCCTATCTCAAGGCAACAGCTATATTGTCCTTGTTCTAAAATTCCACATTTTGCTTTGACAAAAAGCAAGACGCACGCTCCCTCCTAATATTCAGGGCCAATTATGAGCTCAATGGAGACTATTAATAAGATGACCAACCCAAGCCCATAGACGCCTCTCTCCCCTGTTCTGCACCAATCAAATCCATACAACTGCTGTAACAACAATGGGAAAACAACAACAGAGAAATCGTACTTGTTACCCACTTGGTCACACTTACCTGTCACTACATCACCAGTGCATCTTCCCCATCCGCTCTCTGTTGGTGGCGAGCTGGCATCATATTTCCCCAGGGCATTATGGGATGTCGTTTGGCATCCCGAAAATCTCTCCTCACCTCACCTCACCTCACCTCACCTCACCTCATCTCCTCTCCTCTCCTCTCCTCTCCTCTCCTCTCCTCTCCTCTCCTCTCCTCTCCTCTCCTCTCCTCTCCTCTCCTCTCCTCTCCTCTCCTCTCCTCTCATCTCCTCTCATCTCCTCTCCTCCCCTCCTCTCCCCTCCTCTCTCCTCTCCTCTCCTCTCCTCACCTCCTCTCCTCTCTTGTCCTCTCCTCTCCTCTCCTCTCCTCACCTCCTCTCCTCTCCTCTTCTCACCTCATCTCACCTCACCTCACCTCCTCTCCTCTCCTTTCCTTTCCTCTCCTCACCTCTCCTCTCCTGTCCTCTCCTCTCCTCTCAGCCCAGCCCTCCACCACCTGGGTCTGGGCCTCATTCTGAGGAGAAGAGCTGACTCACAATGACCTGCAGCCAGAGGAGTGTCAAGTGAGATCCCAAAACTTGGTGAGATTTGAAGAGGTCTTATTGGGATACTTTGAGACCAGGGGGGACGTGCACCTGGGATCCCACCTGCGACCCGGTGAACAGGTGCGCGCTGTCACTGTGACCCTGAGATCATTAGGGTGCACCTAATGGGGGCACGGTGGCACAGTGGTAGCGCTCTCGCCTCACACTCTGGCCTCACAGCAAGGTCCTGGGATCGATTCCCATCTGGGACACACGGGGTACGTCTCCCCATGGCTTTGGTGCCTAGTGCCCAGATGGGCTATCTCGTGAAAAGGGCCTTTCTGTGTGGAGTTTGCATGTTCTCCCCGATTGCTCCCCTGAGGTTTCCTCCATATAACATCTACTATATATGAACCCCTACTAAAAACATACAGAAGATTGTCGCGGTTGGAAGAAGTTGGTCGCCGGGCGCTTCACTGCAGCTGCCCACCGTGGAGGAGGACGAGCCAGGATGGGTTAAACGTAGAGGACAAATTTCACGGCGTGTCCAAAGCATGTGTGTGTGTGTGTGTGTGTGTGTGTGTGTGTGTGTGCTAGCTGCCGTGCACATGTGTGCATCATGCGTGGTGTGTTGTCTACAACAAATAAAGACAGGGTCCGTCGTTTCTCCCTCTTCTCTTGTTGTTGTTAACCTTTATTTACCCAGGCAAGCAAGTAAGAACAATTTCTTATATACAAAAGCAGCCTGACAAAAAGCAAGGGCCTTTTGGGGGAAGGGGGTGGGAGGCTGAAATAAAAACAAGGTTATATAAATACAAGTAAAAACTTACAGTAATAATAGGAGCATACTATATACAAACACAGGCTACAATAACAATATATGAGAGAGAGAGAGAGAGAGAGAGAGAGAGAGAGAGAGAGAGAGAGAGAGAGAGAGAGAGAGAGAGAGAGAGAGAGAGAGGGAGAGAGGGAGGGAGAGAGGAAGAGGAGGGGGGAGGGGGTGAAGGGGCAGGGAAGGGAGAAGAGGAGGGACTGGGGGTATGTGTGTGGTTGGGAGGAGGTCAACAGGTACAACAGTCGATTACAATCTGTTGCAGGTTTTGCTTAAAAGCAGTGAGGGATGAGAGGACCGTGAGTTTGAGGGTGTTTTGTAGAGTGTTCCAGTCATAAGCTGACGCAAAGCGGAAGGCACTGCGGCCAAAAACGGTGCAGACTTTCGGAACGGAGAGTCGGATGAAGTTACTGGATCTGAGATTGTAGTCGGAACTGGAGAAGTGTAGAAGGGAGGAGAGGTAGAGAGGAGTTTTGCCTAGAATGGATTTATAGATGAGCTGGAGCCAGTGAAGAAGCCGTCTGGTGTGAAGGGATGTCCAGTCGACCAGGTTGTAAAGGTCACAGTGATGAGTAGTGAATGGTGCGCCAGTGGCAAAACGGATGGCAGAATGATGAAGCGTGTCCAGTTTTTTGAGGGCGCTCTGGGATGCCATTTTGTAGATGGTGTCGCCGTAATCGAAGATGGGCAGGATGCTCTCTCTAATGCTCTGGCAACCAAGACACCAGGACACTGTTATGCAGCCATCATCACTAAACTATTACAGTCCTGAAGACACGAGGAAAACTCAGCCCCCATCAGCAATTACAGATAATAAACAGTTTCTTTCATACGCATTTATTTTTGCCCTGTGTGACTTCACTTGATTCACCCGTTTCCACTGAACGTTGTTTAATTAATACTGGAAGGCCTTGGGCCACCTGATTGATATGATTAAACACAGGCCTCAGGAATGCCACACTACACTGACTCAGCATGGTGAGACAGTGCATTGTAGAGCAGATAACAGTCTTATTGAACCTCAGCAGCAAATGTTAACCTAATCCAAAAGTGAGACGTGCTTAGAATACAGTGAAGAGAACAAAACAAATCTGTTCTGGGAAGAAGGACCATGTGTTGTCCTCAGAAACTGCATTGTTTGTTTGTTTGTTTGTTTTTACAAAATCCAACCTCTCTATCTTATTGGCAGACATAGTTAAAACGGTTGCATAATGCTTTTCGGATACCCTCCTGCATACTGTGTGTGTGCATCTCACTGGCACTTTCACCGCCAGCACCCCCGGGTGAAAGAAGGCTTTGGCGACCTCTATGGGTGATGAGTGGTATAGTTGTTTAAATTGATTTCAGTAGATGTATGTCTCTAAACAGGAGGATGTGATATGCTGTCTGAAAGTATGTAACCTGCCAGAGATGTTGCCCATATCAAAATATATTTTAATAAAAACCTAGCTGGAAAGTCCCTAAGCTTTTCACATGAGAAAATGTGAAATTGAAACCTGACTTTTCACTCGCCCCACCTTCACATTGAAATACCTGTGAGGTGTGTTCCCTTCAAGTGCTGTCGGAAATATCACAATTAGCCTACAATCTGAACACATTAACGACTGATTTAGTGACCTAGAAAGTGGAATACCTGAGCTCATTAGAGGGCAGACAGAATAAGCAAATGGTAAAATGATTGCTATAGTTTAGCATTTTCGGTAAATAATAATTAGCATGGATGTATCGCCTCCATCACAATGTGGTTTGAGAAAATAAGAAATCACAAAACTACTTTTCTACAGGGTCAGTTTTATCATTTCCTGACCCAAAGCACGTCACTAAGCTTGCACTCGTGGAAAATCGGAGCTTACAGGGAGCACATGAAGGCAACATCAGTCTCCGTGATCGTCTCGCTGATGTCCTCCTGAGCTACAACAAGTTCTCCGAGGAGGAGGCATCTGTTTCATTGTGTGGGCCAGACGGTGCAGCTCGTCAGGGGGATCTGTTTCATTGTGTGGGCCAGACGGTGCAGCTCGTCAGGGGGATTGCTGTCGACGGCGTCACCCTGGCCATGCTACAGATGGCTTATCTCACAGTAAATGATTCAGAAAACGATAAGATGCCTGCAAACGGAGAAAAGGTCATCTCTCCCTTTGCTGATGGAATGTCTTCTTTAGAGTCTGGGCAGAGTCCTTGTTAAATTATCTATTTCAAGGTGGATACACATGTGAAGAAGCTGTGTGTGTCCCCCCCCCCCTGGTGAGGGTGGGGGGGGGGCACCCTCACAAATTTAAGGTGTAAATATGACCGTTCTAAAGCGCTTAGCTACATAAACAAACTACAGTCATTGTTATTGCCAAAAACGAAGCCGGCCTATTTCCTGCAAAAATAATGGTTTAAGTTGTCAAGTCAGGCCCTGGAGCACAAGCTAATATGCTTCCACTGTGTGCCCTCAGTGTCAAAACAGTGAAACATTAATGTGCAAGTCCTAACCTATGAGCAGGCTATGGACTGCAAGCCAAAACCTAAACGTTGAGCAAACACATGGTAATTATCTGTCTGTCAAGCTAAACGCTCAAGTGTCAAATGCAATCAGAAGCACTTTATTTTTATTTTTATATATATATATTATAACTCCCTCACAGTAGAGGCTATACATGGACTGGTACACGCTGAGCCAAACAGCCATAGGATAGAAATGAATAGACATGGAACAAACATCATTTCCAGATTGGGTGTTGGAGCCTATTTGGTTAAGGGCAAATCAGATGATAATTATCTGTTGTCAATCAAGAGAAAATTATATTGAATTACCTTTAAAAACTTCCTGGCACTTATTACAGCCTAATAAGCATCTATTAATTAGGCTATCAGGCTATTAGGATATCATCCCATGCAGCAGACCCCCCACCCCACCCACCCACCCACCATTTGACATGCACTCTCCTCCAAACACAAATGAGCAGCAGCACAGAGAGCCAGCAGCAGCATCTGCTCCCGTCTCTCTGTGTCGTGTGATTTCAGGTGTGATGTATAACATCAAAGAGGAGATCTTCTCGGCCCCCCCCTCCTCCGCCTCTCTGACACGGACATCAGTGCATCTGAGAGACCCGACCCTCCTCAACCCCCAGTGTCAACTTCTTTCTGTTCTGCGCGCAGAGATGAGAAAGAAGCTGACAGGGCCAAAGAGACAGGAGGGCGAGGTGGAGAGACGCAGGGAGATGGATCTGTGGAGACATGAATGGCTTGCAGGTGTTCTTTTGGGGGGGGGGGGGAAGAGAAAGGGCAGAGCAAGAGAGTGAGAGAGATGGATAGAGAGAGAGAGAGAGAGAGAGAGAGGACGGTGGGTGGGGGGGATTTGGAGCCGTGACTCCTCCCACCCCCCATGTTGTTATTACATTAGACGGCAGAGTAAGCGGACCGAGGCACAATAAGGATGGGCCATGTGAAGAAGGCTGATGGTTTCACTCTAAGAGCAGGTGAGCAGACTGAGCACTGTGTTCTTACACGTCTGTGTACAGCAGCACCACCGACATCTCTAAAAGTCAAGTGAGTGATGATTTCAAGTATAGTGCTCAACAAAAACAAACAGACGTGAACGCAAGGCTGAGCGGAGGTGAATGAGAAACGCCAGATTCAGAAAGGACAGAGGGCCTGTGCTCAGAATATAGTCCATATATAGGCTATTATATATAATGATGTAGAATTAAACACACAATCGTAAATTTGCAAAAAAGTTTTTAATTGTCGTCGTTTTAGTCATTCTTGGTTCAATTTACAGTTTATTTTTTTAAATCCATTCTCGTCAAAGGTAAACACATTTCTTGTGGTTGTCTTCAACATCAGTAAATGCTTTTTGCCCCGCCCCCTCCCTTCCCCCCCCGCCCCGCCCCGCCCCGTAACGTAAACTAACATTACAGAAGAGCACATTCTCTCATACGCACTTTGCATATTCAGATCCTACAAACAATTCCTTAACGGATACGAAATTTCTAGATGCCACATACTCGAAAGCGCGGACGAAACACATTCTACATACATACGCACACAAATGTGCACACATATGTTTTTATTCTTGCTCGCACACGCACGCACGCACGCACACGCACACACACACACACACACGCAAGCAGGCACATAAAGACTCGCATACACGCTCACACACGCATTGGCACGCACACGCACATTCCATAACTGGCATGTATTATAAATATACATTACAATGCTCCTTGCTTCTTGTTTCTTGCAGTGAAAGGCTGCAAGTGCAGCACTTGAGGAAGGCTGTCCTTCTCTCAAGATCGACACCTCTGTCTCTCATTTCCTCTGCGCTCACGACTGCTTCACGAGATGCTTCTCGCAGTATCTGTTACATGGGAGCAGGGTTACCGAGTGTGTGTCCCTGCTCGTTAGCGTTAACCAATAACCTGCTCCTGCTCGTTAGCCATAACCAATAACCTGCTCTACTCTGTCAGGCTCAATTACATCTGACCCTCTATCTACACAAGCAAAATGCTCCAGTAGAAATTCCACCGTTTAAAAAAAAAAAAAAAAAAAAAAAGAATAAAAAAAACATTGCACAATAGCTTATTGAGAAAATGCCTACAAATGTACACTAATAAATTAGGTAGATAAATAACATAATTTAACCTTAAAATAAATACATTCAAAAGTAAATACATTTTAAAAAGCACAACATTGTAATCTGATTAATGCCAGCCTATGTTGTCCTGTATTACAATATAAAAAAAGTGAACTTCTGTTTTATTTGCACATTCGCACGTTGTTTTTGTTGTCGTTTTTTTGTACGTGTGTGTTGTTTTTGTAACAAAATGGCGGCAGCGTTACTTTTGTGACTCAAAGCACAAATTCTCCTCAGGCACCTGCCGCGCTGTGGCGACTGTATGGGGTCGTTTCCATGGTGATGGACGGAACGGCGACTGCTGTAATGGCCATCAGCACTGATTGGCTGGGCTCCTCTGAAGTGGGAAGCGAATAGGCCGGATCGTGTGGATTGAAAGAGAATTGGCTGCTGAGAGAGAGAGAGAGAGGCTTTCAGAATTGTAAATTAGCGGCTTATTCAGAGCCTCTCTGTTGATTTGCTCCGAGGAGAAAGCTTTGACATCCGGAAAAAACGAAGCCGAGTGCTGATTGTAAATGCATCAGGAGGGGAGGAAAAAACACATCTACCACATCGAAGTGCCGCTCAAATTGCTAGTCCAGAGTCTGTACTTTTCTAAGGTTGTTACTGTGTGAAGGCAGGAAATACAGACGCAGGACTAGTCGTAAGAGGGCACTCACTCGTCCTCTAAGAAACGCAGGCTTTGCCTCTCTGACTCATCACAAAGCCGAGGGTCTTTTTTTTTTTTTTTTATGTCTGGAGAAAATGGATTCTTGAAAGGCCTACGGATATATCCTCACAAAGTCTTTGCCTCTTCCTAAGAAACACACGGCCGACTCCTGCATCAGCAGCTCCCTCTCACACCAATGTGAAGAAAACACTCGTCTCATCTTTCCAGGACATAGCAGTTCCCATCACTGACTTGACTATATCAATAAAGTCCCGACAGAGCCCATCAGGTGAGCTCAGTACAGTTTCAGTATAGTCGGGTCGGGCGCTGATGCGCTGCTTTACTGCATCACATCAAAGTTGAGTTGAATCTATTTGCTTTGGCGCATGGTCCAAAAAAAGCCTATACAATCCGTCGGGGTCTCCTCCACGGTAAAGTCCACTCCTGGTTCTGTCCATTGTATTCCTCTCAAAGCTTACCCAAACCACACTTTCTTTCTTGGGTGCAGCTTGAATTGGTCAGGTGACTGCAGTCCATGCTACAGTTAAGGGAGTGTATTGTAGCCTACATCCAACTCGATACGACAGTAGTCCACTTTCACTTTGCCCTGCTGCTATCACTGCCTGTGACAGCCTTGCCAGTTGGCTGCCAGGCACGACAGCAGCACACAAAGTCTGATTCATATTCTCAAATTGGTTTGTCTCCATGGTGTGTGGCACAGGCAGCGACATGATCTGCTGGAGTAATATTCATACGGAAATGATGTCCAACAACACATGGAGCGGCCAAACACACGGGTGTCAATATGATAGCAAAAAGGCCTCTCCTTCCACTCCAAGTAAATGATGTCCAAAGGTTTTGTTTCTGTTTGGTTTTGATTGTTTCTAAATCGGGTTCTCTCCTTGGTTTCTGCCCCACTTTCGGCTCAAAAAAACTCATGGTCGGTGGACACAAAGCCCTTTGGACAAGGTGGTCCAGCTATGTACGAAGTGTCCCTCCTGGCGACGGTCGCTAGGACAACGGTCGCTAGGACAACAGGGTGGCGGACGCCAGCAGCATCGCCACGGTGAGAAGAAGGCGGTCGCGTGACGGGCTGCTGCCACTCACGCTTTTCTCCAGTTTGGGAACTTCGGGGTTAAATTCATCTGGAGAGACAAAAGAGACCAAATGAGAGTGTGAGAGAGTGTCAGACAGAGCGAGAGAAACAAACAAAGAGGGAGAATGTGTGTGAGTGAGAAAGAGAGTGAGAGAGATAACGAGTGTGTGTGTGTGTGTGTGTGTGTGTGTGTGTGTGTGTGTGTGTGAGAGAGAGAGAAGAAGAAGAAATGAACAATTACCACATTATTATTTCATCAATCTAAAGGCAACGTGTGATGTATGCAAATTGCGCTTTCACATATGCAGAGAAAAAGACATGATGCAATTATCAACAAACCACCAATTATCATCAGCGCGGCTACATACGGCCATTTTCCCCGCGGGACGGAGAATTAAAAACACTCTGTTGCGTTCCATCTTTATCCGCGTCGTCCTCTTTTCACACTAATGATGTTTGTATCCTACAGGGGTTTCAATCAAAGCCGATGACTCTGACCTCGCCATTGATTAGACACAATGGAACGTTAGCTGGCGGCGGCGGCGAGCGGCGAGCGAGGGAGAGACGGCAGCGAGAAGACATTTTGTGATTGTTGTTACACTGCGGAGTCGCTATTATGTGTTTCCTGTTCTTTCTCTGGTTATTTCACACACGAAATGAAGCAGGAGGAAGCAAGCTGAGCTGCACTGCTTCCTCGTCCATCATCGCTGCTACAATAACCTTCATACACAGAGAGCTGAGAGC
>NC_139643.1:24565366-24575366 GCF_964638095.1 Poromitra crassiceps | reverse complement strand
GCGTCTGTCTGCAGGGTGACGTCCACGTCAGAGACGTTCTTAGTGAACACGAGGGAGGCGTCTGTCTGCAGGGTGACGTCCACGTCAGAGACGTTCTTAGTGAACACGAGGGAGGCGTCTGTCTGCAGGGTGACGTCCACGTCAGAGACGTTCTTAGTGAACACGAGGGAGGCGTCTGTCTGCAGGGTGACGTCCACGTCAGAGACGTTCTTAGTGAACACGAGGGAGGCGTCTGTCTGCAGGGTGACGTCCACGTCAGAGACGTTCTTAGTGAACACGAGGGAGGCGTCTGTCTGCAGGGTGACGTCCACGTCAGAGACGTTCTTAGTGAACACGAGGGAGGCGCCTGTCTGCAGGGTGACGTCCACGTCAGAGACGTTCTTAGTGAACACGAGGGAGGCGTCTGTCTGCAGGGTGACGTCCACGTCAGAGACGTTCTTAGTGAACACGAGGGAGGCGCCTGTCTGCAGGGTGACGTCCACGTCAGAGACGTTCTTAGTGAACACGAGGGAGGCGTCTGTCTGCAGGGTGACGTCCACGTCAGAGACGTTCTTAGTGAACACGAGGGAGGCGCCTGTCTGCAGGGTGACGTCCACGTCAGAGACGTTCTTAGTGAACACGAGGGAGGCGTCTGTCTGCAGGGTGACGCACACAGCGGACGCTCACGCCGCCATGCACCCCCCATGACCCCGCTACACAGAGAAAACATGCGCCCCCTGCAGGCGGGGGGAGAGGAGATAAATACATTGCTCAACTCTTGCATCTTCTCTTTTTCATATACACATATACTTATATTTCAAAAAACGACTTCCACTGTAAATGCCAACAACACTTGAATCGAAACACCCTAACACACGCTCACACACAAACTCAAACTCCACTCACTGTAATGTGACAAGAAAGCAGAAAAAACAGCAAAAAACCTCATAATAAATAAATAAAAAGTAAAGACTAGACTAGACCTAACCTAAAACAAGGCAGTAAACTACAGCAGAGGGCACTCTGTAGTAGAGTGCTTACGCAGCATACCTCCACCGACCTTTCTACAAGGTTTCGCGGTGTTACGTGAATCTGAAGTTAGACTCCTTCTTGTGATTGGCCACGCCCATTACCACACCCCCTTTTTCAACCAGTGGGCGTGGAAATAAATCAGCTGTTTCCTCGGCCCATGACCGACCTTTCCACAAAGTGCTGTTGTGTTATGTGAATCCGTTTGGAAGTTAGGCGCAATGTGTTGTTGCCCCGTGACCTTTTTCTACAAAGTTTGGTGGCAATCGGTTCATCGTGTTTGAGATATCCTGCCGACAAACAAACAAACAAACAAACACGACCTCTCGGGCGACTCCGTTGGCGGAGGCAATTAACAAACACAGCAATCAGATCAAACTGAAGATGCTAATGACTGTGTGTCACTGTACATTTGGAAATTATCCCATTTGCAGCAGCATTTTCTGGTCCACCGCCCAAGCTAGGCTACGTGGCTGAGCCCTCCCGCGTCAAAACATGTTGGCACGCCCGCTGCTGCACAACCTCCGAGCAGCAGGAAGATGTTCAAAGTGTGTGTGTGTGTGTGTGTGTGTGTGTGTGTGTGTGTGTGTGTGTGTGTGTGTGTGTGTGTGTGTGTGTGTGTCACAGGTGGGAGGATGATGCACGGCGTTTAGAGAGACGGGAGGAAAGGTGATGTTTCACTCAAGCAGGAAGCAGCAATAAGACTGATGCTGAATTCCTCCAGCAAATCTGTGGCAATATGAGGCAGCGTATATATAAAGTGCACATGTAACGTCACAGTGCGTTATGAGATGTTCACCATCTTTGTTCAATTTCACTCTCTCCATATGGGAACGACTAAGAGCAGAGCAGGGTCTGCTGTAAGGAGCCACAAGAAATATGCAGGAAAAAGAATCAATCCAGTTAGTAGCAGTGCTTTACAGTAACTGATGGAACAGATACTTGCACTACATTCTTTAGCCTGCTTTAGCCCTATAGGCTCTATCTTCATCAAAATAAATACATAAATGAAAGAAAGATTTTCTGTAATACCTTCAGTAGCAGCAGTGACATCAGTGACAGTACTGAAGGTATTAAAAAACCAAAAGGATTTACTTGGAGTGCTGGCTTTTCTGTCTTATTGTATATTGTTTGCGCCTTGCACCGTAGCTTTTGAAACTTTTTTTGAGAGGGCTCACTTGTCGTGACTAGTAGTCACTGACTTTTTGGACAATGCATTTTGCAATCAAAATGTAGTTTTCATAACCTTGAATATGAGTTGAGAACCGGCGAGACAAAATAGTCCCCTCGGCTGCTCAAGATTAGGCTATCATTGGATAAAATGGCCGCTTAGTGCCTGCTGCACCTGGCACAATTCTAGAGTCAAGCCAATTGTGCCAATTGTATGTAACAACATACAAAATAAAACGACAATGTCTAAGAATGCAACGCCATGTAACTGGCTCATTTAAATTCACATTCCAAGGAATTACGTTAACGACTGCAGGTCTTATAGACGTAAAAGGCGCGTGCCGCGCTCGGAGTAGACTGAAAACCATCTGAAGCTTTCTACTGTATGTTGGAGTCCAGGTATGTTTTGTACAAGGACGTGTCTCAGTGTGTTGCTGTTAACTGCCCATTTCGTTGTTTTCTTTTTGTTGATCTCATCTTTTTCCTCTTTGACTTGATTTGTATCAGTGATAGAGGCAGCGCACGCTCTCCCAGAGCGCCTGGCTGCTGCTCGCTGCAAGTTGTAAACAGAGGGTTTGACAGTTGGCAGCTGAGAGCCCGGCTTCTGTCAGCTGACCAGAACGAAAATCAGATTTCTAAATAGCTGTTATTTTACTAAACTGAGCACACAGGGGTAATCTAAATAGTTACTTTGACCGACTAATTTTTTTTCTAAACTTATAAAAGTGCCATACTAAGCGTTAACGGTGGTATAGAGCTCAAACGGCTCTGTCGTGAACCTGGCGCATTGATATGAACGGTGAACAGACCATTTAGCTAGGTGTACATTATCACTGTACATTATCACAAATTAATGGACACCTTGCAGCCAATCAGAATCGAGTATTCACCCAGACCATGGTATAAACGCAAGTAATTAATAAGTAATTCATTACTTCTAAGGAAATCAACGAGTCATGTATAATTTAGGAACTTTCCCCCCTCCCCTGCAGCAACGCTGGTCAGTACACAGGTGAACACCACCGAGGTAAATCTATTAAATGTGACGCAGAAGCAAAGCTAGCAGAGCAGGGGTCATGGAGACAGACATGTGTGGAGAGAGAGATGAGAGAGAGACAGAGATAAAGAGAGAGAAGACACACAGAGAGAGAAGACACACAGAGAGATGGCTCAATACAGACAATCTGTGGGCTGTTCTGGTCCTGAGGGTGAGTCAGCCAGTGGGTGTCCAGTGGTCATTGAAGCCACCAGGCGGGTATGGGTAGTTGTTGGGTAAGTGTGTGTGTCTGTGTGTTGTGTGTGTGTGTATGTGTGTGTGTGTGTCTGTGTGTGTGTGTGTGTGTGTGTGTCTGTGTGTGCGTCTCCTCCCAGTGTATTCAGCCACATGCATCAGAGTGCTGGAGGCTATATGATTCTTTATGACTCCCTGCCTGCCTGTGTGTTTTTTCATATTTTTATGATTAAATTGGACGTAAGCTTGAGCCTGAGTTACTGCTGAGCAACTCGCCCACTGCAGCTGAGCTTCCCTTTCTTCTTCTTCTGGCCCTTCTCTCTCTGCACAGCCACCCCCCCCCTCCTCTGCCCCCCCTCCTCTCCTCCTCTGCCCCCCCCCCCCCTCCTCTGCCCCCCCTCCTCTCCTCCTCTGCCCCCCCCCCTCTCTCTCTCTCTCTCTCTGTATCTCTCTTTCTGCCTGTTTCTCACTCGGCCTTATCTGTCCTTTCCGTCAGGCTATTTCGATCTCTTTTTCTCCTGCTGTATTTCTCTTTTGCTGCCTCCTCTCTCTCTCTCTCTCTCTTTTAGCTCTCTGCCATTCTGTCTCTCTCTTTGTCTCTCTCCTCCTCTCCAGCCTGCTCTCCACAAGAACATTTTGGCACCATAACGTTTCTGGAGTCCACAGAAATGTACAATCATGGACTGTATATATACATACATATAGAATATATAAAGATATTTCTGAGCCAAATTCATTGCATATCAACGTTTCTAGATATGTGAATATCAATGTTATACACGACTGTCTCATGTCGATGTACATCGCTGGCGCCTAAGGGTGAAGGGGCGGGGTTGGTGGACCTGTAGCTTTGCCGTCTTACGAGTGAGAGAGCGTGCGTTCAAGCGAGGCGTATGTTGCGTTTTTACTTTCGTTCCCCAACACCGTACTTTTCCCAACAGCAAACGGTGTAATTGTTAGGTTTATACCCTGAGACACTTCCTAACTAACAACAACAATCCAACAAAGAGAACAGTTCACGTCATCCCATCAACCCATCAGTCTACCCATCAGTAGAGCCCTCAGGTCAGCCGATCAGAGGCTCCTGACAGTCCAGAGGTTCAACCTCAAGCTTAGGGGGGGCCGTGCCTTTGCTGCCGCAGCCCCTGTCCTGTGGAACAGCATCCCCACCTCTATCAGGCTCCGCCCCCTCGATAGAGGCCTTCAAATCTAACCTGAAAACCCATTTCTACCTGCTAGCATTTCCTGATTCTAGCTGATTCATGCCTTGGTTCCCCTATGTTTTTTGTGTATATCTACCCTATGTACAGCACTTTGGTTGACATGTGTCATGTTTAAATGTGCTCTATAAATAAATTTGATTGATTGATTGATTGATTGATTGATCAGAGACACAATGCAGTATGCACAAGCACATTATCATCATGTACACAGCCCACCCACACAAGAGAGAAGAAGAGAGACAGCACAACAGACATCAATAAACCAAACGCATCACACAAGAGAGAAGAGAGACAGCACAACAGACACCAATAAACCCAACGCATCACACAAGAGAGAAGAGAGAGCACAACAGACGCCAATAAACCCAACACATCACACAAGAGAGAAGAAGAGAGACAGCACAACAGACGCCAATAAACCCAACACATCACACAAGAGAGAAGAAGAGAGACAGCACAACAGACACCAATAAACCCAACGCATCACACAAGAGAGAAGAAGAGAGACAGCACAACAGACACCAATAAACCCAACGCATCACACAAGAGAGAAGAAGAGAGACAGCACAACAGACATCAATAAACCCAACGCTTCACACAAGAGAGAAGAAGAGAGACAGCACAACAGACACCAATAAACCCAACGCATCACACAAGAGAGAAGAAGAGAGACAGCACAACAGACACCAATAAACCCAACGCATCACACAAGAGAGAAGAAGAGAGACAGCACAACAGACATCAATAAACCCAACGCATCACACAAGAGAGAAGAAGAGAGACAGCACAACAGACACCAATAAACCCAACACATCACACAAGAGAGAAGAAGAGAGACAGCACAACAGACACCAATAAACCCAACACATCACACAAGAGAGAAGAAGAGAGACAGCACAACAGACACCAATAAACCCAACACATCACACAAGAGAGAAGAAGAGAGACAGCACAACAGACACCAATAAACCCAACGCATCACACAAGAGAGAAGAAGAGAGACAGCACAACAGACATCAATAAACCCAACGCATCACACAAGAGAGAAGAAGAGAGACAGCACAACAGACACCAATAAACCCAACGCATCACACAAGAGAGAAGAGAGACAGCACAACAGACACCAATAAACCCAACACATCACACAAGAGAGAAGAAGAGAGACAGCACAACAGACACCAATAAACCCAACGCATCACACAAGAGAGAAGAAGAGAGACAGCACAACAGACATCAATAAACCCAACACATCACACAAGAGAGAAGAAGAGAGACAGCACAACAGACATCAATAAACCCAACACATCACACAAGAGAGAAGAAGAGAGACAGCACAACAGACACCAATAAACCCAACGCATCACACAAGAGAGAAGAAGAGAGACAGCACAACAGACACCAATAAACCCAACGCATCACACAAGAGAGAAGAGAGACAGCACAACAGACACCAATAAACCCAACACATCACACAAGAGAGAAGAAGAGAGACAGCACAACAGACACCAATAAACCCAACGCATCACACAAGAGAGAAGAAGAGAGACAGCACAACAGACATCAATAAACCCAACACATCACACAAGAGAGAAGAAGAGAGACAGCACAACAGACATCAATAAACCCAACACATCACACAAGAGAGAAGAAGAGAGACAGCACAACAGACACCAATAAACCCAACGCATCACACAAGAGAGAAGAGAGACAGCACAACAGACACCAATAAACCCAACGCATCACACAAGAGAGAAGAAGAGAGACAGCACAACAGACACCAATAAACCCAACGCATCACACAAGAGAGAAGAGAGACAGCACAACAGACACCAATAAACCCAACACATCACACAAGAGAGAAGAAGAGAGACAGCACAACAGACACCAATAAACCCAACACATCACACAAGAGAGAAGAAGAGAGACAGCACAACAGACACCAATAAACCCAACGCATCACACAAGAGAGAAGAAGAGAGACAGCACAACAGACATCAATAAACCCAACGCATCACACAAGAGAGAAGAAGAGAGACAGCACAACAGACACCAATAAACCCAACGCATCACACAAGAGAGAAGAGAGACAGCACAACAGACACCAATAAACCCAACACATCACACAAGAGAGAAGAAGAGAGACAGCACAACAGACACCAATAAACCCAACGCATCACACAAGAGAGAAGAAGAGAGACAGCACAACAGACATCAATACACCCAACACATCACACAAGAGAGAAGAAGAGAGACAGCACAACAGACATCAATAAACCCAACACATCACACAAGAGAGAAGAAGAGAGACAGCACAACAGACACCAATAAACCCAACGCATCACACAAGAGAGAAGAAGAGAGACAGCACAACAGACACCAATAAACCCAACGCATCACACAAGAGAGAAGAGAGACAGCACAACAGACACCAATAAACCCAACACATCACACAAGAGAGAAGAAGAGAGACAGCACAACAGACACCAATAAACCCAACGCATCACACAAGAGAGAAGAAGAGAGACAGCACAACAGACATCAATAAACCCAACACATCACACAAGAGAGAAGAAGAGAGACAGCACAACAGACATCAATAAACCCAACACATCACACAAGAGAGAAGAAGAGAGACAGCACAACAGACACCAATAAACCCAACGCATCACACAAGAGAGAAGAGAGACAGCACAACAGACACCAATAAACCCAACGCATCACACAAGAGAGAAGAAGAGAGACAGCACAACAGACACCAATAAACCCAACGCATCACACAAGAGAGAAGAGAGACAGCACAACAGACACCAATAAACCCAACACATCACACAAGAGAGAAGAAGAGAGACAGCACAACAGACACCAATAAACCCAACGCATCACACAAGAGAGAAGAAGAGAGACAGCACAACAGACATCAATAAACCCAACACATCACACAAGAGAGAAGAAGAGAGACAGCACAACAGACATCAATAAACCCAACGCATCACACAAGAGAGAAGAAGAGAGACAGCACAACAGACACCAATAAACCCAACGCATCACACAAGAGAGAAGAGAGACAGCACAACAGACACCAATAAACCCAACACATCACACAAGAGAGAAGAAGAGAGACAGCACAACAGACACCAATAAACCCAACGCATCACACAAGAGAGAAGAAGAGAGACAGCACAACAGACATCAATAAACCCAACACATCACACAAGAGAGAAGAAGAGAGACAGCACAACAGACACCAATAAACCCAACACATCACACAAGAGAGAAGAAGAGAGACAGCACAACAGACACCAATAAACCCAACACATCACACAAGAGAGAAGAAGAGAGACAGCACAACAGACATCAATAAACCCAACACATCACACAAGAGAGAAGAAGAGAGACAGCACAACAGACATCAATAAACCCAACGCATCACACAAGAGAGAAGAAGAGAGACAGCACAACAGACATCAATAAACCCAACGCATCACACAAGAGAGAAGAAGAGAGACAGCACAACAGACATCAATAAACCCAACACATCACACAAGAGAGAAGAAGAGAGACAGCACAACAGACACCAATAAACCCAACGCATCACACAAGAGAGAAGAAGAGAGACAGCACAACAGACATCAATAAACCCAAGGCATCACAGAGCATTTTACTTTTGGTTTTATCCCCAACCCAAACCATAACCCTAACCTTAACCAAATTGCTTTGTTGCCTAAAGTGTTTTGTTTTAAATTTATGTCAAGATTGTAGACAAAATATGCCACATTTGAGATGTTTAGATGTTTTTTTTCAAATGTATGTTTACTAGAAACAGAACGCGCTGCGCGTGCACCTTTCTAGCGTCCCTCCTTCCTCCTTCCCCTCCTCCTTCTGACCCCCTCTCTCTCTCTCTCTCTCTCTGACCCTCTCTCTCTCTCTCTCTCTCTGACCCTCTCTCTCTCTCTCTCTCTGAGGCTCTCTCTCTGACCCTCTCTCTCTCTCTCTCTCTCTCTGACCCGCTCTCTCTCTCGCTCTCTGACGCTCTCTCTCTCTCTCTCTGACCCTCTCTCTCTCTCTCTCTCTCTGACCCTCTCTCTCTCTCTCTCTCTGACCTGCTCTCTCTCTCTCTCTGACCCTCTCTCTCTCTCTCTCTCTCTGACCCTCTCTCTCTCTCTCTCTCTCTGACCCTCTCTCTCCCTCTCTCTGATGGTGAAGGGCTCTTCTTGCTCTGCTGCTCTGAGTTTCAGGCAGGTCACCCTCTCTTGTCCTCGTCACAGACAGGAAAATAGAGGGTTTTATGGAACCACTCAACTGCACAACTGAGCTGCTCTAACGTGCCTTCTGTTCTCTTTAGGTAAACATGGAGTTCTCATTCCTTACAACACCTCCACTGACCTTGCGGATTTGACACAGGCAGAGGAGAAAGGAGGTTTACCTCTGTGTGTGTGTGCATGTGTGTGTGTACGTGTGTGTGTGTGTGTGTGTGTGTACGTGTGTGTGTCTACGTGTGTGTGTGTGTACGTGTGTGTGTACGTGTGTGTGTGTGTGTGTGTGTACGTGTGTGTGTACGTGTGTGTGTGTGTGTGTGTGTGTGTGTGCATGTGCATGTGTGTGTGTACGTGTGTGTGTGTGTGTGTGTGTGTGTGTGTGTGTGTGTGTGTGTGTGTGTGTACGTGTACGTGTGTGTGTGTACGTGTGCATGTGTGTGTGTGTGTGTGTGAAAGAGAACACTGAGCAACATGGACAAACAGGCACATTCTAGGAGGAGGGAGGCATTCAGAGTTTCAGAAGTCAGTCAATTATTTTCTTTGGATTATTAATAACTGAATGAAAAATGGAAATTTCGATCAAACTTGTTCTGGTGTAAAATGGGTCTCCTGTTAAGTGAAAGAGGTTCATGGCAATTGCTGACTATGCATTTGTTTGCTCACATGCATGCCTGTACATATCTATACTAGTATATACAGTCTATGCTATATATAGGCATGTAGTGTATGTAAGTGCATGTGAAGTCTGCTCACTAAACACTGCAGTGCTGATGGCCACACCCATAATGCACCACCACAGAGAAGGTCCCAACCCATAATGCACCACCACGGAGCAGGTCCCAACCCATAATGCACCACCACAGAGAAGGTCCCAACCCATAATGCACCACCACGGAGCAGGTCCCAACCCATAATGCACCACCACGGAGCAGGTCCCAACCCATAATGCACCACCACAGAGAAGGTCCCAACCCATAATGCACCACCATGGAGCAGGTCCCAACCCATAATGCACCACCACGGAGAAGGTCCCAACCCATAATGCACCACCACAGAGAAGGTCCCAACCCATAATGCACCACCATGGAGCAGGTCCCAACCCATAATGCACC
>NC_139643.1:24545366-24557866 GCF_964638095.1 Poromitra crassiceps | reverse complement strand
ACGTGAAATGTTCATCTCTGGTGCTGAGCTCCTGGGATGACATGATTTGTTGAGATGATCTGTGATCCTAGGTGTTTATAAGACTAAGTAGAGTCGTCATGTCAATGATGCAATCTGTAATGAGACAGAGTAGAAGTGATGAGAAGGGCTCCTGCAGGTGGGTTGATGAGACGGGATTGGTCCTCCAATAGCTGACATCTGAAGAACAGTGATGTGGAACGTGCCACAACTACAAATGTAATGATTTGTCTGTACCAGTAGGTGGAGCTATTGAGCTGCATTATGTTTAAAGGGCAACCCCCCTCCCCACTGCACCCACCCCCCTTCCTCCTCTGCTCTCATTTCTTTCCTCCTGCTCCTTCCTTCTTTTTAAAAATGTTTCTGTCCACAAACACACACACACACACACACACACAAGTGCACGCACGCGCACGCACAAGTGCACGCACGCACACACACACACACACACACACACACACACACACACACAAGTGCACGCACGCACACACACACAAGCACACACACACACACACACACACACAGACAGAAGCACACACACGTCCATATATTCACAAACATCATTCTACGTGCATATATTTTGCAGCAAGAGGGTGCAGCCTTCACACACACACACACACACACACACACACACACACACGCATACACACACACACACACACACATGCATACACACATGCATACACACATGCATACACACACACACACACACACACACACACACACACACACTCACACTCACACACACACACACACACACACACACACACACACACACACACACACACACACACACACACACACACATTGTACATGTTACTAGGTCAGGTCTCCAGAGAGATCATTATTCAATTACAAAATGAGGATCAAAAATGTCATAACACCTCTCTCTCTCTCTTGCTCTCTTTCTCTCTCTCACCTCTCTCTCTTTCTCTTGCTGTCTCTCTCTCTCTCTTTCTCGCCATCTTTCTAAGTGCAGTGTTATAACTGTTCATTTTTCTGGATCTCCTCCACTCCCATTCCCTTCTCCAGCTCCGCCCCTTCTATTCATTTGCAATCTCTCTCTCTCTCTCTCTCTCGCTCTCTCTCGCACACACACACACACACACACACACACACACACACACACACACACACACACACACACACACACACACACACACACACACACACACACACACGCGTGGATGGATATCAATTGTCTTAACCAGTGTTCTTTCTGGGCCGTCAATCTTATCTCTGCTTCCTATCCCTGCTGCTCAGATGTGAGATGACAGACTTGTATCTTGCAGAGTTAGACAAGACAACAGCTATGCTTCAAAGAGATTCTCTATGGGGGGAGGGGGTGGAGCAGAGAGGAGTGGGGAAGAGAGAGAGAGAGAGAAAGAGGGAGAGAGAAAGGGAGAGAGGAACGATAGGGGAAGGACGAGAATGAGGAGCTCTCCAAGATCAAAGTAGGCGAAAGAGGGTGCAGTGAATATGAAAACATACTGTGAGGAGAAGCAGTGTGTGTGTGTGTGTGTGTGTGAGTATGTGAGTGTGTGTGTGTGTGTGTGTGTGTGTGTGTGTGTGTGTGTGTGAGTATGTGAGTGTGCGTGTGTGTGTGTGTGTGTGTGTGTGTGTGTGTGTGTGTGTGTGTGTGTGTGTGTGAGTGAAAGCAGGACAGGGGAGAGATGCAGTCGTAAGTGGCTTTTAAACATTAAGTCTGGATCATGTCTGGCTAGCCAGAGCAGGATATTTTCCGGTTTTACCTTTTTAAACATGAGCGGTCTTTGTTTAGAAACAGCTGGAAATGGTCAGTATTCTCTCTGCCAGTGGGCGGGGGGAGGGGGTGCGGGAGCATGCATGTTATTCCCTACAAGGCAAATAGTTGTCGTGTGAGTCGTCGTCGGCGCTGTGCTAAATTGAAACAGCTTTAGCGAATCTTTAACCAAACTCCATTCAAAAACATGCCGTTTTAACTGAGGGTCCATTCCGACCATGAGAGGTGGCAATGTGCCAAAAATGAGCGCTTCCGCCTTTGTTACATAAAGCCGCCCAGTCAAAATAGTGGTCGGACCGTCGTCAATCACTGTGGGTGATTTATTTTACAAGTGGCATTCAAGTCATATCTGACTAGTTTTCAATGTATTTCTCCCCACAAAAGTTAGGCTAGGCCTATGTCTCACTTTTTCTGACATGGATCAGCAGCACAGCAGTAAGCGTCCCTCCTCTGTGATGCACCGGACCTGCCTGCCTGCATAGCTGAAGCGCGTTAACAATTCAAGCCGTTTGCAGCACTTGAGGAAACCGTTTGCTCGTTTAAGTTTGCTCGTTTAATTCGTTGATATAAGCGATTGCCCGAACGATTCATTAATTAATAAACTATGTGAACGTGAAGTGTCACCACCCGCCCACTCAGACATGATCGGGATTATGAGCTGCCAGTGTTTTTCACAGTTTTTCACAATTGTTTAAACACATTTCCTGACAGACTACCTCACTTTCTCAAAACCCTAAACACAAATCTCAAAACTCACACACAAAATGCAAAATCCTACACTTCTCTTGCAAAAGCACACTTTGCCCTCAAAACAGTGTTAACTCTTCACTAAATTGTATTTTCTTTTCAAAAGACATTTCTAAGCACCCTGAACACTGGTGTGCAGAATGGAAAATACTATAGTATGAATGGAAAACACTATATGAATGCTTTATCAGTAGAATTATGCCTTTGCATGTTCAGTGTTACACTTTCACCTGTTGGATGTAAAATATTACCATATAATGTTTTTACGTATACTCAAATAGAAAACAACACACAATAATTTAACAACAAATAATATTTTATTTGTACCCAAAATGTGCAGTCTACTGTAAATCACAGCAAACAGGATGAAAACGGGATGAAATGAAAGAGATAACAGAAAATAGGCAATAAACAAAACAACTAGGCTGCCACCATTCATTGTTCTCCAAACAAACCAGGAGCTCATCTGTGACCCTTCTATAGCAAATTGCTGATTGCTAATTGCACAACAGCCTTTGGAGTTTAGAAATGTGATTGGCAGTGTGTTCTGTGTGATCACCAAGAGAGGGAATTCAGGAAGAGTGTGCAAGATATAGAGAATTGTGTGTAGTATTGTGAAAAATGTGTGGTTTGGAATGGGAATCTGAGTCTGAAGCAGAAAATGTGCTTGGAGTTCAGCAGAATTGGTTTGGCAGTTGGTACATGAGTTTCAGGTTGTGCACATTATGTCTGATGTTCCAATTAATGTGTTTAAACAATTGTGAAAAACTGTAACAGCAGCCGCTTTTGCGCTAATGCGGATCCTATACAGGGGACCGAGATGAATATGATACGGACTCGCGGGAGTGCGCGTAGGCCCCGGCTAATTGTTGTTTAACATGCAGGCCAACCGGCTAGGAGCGGGTTATAATACGGATGGTGGCTATTGAGAAATTGGTGAGAGGAAGAGCAAGAAGAGGGGGCGAGTGAGTGAGAGCAATGAAGCAAGAGTGGGGGAGAGAGAGAGACTGAGAGAGAGAGAGAGGGACCAAGAGAGAGAGAGAGGGGGGAGAGAGAGAGACTGAGAGAGAGAGAGAGGGACCGAGAGAGAGAGAGGGGGGGAGAGCATGTGTGTTTGAACACTCAATAGTATGATGTGTAAAAGGAGGCTGCAGAGTACTACAGAAACACAGGACTGTAAGCTATAACTATGCTATGGATCAGCAGTCATATCGGTATCGGCCGATGACGTTAGTATTTTTTTCAATATGTGGCTGTCAGTCCGATGAGCAAAATAACATTGGTTTATCGTATGGGCCAAAACTTTCATATTGAGAGCAAACAATGTGGTAAATCTATGATTTATGGGCATCTGTTTATCATAGAAATGTGTTTTTATACATTCATTCATTCTCAAATACACTGCTACCGCATGCGCTAGGACGTGTCATCAGTGATGTTATCTGGGGTCGTTAGGTGTTTCGGGTCTGTCAACATCATACACCCTCGCCCAGTAGACCCAGCCGAGGCCAATTAAGACCCCGACTCACGTCCCAGAAGCCGCTACGGATCAGCCTTACTACTCTATCTGCAACGTTGCCCGCGGGAGGGGTAAAAAGAACCCAATCCGCTGCAATAGAGCTAGTGCTACGCCGCAGTATTGGCCCTTCGGTGCATGGAGGATCTAGGCTCTGTGGGTTTCTCCCGGCCGTGCTCCTCCTTCGTCTCACCAGACCCCCCTTATGTCAAAGGCAATCCAGAGGCAGAAAGGAAACCTCAAGGACGCCCCAAGAGGGCCTGTGCGCTGCACGTCATTCACCTGCGTCGAGCACCTTGCTCTAGCCTGGAGGACCCCAGGCCGCGCCGATCTTGCGCAGATTTTCAGGAGGCTAATCCGTAGCGTTTGTGGATTTCTCCCTCACGAGAGAGCCAAGATGGGGTGCTAATCCCATCCCGTACCGGGTTGCCGTCTCTCCGGCCGTCAACTGTCTCTCCAGCTCGTCACCAAACTATACTTGGTTGTCACCTAGTCTTTCCTAAGTGTCACCGGCCAGAGGCAAGCCAGGATTCTACATTCTCAAATACACTGCTACCGCATGCGCTAGGACGTGTCATCAGTGATGTTATCTGGGGTCGTTAGGTGTTTCGGGTCTGTCAACATCATACACCCTCGCCCAGTAGACCCAGCCGAGGCCAATTAAGACCCCGACTCACGTCCCAGAAGCCGCTACGGATCAGCCTTACTACTCTATCTGCAACGTTGCCCGCGGGAGGGGTAAAAAGAACCCAATCCGCTGCAATAGAGCTAGTGCTACGCCGCAGTATTGGCCCTTCGGTGCATGGAGGATCTAGGCTCTGTGGGTTTCTCCCGGCCGTGCTCCTCCTTCGTCTCACCAGACCCCCCTTATGTCAAAGGCAATCCAGAGGCAGAAAGGAAACCTCAAGGACGCCCCAAGAGGGCCTGTGCGCTGCACGTCATTCACCTGCGTCGAGCACCTTGCTCTAGCCTGGAGGACCCCAGGCCGCGCCGATCTTGCGCAGATTTTCAGGAGGCTAATCCGTAGCGTTTGTGGATTTCTCCCTCACGAGAGAGCCAAGATGGGGTGCTAATCCCATCCCGTACCGGGTTGCCGTCTCTCCGGCCGTCAACTGTCTCTCCAGCTCGTCACCAAACTATACTTGGTTGTCACCTAGTCTTTCCTAAGTGTCACCGGCCAGAGGCAAGCCAGGATTCTACATTCTCAAATACACTGCTACCGCATGCGCTAGGACGTGTCATCAGTGATGTTATCTGGGGTCGTTAGGTGTTTCGGGTCTGTCAACATCATACACCCTCGCCCAGTAGACCCAGCCGAGGCCAATTAAGACCCCGACTCACGTCCCAGAAGCCGCTACGGATCAGCCTTACTACTCTATCTGCAACGTTGCCCGCGGGAGGGGTAAAAAGAACCCAATCCGCTGCAATAGAGCTAGTGCTACGCCGCAGTATTGGCCCTTCGGTGCATGGAGGATCTAGGCTCTGTGGGTTTCTCCATACAGATCATATCGACATCAGCAAATATCGGTTATCGGCCATAACAGCAATGTTAATATCGGTTATCGTATCGGCCACATTTTTCACATCAGCTCATCCCTGTACTGTACTGTATGCTGCCAGCCTCCCTTCCTCCCCTTCTGACCACCCTGAAGCCTGGCAGCAGAGCTAGAGAAACCTGTTCTAAAAAGAGGCTCTAAAATGCACATGGCTCACTTTGTGGCAGCCTACCAAAATAGACGTTTATATGCGGTTCATCAACATGCAGACCTACAAGCTGGGGACAGATGTACTGCTGACTCCTCTGCTCCTTGTTTTGCTTGTCACTTTCCATGATGGGCTGTGGAGGAGGAGGTGGAGAAGGAAAGGTGGAGCGGAAGAGACAGCCAGGAGGAGAGGAGGAGAAGGTGGAGTGAGAGGAGGAGGAGGAGGAGGAGGGAGGCAGGGTGTCCCTCTAGCTGTGCACTGTTATATAAGCCATCCACTTACTGTAGTGACACCAGGCAGAGAGGAGCAGGCTGGGAGGGGAGGGGAGGGGAGGGGAGGGGAGGGGAGGGACGCAGAGATTTAATAACTTACAGTGGGGGGGGGGGGGGGGTTGAATGATGACAGCATAGAGAATGGCAGAGAATAGGAGGCAGAGGACCAGACAGAGACATAGTGGTCCCCGGAGACGCCCACATATATGTAGCAAAAGTGCATAAAAAAGACTGATGGCTCTCATTCTCTTGATCTTTTTCTTTTCCTCTACTCTTTCCACTCTCTCTCTCTCTCTCTGTCTCTCTGTGTCTCTCTCTCTCTCTCTCTCTCTCTCTCTGTCTCTCTCTGTCTCTCTCTCTCTCTCTCTCTCTATCGATGCTGTGCATTGTCTCTGTGTCAGATTTGCTGTCTCATCATCATTCTCCTATGAGCGAGAACGCGCAGCTAGTTAGTAAAGGAAGCACAAGCTGCTGAAGACTGCCCGGGGAGAGAGAGAGAGAGAGAGAGGGAGAGACAGAGAGAGAGAGAGACAGGGAGAGAGAAGGGGGGAGGGAGGGGGAGAGACAGAGGAAGAGAGGGAGGGGGGGGGGAGGGAGGGGGAGAGAGAGAGAGAGAGGGGGGGGAGGGAGTGATACACAGAGTGAGAGAGAGTGAGAGAGAGAGACGGGGGGGAGGGAAGGGGAGAGAGAGAGAGAGGGAGAGGGGGGAGGGAGGGGGAGAGACAGAGAGAGAGAGAGAGGGGGGGGGGAGGGAGGGGAGGGAGGGAGAGAGACAGATGGAGAGAGAGTGAGAGAGAGAGGGTGAGGGAGAGTGAGAGAGAGAGAGGGAGAGGGGGGAGGGAGGGGGAGAGACAGAGAGAGAGAGAGAGAGAGAGACAGAGGGAGAGAGAGAAAGAGAAGGAAAGAAAGAGGAAGGGAAGGAAGACTGAGACAAAGATACATGTAGCACTGCTGCACCCTTTCACATCTGTGCTAAAAAGAGTCTATTGAGAATACTGCCAGTATCAATAAATAACAATGGTACTGTAAGGTACTGCTACAGCTAAACAGACTGTAAGGTACTGCTACAGCTAAACAGACTGTAAGGTACTGCTACAGCTAAACAGACTGTAAGGTACTGCTACAGCTAAACAGACTGTAAGATACTGCTACAGCTAAACAGACTGTAAGGTACTGCTACAGCTAAACAGACTGTAAGGTACTGCTACAGCTAAACAGACTGTAAGGTACTGCTACAGCTAAACAGACTGTAAGGTACTGCTATAGCTACAGCTAAACAGACTGTAAGGTACTGCTACAGCTAAACAGACTGTAAGGTACTGCTACAGCTAAACAGACTGTAAGGTACTGCTACAGCTAAACAGACTGTAAGGTACTGCTACAGCTAAACAGACTGTAAGATACTGCTACAGTAAACAGACTGTAAGGTACTGCTACAGCTAAACAGACTGTAAGATACTGCTACAGTAAACAGACTGTAAGGTACTGCTACAGCTAAACATACTGTAAGGTACTGCTACAGCTAAACAGACTGTAAGGTACTGCTACAGCTAAACAGACTGTAAGGTACTGCTACAGCTAAACAGACTGTAAGATACTGCTACAGTAAACAGACTGTAAGGTACTGCTACAGCTAAACAGACTGTAAGGTACTGCTACAGTAAACAGACTTTAAGGTACTGCTACAGCTAAACAGACTGTAAGGTACTGCTACAGCTAAACAGACTGTAAGGTACTGCTATAGCTATACAGACTGTAAGGTACTGCTACAGCTAAACAGACTGTAAGGTACTGCTACAGTAAACAGACTGTAAGGTACTGCTACAGCTAAACAGACTGTAAGGTACTGCTACAGCTAAACAGACTGTAAGATACTGCTACAGTAAACAGACTGTAAGGTACTGCTACAGCTAAACAGACTGTAAGGTACTGCTACAGCTAAACAGACTGTAAGGTACTGCTATAGCTATACAGACTGTAAGGTACTGCTACAGCTAAACAGACTGTAAGGTACTGCTACAGTAAACAGACTGTAAGGTACTGCTACAGCTAAACAGACTGTAAGGTACTGCTATAGCTACAGTATACAGACTGTAAGGTACTGCTACAGCTAAACAGACTGTAAGGTACTGCTACAGTAAACAGACTGTAAGGTGCTGCTACAGCTAAACAGACTGTAAGATACTGCTACAGCTAAACAGACTGTAAGGTACTGTTACACTAAACAGACTGTAAGGTACTGCTACAGCTAAACAGACTGTAAGGTACTGCTACAGCTAAACATACTGTAAGGTACTGTTACAGCTAAACAGACTGTAAGGTACTGCTACAGCTAAACAGACTGTAAGGTACTGTTACAGCTAAACAGACTGTAAGGTACTGCTACAGCTAAACAGACTGTAAGGTGCTGCTACAGCTAAAGAGACTGTAAGATACTGCTACACTAAACAGACTGTAAGGTACTGTTACACTAAACAGACTGTAAGGTACTGCTACAGCTAAACATACTGTAAGGTACTGTTACAGCTAAACAGACTGTAAGGTACTGCTACAGCTAAACAGACTGTAAGGTACTGCTACTGCTACAGCTAAACAGACTGTAAGGTACTGGTACAGTAAACAGACTGTAAGGTACTGCTACAGCTAAACAGACTGTAAGGTACTGCTACAGCTAAACAGACTGTAAGGTACTGCTACAGTAAACAGACTGTAAGGTACTGCTACAGCTATACAGACTGTAAGGTACTGCTACAGCTAAACAGACTGTAAGATACTGCTACAGCTATACAGACTGTAAGGTACTGCTACAGCTAAACAGACTGTAAGGTACTGCTACAGCTAAACAGACTGTAAGGTACTGCTACAGCTAAACAGACTGTAAGATACTGCTACAGCTAAACAGACTGTAAGGTACTGCTACAGCTATACAGACTGTAAGGTACTGCTACAGCTAAACAGACTGTAAGATACTGCTACAGCTAAACAGACTGTAAGGTACTGCTACAGCTAAACAGACTGTAAGGTACTGCTACAGCTAAACAGACTGTAAGGTACTGCTACAGCTAAACAGACTGTAAGGTACTGCTACAGCTAAACAGACTGTAAGATACTGCTACAGCTATACAGACTGTAAGGTACTGCTACAGCTAAAAATACTGTAAGGTACTGCTACAGCTAAACAGACTGTAAGGTACTGCTACAGCTAAAGCTAAACAGACTGTAAGATACTGCTACAGCTAAACAGACTGTAAGGTACTGCTACAGCTAAACAGACTGTAAGGTACTGCTACAGCTAAACAGACTGTAAGGTACTGCTACAGCTAAACAGACTGTAAGGTACTGCTACAGCTAAACAGACTGTAAGATACTGCTACAGCTAAACAGACTGTAAGGTACTGCTACAGCTAAAAATACTGTAAGGTACTGCTACAGTAAACAGACTGTAAGGTACTGCTACAGCTATACAGACTGTAAGGTACTGCTACAGCTAAACAGACTGTAAGATACTGCTACAGCTAAACAGACTGTAAGGTACTGCTACAGTAAACAGACTGTAAGGTACTGCTACAGCTATACAGACTGTAAGGTACTGCTACAGCTAAACAGACTGTAAGATACTGCTACAGCAAACAGACTGTAAGGTACTGCTACAGCTAAACAGACTGTAAGATACTGCTACAGCTAAACAGACTGTAAGGTACTGCTACAGCTAAACAGACATAAAAACGACCAGTGGCCAGAACAAACCATCTGCTACAGACAGAGGGAATCTATCTATCATTCCTATCGCAAAACAAGCCAACATACGCCCACTGTCTTCAGCATAACAGAGACAAAATGTATAGATGATGTTTGTAAATAATAATGAAAATGCAGAGAAACATGAAACATATATACAGTAAATATTTCAGTTTGGAATAACATCTGTAGTGGTAAATACAGTACAGTGTAGTCAGTCTGCCCCACTTAGTGAGTAGCCCAATGTCAGACACATGTTATTGTTGTGCTTCAATTAGCTTAAAAGTCTTTACAAATCCAAACTAAAGCAGGGAGACCAACATACCCCGCCTCCCACCCCCCTCCATGTTCACTGTCACTTTACTGTCAGAAATCCTGTCGCCTGCTCGCATCAGTAACAGGAGGAAGCCTGCGTACTGATTGTAACGCTCCTGCGTACTGATTGTAACGCTCCCGGCTGGATTTGAATGAGTAATGTCACGGCTGCCTGCTGGAGAAGGAAAACATTACAGCAAAGACAAATACGGTTTAAGAAAACTGTAACATCTCAATCCTCTACATGATGAACTGTAAGAAATCCAAATATTTTCAACTTTTATCGGAGTTGTTGTTGTCTTTATTGCTTGTTGTTATCGTGTTCCGACATGGCCGCCATGAATATGTACTGTAGTTCATGAAACTTAATAATGTTTGCGTGTGTGTGTGTGTGTGTGTGTTTGTGTGTGTGTCGAGTCCAGCCGCGGTTTTCTGACTGTTGCCAGATCTGCATCCAAGCAAGATGAGGTCGGCACCCTTAAAAACCCTCTCCCTGCAGTAATCAACGTCAGCCTCATCAGGAGGATGGACCAGCGATGCGTGAAATGGTGTGACTTTAGACGCCATCATCTACCAGTCGTCTGTTTACCACCGACACCCTCCTCCAATGCAGTCCCTTGGCAGGGATGAGCTCTGCTGTTTTTCTCTGGAGCTCAGCACCAAAACTCATTACTCGTACGCACGCGCACGCACACACACGCACAAAGACACAAACATCACACGTATGGGCGTGCAAGTGTACACACACACACACACACACACACACACACACACACACACACACACACACACACGTCTCCAGTGAGTCTTCCACTGATTGAGTTAGCGGCGCAATTAGCAGCACGGTTTACTATGTTTCGATCCAAAATGGAGGATTGAGGGAGACACAAGTGCTGAGTTAGTCTGTGGGAAGATGCCAACGCTGCAACTCTCACCACCAGCTTCCTCCACCCACCTCGTCCACCAGCTTCCTCCACCCACCTCATCCACCAGCTTCCTTTTCAAATTTGCCAATTCCAAACATCCCAGCGGAGTATCCCCGGCCATCCACCTCGGCTTCTTTTGTCTGAAAAGCTTTTTATGAATTTATTTATTCAGGGACGCTTTTTCAACAGTTCCCTGTTTGGCATCATTCACACCGTTACAGACATTCACACCTAGCAGTTGCAGTCTGTTGACCGCTATTCACCTTTTTCCTGGACTTACGTTTCCCATGATTCTCAGCGGTAGCCGGTTGTCGACTTCCGGTTTAAATTTGTTTCACTAGCAAGGAGGTGCGCGCCGCTGTCAAAGAGTGGGAACGTTTGGCTTATTTGATCCGAAATGGCTAAAAATAGTAACGTTGTGTGGTTGCATAGCGGCAATATTTTACAAAAACGAGGTGAATGTCAATTCACTGGTACTGTAGGGGCTTATTTGAGCCGAAATTGCTAAAAATAGTATGTGGTTGCATAGCGGCCGCTTTTATTTTGAAGGCCAAACGTCCAAACCGGAACTCTTATTATTTGGTCATTGAACGGAGCTTTAGCGGTCTCTCTCTTTTCAAGATTCAAGATATTGTCACTCCGTTGTACAATTATGCACATGTGAAATTATTGTGCTGGGGGACATCATTACAAGACATAGGTAGGTACAAAGTCACAACAATTATTATGATTATTTTCAGTCTCTTTCGCTGAACGGTCCTGGGCGGAAACAGGCAACCGGCAGCTGGAAACAGGGAGGGAGGGTGTCATGGAAGCGCCCACGGTCTCACCAGGAAACTGGTGAATAGCTGCACTGTATAACCACAGTCTGTTGACCGCTAACAGCTCTGATGGAGTAGGTAGGAATTAAAAAAAGCCTTGCTAAAGGGCACCTTGACAGCAACAACTTCATACCAATATTATCAATTCCAACCAATCACAAGCCAGCCTCTCTGCCCCTCGGGGTACCACTGACCCAAGTGTGTAGTAGACACAGATACATTTTCTCCAGTTTCCAAAAGTTTCATCACAATTGAAAAACCAAACTCCCCCACCAAGCTCACAGGGAGGTGACAGTGCAAGGTCACACACAGTCACACACAACAACAACAACGTTCCTGGAGCTGGCAGGGCAGATGCTCGCCAACACCAGGGCTTCAAAAGCTGCTCCTTCACTCACTATGTCACCCTGCAATCCAGGCGTGACTTTGGTGAAGGGGAAAGGAGGAGGGGAGGAGGAGGAGTTTTGGGGGTGGAGCTCGAGGGAGCATTTACGAAAAGGTCAAATATGACTGAAGTGAGGTAAATGCGTCGGGGTGCGAGACCCAGGGTCACATGTCGGGGACCTGAGAATCCCTCGCAGCACGACTGCCTTCCTCGTCTCTAGCAGCAGCTAGCACAGCGGTGATGATTCAGAGATGAGTCAGCTGCTGTGTGTAGTAGTGCTGCGTACACAGTGCTGC
>NC_139643.1:24532866-24537866 GCF_964638095.1 Poromitra crassiceps | reverse complement strand
TACCACACAACACTACATCAACATGCTCCATCCCACCTGCTGGGTCAAACAGTACATACACTTCTGTTGGAACCTCCTTGGAGCACCAGATGTGTGTTTTCCACCAAGAGCGCCAGAGAGTTTAAAGGATAAGTTCACCCAAAAATAAACTTCAGTCATCTACTCACCCCCCATGAAGGTGGAAGGTCAGGTGAAGTTTTGTAGTTTCCAGGGAAACAGAGTTACAGCATTCTCCTAATCAACTGGAGTGAATGGTGACCAACTTTCAACGTAAGCTGAAATGACTGAATTTAAATTTTTATGCAAACTTAATAAACCTATAAACCTCCTTGAAACTATTTTTGGAAGTTAATCTGTTATGTCGCCAACAACTTCCATGACACTCCCTGTCTTGATTGTGTACACTCCTCCCATCTGGTGCGCCAGGTCAATTAAATCCCACAATCATTTTCCAATACAATTTGACCCATCTGCACTAAAAGACCTATCCATGTGTGCTCAAATCAAATGCAGTATATTTGCACACATGCCAAATGCACGCACCCACCCACACACAACATGTATGACACAGTAAATATGCTGCGTGTGATTGACGAGATGGGTCACTTGATTGGTTGACGAGGTAGGTCACTTGATTGGTTGCTGGAATGAAGCTGCAGGGCATGAGACTGCTTAACAGGCAGAGGAATCGGTGAGTGTTTTAGACTGAAACACACACACACACAAACTAGGGATGTAGGTACTACCGGTACTACCCCCGAACCGCGGTACTATTGCTGTAGAATAGGTTCTATACTAAGATTTAAAAAGACCGGTACTTTTCCGACCGCTGCTATGACTGATAATGGTCAATATGAGCCTGTCTCTTTAAGAAATGCGCTGGAGTGAGTGACGTCATATCCACATGTCAAGCGGTGAGGAAAAGAGTTTGAGGAAAAAAAGCAGCTGAGCACTGAGCAGACCCGCGCACATTAAAAGCAAACTAGCAAAGTAGGCTATGGCTAAACACAAAGCCTCTCCCAGCCCAGTTAGTAGCAGCAGCCAGCCGATCTACTATGAATCACCTCATTCAATGGAAAGGAATTGCTTCAAAATGTCCCCATTCGATGGTGTGGAGTAGATCGGGTGCAGCAGCTGTGCCCTTTCACAGTTTACATCTAACGTTATGTAGGCTACTTTCACGCATACTTCAGTCAGGGTTATCGACAGTCCATATTATTGCCTCTGCACGTTTCCCGACGCTACAGTGAGAAAATGCGCTCGTTAACTAACGTTACAGCGGACTCCGCTGTACTAACGTTACAGCGGACTCCGCTGTACTAACGTTTACAGCGGACTCCGCAGTAACGTTAGTTAACGAGCGCTCACTGTAGCGTCGGGAAACGTGCAGAGGCAATAATATGGACTGTCGATAACCCTGACTGAAGTATGCGTGAAAGTAGCCTACATAACGTTAGATGTAAACTGTGAGTAATACTGCCTGAATGCCCCACCCATGACAAGAAGTGCTAAACTGGAAGTTGAGATTACTGAGTATAAACAATTTAGAGACATCAGCCCTGCAGAGGATCCCCTGGCATGGTGGAAGCAACACCAGACAGACCTGCCCATCTTAGCTCAGTTTGCTAGACAATATCTCTGTATTCCAGCATCAAGCTGTGCATCTGAACGTGTTTTCAGTACTTCTGGAATATCTGCAGTCCAACAAGATCTAGACTGACCGAGGAACATGTTGACACCCTCGTTTTCTTGGCTAGGAACCTGAAGAAGACATTGGGATGGGAGGGACTGAGTGAGTAAACTGAGAGTCAGCCAAACAGTGAGTCTGTCTACCACCCATAGGAGAACTAGGGTTTAGACTGAGTAGGCTGGGGGACAGAATGGGAATATGAAGCCAGTTATGCTGCTTGTTGAAGAAAAAAAGATTTGAGTTTCTGCTGCTATAGTGTTTTATTATATTATTATTTATTTTATTTATTTATTTATTTTACTTATTCCCATTTCCCACTGTTCAAAAGATTTGTGTTATGTTACTGAGTGTGTACTTATTTGACAAGTAAAAGTTAGACAGAATTTAAATGCCACCAATTATTTATTTATTGTTGTTATTGGTGTTTCTCTGAGTTTTTGCTGCTATAGGCTAGTGTTTTATGGTAATTTTATTTTCACTGGCATTACTTTATTTTACTTACCGGTATTCTCACTTGCTCAAAAGGTTTGTTTTGTTCAGCATTTAAATGCCACACCAATTTATTGGTGTAATTGTTCCCAAACTCTTAAAATAAAGCCAAATCTTGACATTGGACAGTTTCACTTTTTTTTTACAAAAAGTATCGAAAAGTATCGAAAAGTATCGAAATACAAATTGGTACCGCACCGAAACAGAAATTTAGTACCGCTACAACCCTAACACAAACACACACACACACACACACACACACACACACACATCACACTAAACACACTGGCACCTCCACTGACAAGCACTCACAGCTGGGCTGTTCTTTCCTCACAGACCCCATCTCAGATGAGTGACAGATTTATGAACACTGAACACACGCACAAACATGCACACACCCACGCATCGACATGCATATACACAAGCGCGCACATACACACAAAGACACAGACACATGCTTTCTCGCACACTCAAACACACACCCACACATCGACATGCATACACAAGCGTGCGCATACACACAAAGACACACACGCACGCGCACACTCAAACACACACCCACACAGACACACACACACGATCCCAGCTCCAACAGAATGAAAAGGAGACTCGTTATCCACTTTAATCAATGTTAATCACTGCAGACTCCCTCCTCGCTGTCAAGAAGACTGCCACGTCCGTCTGAGACAGAGGGAGAGAGACAGAGAGACAGAGCCAAAGACCACAGAGAGGAGAGACATACGTGAGACAGAGAGACTGAGCCAAAGACCACAGAGAGGAGAGACAGACGTGAGACAGAGAGTCTGAGCCAAAGACCACAGAGAGGAGAGACAGACGTGAGACAGAGAGACTGAGCCAAAGACCACAGAGAGGAGAGACAGACGTGAGACAGAGCGACTGAGCCAAAGACCACAGAGAGGAGAGACAGACGTGAGACAGAGAGACTGAGCCAAAGACCACAGAGAGGAGAGACAGACGTGAGACAGAGCGACTGAGCCAAAGACCACAGAGAGGAGAGACAGACGTGAGACAGAGAGACTGAGCCAGGGGTGGCCAAACTCTTTGGTTGTGGGCCGCATACAGAAAAATATAAGGAGCCAAACAATATTAAGCGCGGCAGTTTTCAACCTGTTTTGAACTGAACTGAACTGACTGGGTGAATGTAGGCACATTGTAAAGCGCTTTGGAGAAAAGCTCTATATAAATGCAGTCCATTTCCATTTCCCATTTCCCACTGAAAGTGGGGGGGATATAGACCTTGTACTATCATAAATGACACATAGTTTATTGATGTGCTCACCTATTACAATGCGTAGTATTTCTGTATGTTTTCAAGTGTTCTTTTCCTGTGCCAACAGTTTAAGACGGAGATAATGTCACCAACATTCAGTATTAAAAATGTAAAAGAACAAAAAAAGAAAACAAATAGACCAGGTCAGGGTACTAAGTAAGTAAGTAAACCATTTTCAATGGTTTTACATGAAAAAAAAAAAAAGTGTTTCCGTTTCTTCAATCCCCCCCCCCCCCCCCGTTTTTCCGTTTTAGTTTTTCCGTTTTAAACTTTATAACAGAAAACGAAGAAACAAAAATGGAAAAAACGTTTTTTTTTTCTTCTTTTGTTCCCCCCCCCCCTAAATTCATGGCGGGCCACTTAAAAACGGCCAGCGGGCCTCAGTTGGCCCGCGGTCCGTAGTTTGGCCACCCCTGGACTGAGCCAAAGACCACAGAGAGGAGACAGACGTGAGACAGAGGCAAACGGGCTTGGGATGGTGGTGGGCGGGGGGGTTGTGGGGGGCGAGGCCACTGAACGTGGCCTGTATGAGAATGTGAAATGGTATCCAAAAATATACACTGCCCATGGAGCAGCCAAGCCATTGCAGTTTTGATGATACTTTATCTAGTTTTTCAAGGTGTGTTTCTCAGGTCCACATGGCCGGGCCTCGTGGGGGGGGAGGAGACGCGCCCGGGCCGGGCCCACGCCACCGGCGTTTAATTTGAGCCGGGGGCAGGAGGACAGAGGGGCCAGACGGACGGACGGACGGAGGTGCAGAGGGAGCTGGGCGGACAGATAGAGAGAGAGAGGAGGGGGAGGAAAGGGGGAGATGAAGAAGGAATACATAGAGGGGAATAGGGAGATAAGACTTGAGCCGAACGGGGGGGGGGGGAGATAGGGGAAGAGGTGAACCGCTTTACACAAGCTAGAAGAAAGGGATGCAGAGACAGAGGGAGGCAAAGGAGAGGAAATTGAAAGATGAGAGGAGAGATTATTAAGAAAAGATGTCTCATGTATAAATAAGTCATAAGAAAGGGAGCGGATGGACTCGATGAATGCATCCGTGAATGTGTTCAGGCGAGGGAGGAGAAATCCAGCTGGAAGTTGGAATGAGGAGCAGAGGCCAAGGTGAGGGGAGACCGAGGAGACGCAGGCGGGGAGGGGGGGGGGCGGGGGGGAGAGAGGGAGAGGTGAGGGGAGGGGAGATGCCGGCGGGGAGGAAGGGGGGAGACTGCAGAAATGGGGGCAGGAAGTTACAGCCAGATTGCGTTTATCAATATGTAACACAAGCGTGGGGCGCTATGAAAACGGGCTTTGGCCTTCACGCTACGGTTTAAGCAAAACTTGAGTGAAGAAGCGTAGCCGGCGTGCAGCAGGGAGCGAGCGCACGCTGAATAGTAATGTCTGTGATTAGAATTTCAGATAGAGACAGGCGGCCATGACGCCTGGGCCTAATGCAGCAGCCGTCGCCTCCTGTGTAGCCAGGCATCCAGGAGCTCTCAATGTGACCTTATGTGCATACAGATAGCATAACACGCCACGCCGCGC
>NC_139643.1:24527866-24530366 GCF_964638095.1 Poromitra crassiceps | reverse complement strand
TTATTTAATTAAATTGCCTTCAATAGGTTAAAGGTGAGTATCCCTGCCTTAAAGAGCTAGCTTTGGAGAGTTTCAGAGGCCTTTTCACACTGACAATGATATCATTGTGGGGGAACTGATAATTTGGCATAAAAATAGAAACAATGTTAGATATTGAATATCAGCACCAAATATTATTATCTGCAGCTTCAATTCAAATATATTCAGCCTTCAAAAACCCATATCGGTCAAACCCTGCTGACCATTTCTTTTTCCTTTTCTTTTTTCATAATTAAAGTGCAAGTAGTTCATCATTAAGTGTCATGTTAGCTGTGACATTTAGCGGTGCAGCTCGGGCTGCTGCGATGCTGGTGTCTCTCCACAACATGACAGCAGGCAGCAGCCATGCTGGTGTTCCTCCACAACATGACAGCAGGCAGCAGCCATGCTGGTGTCTCTCCACAACATGACAGCAGGCAGCAGCCATGCTGGTGTCCCTCCACAACATGACAGCAGGCAGCAGCCATGCTGGTGTCCCTCCACAACATGACAGCAGGCAGCAGCCATGCTGGTGTCCCTCCACAACATGATGACAGCAGGCAGCAGCCATGCTGGTGTTCCTCCACAACATGACAGCAGGCAGCAGCCATGCTGGTGTCCCTCCACAACATGACAGCAGGCAGCAGCCATGCTGGTGTCCCTCCACAACATGACAGCAGGCAGCAGCCATGCTGGTGTCCCTCCACAACATGATGACAGCAGGCAGCAGCCATGCTGGTGTCCCTCCACAACATGATGACAGCAGGCAGCAGTCATGCTGGTGTTCCTCCACAACATGATGACAGCAGGCAGCAGCCATGCTGGTGTTCCTCCACAACATGATGACAGCAGGCAGCAGTCATGCTGGTGTTCCTCCACAACATGATGACAGCAGGCAGCAGCCATGCTGGTGTTCCTCCACAACATGATGACAGCAGGCAGCAGCCATGCTGGTGTCCCTCCACAACATGACAGCAGGCAGCAGCCATGCTGGTGTCCCTCCACAACATGATGACAGCAGGCAGCAGCCATGCTGGTGTTCCTCCACAACATGACAGCAGGCAGCAGCCATGCTGGTGTCCCTCCACAACATGATGACAGCAGGCAGCAGCCATGCTGGTGTTCCTCCACAACATGACAGCAGGCAGCAGCCATGCTGGTGTCCCTCCACAACATGACAGCAGGCAGCAGCCATGCTGGTGTCCCTCCACAACATGACAGCAGGCAGCAGCCATGCTGGTGTCCCTCCACAACATGACAGCAGGCAGCAGCCATGCTGGTGTCCCTCCACAACATGATGACAGCAGGCAGCAGCCATGCTGGTGTCCCTCCACAACATGATGACAGCAGGCAGCAGTCATGCTGGTGTTCCTCCACAACATGATGACAGCAGGCAGCAGCCATGCTGGTGTCCCTCCACAACATGATGACAGCAGGCAGCAGCCATGCTGGTGTTCCTCCACAACATGATGACAGCAGGCAGCAGTCATGCTGGTGTTCCTCCACAACATGATGACAGCAGGCAGCAGCCATGCTGGTGTTCCTCCACAACATGATGACAGCAGGCAGCAGTCATGCTGGTGTTCCTCCACAACATGATGACAGCAGGCAGCAGCCATGCTGGTGTTCCTCCACAACATGATGACAGCAGGCAGCAGTCATGCTGGTGTCCCTCCACAACATGATGACAGCAGGCAGCAGCCATGCTGGTGTTCCTCCACAACATGATGACAGCAGGCAGCAGCCATGCTGGTGTTCCTCCACAACATGATGACAGCAGGCAGCAGTCATGCTGGTGTCCCTCCACAACATGATGACAGCAGGCAGCAGCCATGCTGGTGTCCCTCCACAACATGATGACAGCAGGCAGCAGTCATGCTGGTGTTCCTCCACAACATGATGACAGCAGGCAGCAGCCATGCTGGTGTCCCTCCACAACATGATGACAGCAGACAGCAGCCATGCTGGTGTCCCTCCACAACATGATGACAGCAGGCAGCAGCCATGCTGGTGTCCCTCCACAACATGACAGCAGGCAGCAGCCATGCTGGTGTCCCTCCACAACATCATGACAGCAGGCAGCAGCCATGCTGGTGTTCCTCCACAACATGACAGCAGGCAGCAGCCATGCTGGTGTCCCTCCACAACATGATGACAGCAGGCAGCAGCCATGCTGGTGTTCCTCCACAACATGACAGCAGGCAGCAGCCATGCTGGTGTCCCTCCACAACATGACAGCAGGCAGCAGCCATGCTGGTGTCCCTCCACAACATGACAGCAGGCAGCAGCCATGCTGGTGTCCCTCCACAACATGACAGCAGGCAGCAGCCATGCTGGTGTCCCTCCACAACATGATGACAGCAGGCAGCAGCCATGCTGGTGTCCCTCCACAACATGACAGCAGGCAGCAGCCATGCTGGTGTCCCTCCACAACATGATGACAGCAGGCAGCAGCCATGCTGGTGTCCCTCCACAACATGAT
>NC_139643.1:24520635-24527666 GCF_964638095.1 Poromitra crassiceps | reverse complement strand
CTGATACACAACACAATTGTGTTGAGGTAATTCTGCAAAGCTCAGTTAAAAATATAACATGTAACACTTTACACAATCAAATCTAACTTATTCACAGCAATACACAGTCCAGTAGTACAGTGGGCTAATTGTTTGAATTATATCGAAATATATTTGCATGGTGTAGCATGTAATGCAGATAATGTAGCTAGATACTCTGACACAGAAAGGCAGACAAGCTAGCAGCAGGGATCTTGTCACACTGATTCCAGATAAACTCCTCTGTCTAGCCAGCTATACAATATTGATCAAAATAACACCTATATCGAAATCGGATTTTAGCGGACCATACAAGCCGGGGCTTCAGAGCTGATCACCTGGACACATTTTACGGCGAAATTATCTGATAAACTTGTCTGTGCAGCTCTGTGGTGATCAGCTAATGTCTTCGCATTGTGATTATGATTTAATGCATTATGGAAGATAAACGCTGGAAGGCTGGGTAGCATTAGCTGACGTCATCCAGGCTACAGTAACATTAGGCTATTATAGTTATGAAACGCTGATTCAAACGTTACAATAATAAGACACAATAGGAGCCAGTTACCCTACTGTAGATAGAGTAATTTCAGACCACCAGATATCACCATATTTATGTTATTAAATGCTGTAACGTTAACGGTAATTCTCATGTGTATGGTTTATTTATAAGCATTCATTGATTGAAGCAGAGTGCTGGTCGGTTAAGTTTCTCTGTAGTCATGTCCTCTGCTCTAGAGAAGGAAACCTCTCTTTGCATTTTATTTTTTAATAAAAGTAGGCTACTTGTGATATCTCACGTGGTCGATCATCATTGCAAATTTATGTGAACAGCTAGGTTTAATGACAAATATGGAATATCACCCAAGGAAATACCACGGTTTAATGCCAACAGATAAACCATACAGATTTGTTGTAATTGTGAACACATAAGGGAGCAAAGACATGGTTTTCAAGTATAACACAATGGACAACTTTTATTCAAAGACAGGATTGAAAAATATAGGTCACTTGTATTCACTTCAGTAATGTCAGGTCTCAGTCGCATTCACGCTAACCTCTTAACGTCTAGCTATAGCTAGGTTACATCTGGATTATGTATAATATACAGAATTAAAAAACCTTACTTCCAACAATTAACTAGCCTGCACTAACTACTGCACAGTAACGTGTACAAATATTGAACGCAACAGTCTCGTTCTGGAGCGAACCCCTCAGCTGAATTCACGTTGGAATATGATATCAAGGCTTGATACATTTGATTGTAGCTACTCATACAGCCGTGTGGAGCTTATCTAGCTAGGTTGCATCTGGAATATGATATCAAGCCAGTAATGTAGCTAGCTAGCGTTAAATAGGTTTATCTGTAACCACGCTGAAATGTGAGGGCATTAACGTTAATATTTCTAGCTAGGTCAAACACACCTTAACGTTATGAGTGTGGCCGTTTTGGATTAACATTAAGTCCACGATCAAGTCTAGCATTTCGGTATATTCCTACCTCTTAACATCTAGCTAGCTAGGTTGGATCTGGAATATGATATCGGCTTGATACATTTGATTGTAGCTACTCATACAGCCGTGTGGAGCTTATCTAGCTAGGTTGCATCTGGAATATGATATCAAGCCAGTAATGTCAGGTCTCAGTCGCATTCACGCTAACCTCTTAACGTCTAGCTATAGCTAGGTTACATCTGGATTATGTATAATATACAGTATAATACTACGCTCACTACGTCATGACATTCACATTAACGCCTCCAAAAAATCTACTGTAGCTAGCTAGCGTTAAATAGGTTTATCTGTAACCACGCTGAAATGTGAGGGCATTAACGTTAATATTTCAATTAGGTCAAACACACCTTACCGTTATGACTGCGGCCGTTTTTGATTAACATTAGCGTTAAGTCCATGATCAAATCTAGCATTTCGGTATATTCAGTGTGTGTGTGTGAAAAGGATGTTAGCATGCTAGCATTATTAGCACAGAATGTATACAGTCCATGGTACAACGTTAGGCCTTCAAGTCCTGAGGCGAACAGCACTGGAGGATGAAGTCTGCAGTCTGGCATTCAGTGTCCAGCATAACAAGCACGCCTGTTTCCTAATCAGGTTGGCAGCAGCTGTATAGATGATGACTGTTCTTCACAGCCACAAATATCTCTCCAGATCTGCGGCCATCTGCGTGTAGACAGTTGTCCTGTTCCTCTTTCATTCCCTGACCACCGTCACGCGATGTTCTCTCTTCTTGTAGCTGGTTGTAACCATTTGCGTGCTAGCAGTACTGAAATGAAAAGTGTTAGCTCGCTTGCTAACAACAAAGGTCGCAGAGCGATGACGCCATCTGCTGCACTGCGCATGTGCTCTGTGCACAAAGCTGGTTGGATGACGGTTGCGTAATGGAGCGGTCTATCGGGGGGGGGGCCAACAACCGCATGAAATCGTTTAGCACAGGCGGGGGGACCAGACCATAGTGACTGAGAACAGGTCTGAGAGCAGGTCACGTGGGGGATGGGTTTACCCAGGCTAGGCCCTGTCTTAACACTATCTGTCCAGGAGGGCCCTGTCTTAACACTATCTGTCCAGGAAGGCCCTGTCCTAACACTATCTGTCCAGGAGGGCCCCATCCTAACACTATCTGTCCAGGAGGGCCCTGTCCTAACACTATCTGTCCAGGAGGGCCCTGTCCTAACACTATCTGTCCAGGAAGGCCCAGTCCTAACACTATCTGTCCAGGAGGGCCCTGTCTTAACACTATCTGTCCAGGAAGGCCCTGTCCTAACACTATCTGTCCAGGAGGGCCCCGTCCTAACACTATCTGTCCAGGAGGGCCCTGTCCTAACACTATCTGTCCAGGAGGGCCCTGTCCTAACACTATCTGTCCAGGAGGGCCCTGTCCTAACACTATCTGTCCAGGAGGGCCCTGTCCTAACACTATCTGTCCAGGAAGGCTCTGTCCTAACACTATCTGTCCAGGAGGGCCCCGTCCTAACACTATCTGTCCAGGAAGGCCCCGTCCTTACACTATCTGTCCAGGAAGGCCCTGTCCTAACACTATCTGTCCAGGAAGGCCCTGTCCTAACACTATCTCTCCAGGAGGGCCCCGTCCTGACACTATCTGTCCAGAAAGGCCCCGTCCTAACACTATCTGTCCAGGAAGGCCCCCGTCCTAACACTATCTGTCCAGGAAGGCCCCGTCCTGACACTATCTGTCCAGGAGGGCCCTGTCCTAACACTATCTGTCCAGGAGGGCCCCATCCTAACACTATCTGTCCAGGAAGGCCCCGTCCTTACACTATCTGTCCAGGAAGGCTCTGTCCTAACACTATCTGTCCAGGAGGCCCCCGTCCTAACACTATCTGTCCAGGAAGGCCCCGTCCTAACACTATCTGTCCAGGAAGGCCCTGTCTTAACACTATATGTCCAGGAAGGCCCTGTCTTAACACTATCTGTCCAGGAAGGCCCCCGTCCTAACACTATCTGTCTAGGAAGGCCCCGTCCTGACACTATCTGTCCAGGAGGGCCCTGTCCTAACACTATCTGTCCAGGAGGGCCCCATCCTAACACTATCTGTCCAGGAGGGCCCCGTCCTAACACTATCTGTCCAGGAGGCCCCCGTCCTAACACTATCTGTCCAGGAAGGCCCCGTCCTAACACTGGTGCATTTGGGCTAATCCAGATAATCCTGCCTCTCCTCTGCGGGCACCTCTTGTCTCTTGGCTCCCCTCCTTTGATCCAGAGCTGCAGAAAAGAAAGCCTCCTGTCTTGTCCGTCTTGTCCATGATGGGGGGGGGGGGGGGGGGGGGGGGGGGCTGCTGCTATTCTCCACACGCCAGTCCCATGGGAGGAGGAGGAAACTTGGCAGCACGGCTTCCCTCTCTCCTGTTCCATAATCCAGCTGGAGATGATGGGAGCTAGCGGGCGGATCAGGTTGACTTCCAAGGTGGAATATTGGATTGTGCCTGTTGCCCATTCCTGTCCTGCAGGGACCCAGTTGATGTGATGAGTAATCAAGGCCAAACAGAGAGGAATTTGCCTGATACTCAGCACTCGGCGGCACTGACTGACAATGCACCACCACCGCACACTTCATGATCAACAACAAGACCTGGAACGGATTTAAAGCGAATGTCCAGCAGCTGCGGTCCGGCCCAGCCCGTGCCGCTCCGGTAACAGACCCCCGCGCATGCAGATCCGAGTTCTGCATCCCTGCCGAGAATTGCATCCCCACCACATTTTGGGGCTGTTTTAACTTAAAAACAGCGATGCCATTCTCAGCAGGGACAAACCGCCGAGATTTGCATCCCCGCCTCCATAAGGCAGGAGACACCCCCAGGCCTCGAGGACACCTGTACCCGGATTTTAAGCACCAAAGTCGGGCTTCATGAGAGAGTCCCATGCATGGATGGAAGTCACCTCGACGCAGATTTTATGCATCAACGTCGGTTTCCATGAGCCAGGACGGACCCCCCCTGGCCTGGAGGTCATGTCTACCAGAAGGTTATATCATTTTTATACAGTTACGTTTCCGTATAAATAATTACAATATGCCCCCGTGAGGTGGGGACATGGATGTATTAAAAGGATAGGACACGCCCACCAATTCATTTGAACGGGTGGGGATGCATTTGGTGGCAGGCTTTCTATTTGGGGAAATTCCACTTACAGATGCTAACGTTAATCAATGCTACACTTCCCGACGAAGCCTCAAACATGACACGGTGCAGGAAACAGCCGTTCAGGGCGCAGAGTGGGAAAGATAGATGCACCACTGATTTAAAAGCTGTTATATTAAGGTAAAAACAAGCGCCAATTCGCAATAGCTGCGACCAGATATGCGATGTCAGTCAGAGTCAGTACAGAGTGTGACATCATCCACCCCATTGTGATGTCATCCACCCCATTGTGAATTTTTCGTGGACCAACTAACCAAGCGAGTGTGAGGTAAAACGGCACGTTTAGAAATGTATTTTGCCAACGTTTCAAATATAGATCGATAATCTACATAATCCCTCCTTTTCAGACGTGTTAAATACCAACGTTTTATTCTGGCGATTGGGTTGGGGGGAGAGAGGGAGAGCGAGGGAGCGAGGGCGAGAGTGCTGTTAGCCTGCGTGAAGAGAGGAGAATGAGAGGCAGAAGAGGAAGCTAAATGAACAGTGAAAGAGAAGAGAGAGAGAAGTGGAAGGAAGGAGCGGAAAGAGAGGGGAAACGAGGGAGAGACTAATTGGGAGGAGACAGAGATGGAGGACGGAGGAGGAGGAGAGTGAAGGGCCCAGGGCGCCACTCTGAGTCATCTGAGCCAAGCAGGACCTGGATGCTGAGAGGTTCTGTTCACAGCAGGCAGCTGCTAGCACATCCTTTAGAAACCTCTTTCCTCCTCTGCCTTTCTCTCTCTCTCTCTCTCTCTCTCTCTCTCTCTCTCTCTCACATCTCTCTCACTCTCACCCGGTCTCACCCGTCTCGCTTTTGATGAAATTGTCTGTCACTTGTTAGAAATGGTTTCTTTATTTGACTGTTAGGTTTGTCAGTGACGTGATGCGACGCTGCCGTCTTCGCCTTCTTGTAAATGAGATCTTACACAGTAGATCACAGTGTGAGTGACTCGGGAGGAAAATGAAGCTTAATCAAAATCAAAATAACTTCCAGAAAAAAAAGAAGAAAAAAGAAAGATGTCCTCCCTCTCTCCGTCTCTGTGTAATCAAATTGCAGGGTGTAGCTGGGCGGAAGCCTCCTCCTCCGGCTCATTACTGAAGAGACATGAAGGCAGTCGAGAATAACGCACGATTCACAAATTCATCTCTCTTCTATCTTGAGGGAATATCAAGTTGTAAGCCTTTACAAGTTTATGTTAGGCAACATTAAGTTGGTGATGATGAGAAACTGCGTGGGACCATTTGCATAATGTGGCTGGTGAGCATATCTCGTTGCGAGACCCATGCGCTGTTTTTGTGCTAGTCTTCAGTACCAACGTCAGTCTCATCACTTTGATTGACAGGTTGACAGGGGCGGAGCTCTCTGTCGGGTCATCCTGAACATTAAGTCCATAGGATCAGTCCAGTGAAGTTTCACAGCGACGTGCAGAGGAAGATGCGTGAGTCACTGATAATTCACAGTTAATGGGAAACGAGACTAACAACAGGGAAGCTTATCAGCAGCATGATGTAATGTTTACCGCCTTTTTAATTAATTATGAAAATTAGCCAAAGCGGTAGGCATACTGAGAAGTGAAATCAGATCTTTACGCTTATCGCAGCCTCACAGCATTCACAGCATGCTATTTGAATGACATATCACGCAAGGCACAGCACGCACACGCGCGCGTACACATACAACACACACACACACACACACACACACACACACACACACACACACACACACTCACACTCACACTCACACTCACACTCACACACACACACACACACACACACACACACACACACACTCACACGCACACGCACACACACACACTCACACTCACTCACACACACACCCACACACACACACACACACACACACACACACACACCCAGACACACACACACAGAGCAAAGACAAACTCCAATAGCTCACACAGACAGACATAATGTATGCAGAAATAAAATAGCTCATAAAGCCATTCAAAAACAATATGCACTGATTGGATTGACTGTGTTCAAGGTCTGAATAAAAGATTTTGCCCTTTGAATCATTGAATAATGACAGAATAATCCTCATTATATTCTGCTGTCAAAGCGGACGCAAATGTTAGCCTGCCTGATCTATATTTGTAAGCATTGATCTGTATAAAAAAAAGTGGGTGTAATATGAACAGTGTAACACGAAACAAGCAATTACTTTGGAATTTGACATGGCATTCCTCTGGTGCTAGTTTCTTTTCTTCGTTAAACACATTTTTCTTTGTGAAGACAATAGTGTCTCCAATCAGCAATCAGCTTAGCATTTTGCTCTTCAAGGATTGGCTTTTTGAAAAGCAAATCAAATTCTCACACTGCTGAGAATATGTGGGT
>NC_139643.1:24503135-24515635 GCF_964638095.1 Poromitra crassiceps | reverse complement strand
AAGAAAGAAAGAAAGAAAGAAAGAAAGAAAGAAAGAAAGAAAGAAAGAAAGAAAGAAAGAAAGAAAGAGGGCATCTGGGTAGTGTAGGTAAAAGCACTCGCCTACGACTGCGGAGACAGTTGGCCGTGTCTGCGGGTGGGAAGCCGGTGGGGTCTGAGTCCTGCTCACAGCACTTGCGACACCTCTGGTCGGCCGGGGCGCCTGGTCGGGGGGAGGGGAACTGGGGGGAATAGTGTGATCCATCCTCCCACGCGCTATGTCCTGCCGGTGAAACACATCGCTGTCAGGTGTAAAGAAGCGGCTAGCGACTGCACATGTATTGGAGGAAGCATGTGCTCTACGACTCGCCCCAGATCGGCAGCAGAGGGGGTGGAGCAACGACAGGGACAGCAGGCCGAACACAATCCTATTATAAGAATGTGATGAAGTGTCTGTGAGTGAACAGAGCAGCTGTTCCATTCGACCTGCGATCACGCTGAATCTTTCAGGAAGTGTAAAGAGCGGCCCTGGAGACGGATTTTTGAATTAGGTCATTAGGGCCATAAATGGCTAATCAGTGGCCAAAATGAGTCAATGCATGTTCAGCACCATGGAGAGCTCCATTCGTTAGCTACTGATGGAGCTCATGTTGAGTGGAGGAGTACAGAAGAGTGGACTATGAAAACCCTCTAGTCAGAGAGAGGAGGTCGAGGCTGCATGCTGCCAACTAAATGGCCAGTGGTTGTTTGCTCCGACGGGTATCAAACCTATATTAAGAACGCAGTCTGTGTGTGTGTGTGTGTGTGTGTGTGTGAGTGCGCGTGTGTGTGTGTGTGTGTGTGTGTGTGTGTGTGTGTGTGTGTGAGTGCGTGTGTGTGTGTGTGTGTGTGTGTGTGTGTGTGTGCGTGTGTGTGTGTGTGTGTGTGTGTGTGTGAGAGAGAGAGAGAGAGAGTGAGTGAGTGAGTGAGTGAGTGAGTGAGTGAGTGAGTGAGTGAGTGAGTGAGCGAGCTAACAATGGCTACACTGCACGGGTATTCTGCTAGTTGGGGAGAAAATGTGAGAAAGAATCCGGGGGGGACTTGATAAGAAAGAAAGATGGGGGATCATGTTAATTTCTGTGTGTGTGGGTATCTTTAATGCATTCCTGTGTGTGGGCATTTGTGGGTGTGTGCATGACCATAATGTACAGTACACACACACACACACACACACTGTGTGTGTGTGTGTGTGTGTGTGTGTGTGTGTGTGCGTGTGCATGTGCATGTGGGTGCATTTGTGTGCGTGTGCATTGCAGTTGCTTATCTGTGTGTGTCAATGTGATAATTCAGTTTAGAGGACAAACACAGGGGCACTGCAGACAGTGAGAGAGCACAGACAGAGATATGAAGAAAATAAAGGAAGAGAAAAAGACACTGCCATTACTCTTCTGATGTCTCTTTTTCTGTGCAAGCATTTTTTTATTTGTTTTATATATATATATATATAGCCTACAGCCCATCCGGGTACCTGCATGTTACAGCTGGCAGTGGCACCAGACACCAGACTCTCTTTGTGCATGCTGTTTACATCATTGTTCACAAAGACGGATAAATACGTAACAGCAGACATGCCTAACATTGTGACTGGCTGACTAATCTAGTTCTTGGTGAAGTACTATCGTCTTTGCATTATCGGTGTCCACAACATGATCATCTGTGGTCCAGGGTTTGTGATCCTGAAATGGTGTGTGAGTGCCTACTACACGGTCTCTCTGTTTTGTCCACCTCTGTCTCTCTCGCGCTCTGTCCGACTCCGATCCTGTTCTCTGGCTGCAGGAGAGGAGGCAGCGGTAACCCATAATAAAAGCAGGGATCGCCACGGAATCAACAGGGGAGGAAACACATTATAAAGGGATGGGTGGGGAGGCAGTCAACAGGCCTCGGCTCCCCAACATCAAGCAGGTCCCCGGGGTAAAAAGAAGAGGAAGGGAGCCAGGTCCGCGTGGAGGCCCGCAGGGAGGACCGGAATACATTATTGTCACTGGCACTGGCACAGCTCCCCAGACTCACAGGCCTGGAGTCTCGTGTTGAGAGAGAGAGCAGAACGCAGCCGCTTCTCCACAACTACAAAGTGCTCTAACTGTCAATGGGGCGCGAACGATGTGATGTGGGGGGTGGGCTGGCGGGAGGGGTGTGTGTGTGTGTGTGTGTGTGTGTGTGTGTGTGTGTGTGTGTGTGTGTGTGTGTGTGTGTGTGTGTGTGCGTGCGTACGTGCGCGTGCGTGCGTGCGGGCGTGCGTGCGCGCGACTGTGCGTGTACGCATGCGGTAGCGGTGCGGGACGGTTGCTAATTGTGCACACAGAGAGGCTAGCAGTAATTCATTAAATACAATAACAAATAGGATGAGTGATATATGAATGGCTGATTATTGTAATAGCGGCAGCTTTCATTCTAAATCCATTTAAGAGTGTCGGACAAATTCCTCAAGCATAAGTGGGAGTCCAAAAATAATGATGGCAAATTGGGCCACGGCTCGTGACGTAATGAGTGTTGTTAAAGCAGATTATGGGCTGAAGCTCCCATGACGGCAAGCCTCTTCTCTGCTGAAGTGCCCTTGAGCAAAACCACACTGTGGAATATCACATTAGTATCGCAGATATAGTTCCACTTTGCATTAGGTGACTGTGCTGCTGTGCTTTCTGCATATTATCAGTCAATAGATTAACCGTCTTCCCAGCAAACATTTCATAAGACAGTATTCTTATCGGCGTTAATTCCTGCAGCAGGTATTTGAAATAGGATATACAGCACATAATTTCATTATAAACTCATTTTCAATCTTCAAAAGACATGGGCGTATGTACGGAAGCTCTCACATGTCCCTGCAGCTATTATTAACACATGGAAAATGAATCATATTATAGAAACTTGAGAGGAATATGAGATTAGTGTCTCAACGATATGAGCTCCATGCGACAGGCTGCCCTTCTCCAGGTCATTAAAATGCCCATTGAGGGCATCTCTCGCTTTTCATAATTACCATGCTGCCCGGGAAGATGTTCCTTTTATTTAACAATTACAAGTATTTAAGACTCTCTAAGCGCAAAGATGTATTTTCTTCTGCCTATGCCAGTTCTTTTTGGCCCAGTTTTGCTGCGGCTCCTCTCAGATCTAAAAGGCTCTGACGACGGTGGTGGTGGGGGGGGATGGGGGAAGGAGGCGGGGGGGGGGGGGGGGTGGTGCTGTGAAGTCTTAAAGCAACTCTGGATCTCAGAATGTTTAAAGAAGCAGGGAGCACCAGCAGGAGGAGTGAAAGGAGAGATGGTAGAAAAAGGCGTGAGAGAGAGAGAGAGAGAGAGAGAGACAGTGACACAGATAGAGTGTGCTCTCACGTGAGATGGAGCGAGGGAGGGCGGACAGGTTCCACCCAGTCAGAGCAGGGTGCAGTGACCGTGAAAGTGCTTAAATAAACACTGCGAGAGAGCAGGAGGGGTGGAGGGATGGAGGCAGGGAGGGAGTAGAGACAGGAGTGATGGAGGCAGGAGGGGTGGAGGCAGGAGGGGTGGAGGCAGAGGGGTGGAGGCAGGAGGGATGGAGGCAGGAGGGGTGGAGGCAGAGGAGGCAGGAGGGATGGAGGCAGGAGGGGTGGAGGTGGAGGCAGGAGGGATGGAGGCAGGAGGGGTGGAGGTGGAGGCAGGAGGGATGGAGGCAGAGGGGTGGAGGCAGGAGTGGTGGAGGCAGAGGGGTGGAGGGGTGGAGGCAGAGGGGTGGAGGCAGGAGGGATGGAGGCAGGAGGGGTGGAGGTGGAGGAGGCAGGAGGGGTGGAGGCAGGAGGGGTGGAGGTGGAGGAGGCAGGAGGGGTGGAGGCAGGAGGGATGGAGGCAGGAGGGGTGGAGGTGGAGGCAGGAGGGGTGGAGGCAGGAGGGATGGAGGCAGAGGGGTGGAGGCAGGAGTGGTGGAGGCAGAGGGGTGGAGGGGTGGAGGCAGAGGGGTGGAGGCAGGAGTGGTGGAGGCAGGAGGGTTGGAGGCAGGAGGGTGTGGGCTGTTCCCAGGGAGAAAGAAGCAAAATGAGGGAAACTAGAGTGGACACAGGCTATTTTTCTTTTAGGTGACAGGGGGCAAACGACAGAAAAGCATCAGGAGACAGAGACCAGAGGAGACTTAGAACGTGATGTAGACGTGGTGTGTTTCACAGAAAAGCATCAGGAGACAGACACCAGAGTAGACACAGAACGTGATGTAGACGGTGTGTTTTACCCAAGAGATAAAGACCAGATTACAAGGCAGAGTGTAGAATGTGACTTGGAGGTGCAGCGTTTAAAAAGATGGAGGCAATGAAGTTGAAATGCAGCTGGTCATAAAGAAAAGGAGGGAACTGACTAAGGGGCGCAGAGTGGATCGATGGAAACGGAGCCATGTGCCTGCTGGAGGGGGAGAATGCCTCAGGGACCGTGGCACAAATACCTTGTACGTGCAATTGTTACAATTTTGGTATTTTCACTTCACAGCTGAAGTTGACATGGTCCCTTACATGCAGGAATAAGGGCATCACCACCCTAGGGGCCATGAAGCCCATTCTAATGCTGCGTTCTGTAACTCGGAGGTCAGAAGTTCTGACTTCCTAGTAAGAAAAATAAAATGAAATGACACGTCAACTCGAAGTTCCTAGTCGGAAACTCGGTTACGATTTCTCAACCCCCAGTTCCTCATTTGACGTCATTTCAACACTGATGACACTCAACTGATGACATCTTCACCGATGACATCAGTTGCATCAAATTGCTCGGTGATATGTGACGATGTAGTGCAGAAACTCTGAGCTCACTAGAGAAGTCACATGTGTGTTTCACACGTGTGACATCCTCCTGTGATGATGTGATGACGACGTCATCAGTGTCTGTCACAAATCATCACTTACACCGAGCTATTCTGATGTCATTTGGGCTTTTGCCTTTAGGACAGTAGGCAGACAGGAAAGGTGGGGAGAGACCACGGTCGGATTCGAACATGGGTCGGCCGCTCAAAAATAGCAATTGTGATCTCACCAGTAATTTCACTCGAGCAATTGTCATCAGTGAGTGATGCCATCGGTGATGTCACTTGAGCAATTGTGATGTCATCAGCGAGTGATGTCATCAGTGAGTGATCACTACCCACAACCACCTTCTCCAGGACTACACTATCCACAACCCCCTGCTCAAGGACTACCCACAGACCCCTGCTACAGGACTATAATACCCAAACATCGCTGCTCCAGGACTACAATACCCACAACCGCCTGCCCCAGGACTCATCATTCTCGATGCGAGTAAGAGGGTGACTGGTGCACTGCAGACAAACACATGGTCCTTGACAGAGACAGACCTTTGACCGGCATGGATTCCATAACATTTGGAGTGGACCTCCAACACCCTGCTGCATCCTTCTTCCACCTTCACAGCTGTTGTAGTGATCCAACTATTTGCTGGACACAAGCCGAGAGGCCTGCCGTGCTGTTGTCTTTGATGGTGGCAAGAACCCACGAGAACATCGTGAGAACATGCAAACTCCACACAGAAAGGACCTGGCTGGAGTGGACCGCGGTTCGAGCCCACAACCTTCTTGCTGCGAGGTGACAGTGCTAAGGACTAAACCACACAATAAAAGTCCACTGAGGTCAGGGGGGTTAGTGAGTAACGCCTGAAGGGCGCTTTGTAAGATGTGGTTACACAAACACTAGTGCATGCTACCGGACTTATGACATCACTGATGATAGGACAATGTCTAAAAACAGTGTCTGTCATTCTGGTGATGTCAGTTTTATATACAGTATATAGAAGACATTGTGACATCAGTGACGTCACTCACTGATGCCGTCACAATTGCTCGAGTCACATCACCGATCACATCACTGATGACAGCACTCACTGATGATATCATGATATCACTCACGATATGATACCAATGATGATATCTCACACTGAAGACATCACTCAATGATGACATCACAATTGCTGGAGTGACTTTGCTGGTGGCATCGTCACCGTTGAGTCACCGTTGACACTGTGACATATCATCATCATAAAAACCACTCATGTGGCTAATTAGCCACTGATGTCGCACTGTCTACGCATAAGTGACATAATCTGTGATTTATGACGGTCAAAGACATTGTGACTTCATCTGTTCAGTAATGTCACAAATCCTTCCATGCTGAGGCTATAAGTACGGCCGCTTTAGTACCACTAACTTTGTAAACAGTCGACAAAAATGAACATCGGTGCTCAGAGTTACCCGATGGCCTCGCTGTATGTGGGGGATCTGCATCAAGATGTCACTGAAGCCATGCTGTACAATAGGTTCAGGCCCGCCGGACCCATCCTCTCCATCCGCGTCTGCAGAGATCACATCACACGGCGTTCCCTCGGATACGCCTTTGTCAACTATCAACGAGCAGCCGACGCTGAGCGCGCCCTGAACACCATCAACTTCGATGTGATCAAGGGGCAGCCCATGCACATCAGGTGGTACCGCGGCATGGGAAACCTCTTCATCAAGAATCTGGACAAGTCCATCGACGACAAGGCCCTTTATGACGTCTTCGCTAGTTTTGGCAACATCCGCTCGTGCAAATTGGTTTGCAACGAGAACGGCTCCAAGGGCTACGGCTATGTGCACTTTGAGACTCAGGAGGCAGCTGAACACGCCACTGCGAGGGTGAACGGCATGTTCCTCAATGGCCGAAAAGTATTCGTGGGTCCCTTCAAACCTCGCAAAGAACGCTACATTGCCAACGTGCCGACAACTGCTTCTGCGACGTGAAGAATCTGAATGATGGAATTGACGACGAACGCATGCGGGAAGGAGTTCAGGCCATTCGGCAGCATAACGAGATCCGAGGTCATGAGGGCGAGCCGGTGCAGCAAAAGGCTTTAGGGCTTCCTCTGCTTCTCGTCTCCAGAGGAGGCCACAAAAGCAGTAACAGAAATCAACGGACTCGCCCAAATATGCCTTGTAACCACGGCGACGCTAGAGGGTGCCGTGGTAAAAAATAATAATATAAAGAAAAAAAGGCAGACCCAAGACCGAATTCTCTTCCTTCTGTCAGGACCACTATAGTCAAAAATAAACTTTTGTTGTCATGTACAATAGTTATATTTGGCGGTGTGGCTTTGTTCTGGGAGAGCAGCAGCAGCTTCTGGGAGCTCCCTCCGCTTCCGTGTGTTAACATGGAAAGCCTCAGGCAGGGAGAGCAGCAAGCAGCAAAGACCCACAGGTACCGAATGGAGCAAAGCAACGATGACAACAGAAAGGACATTGTTTGAGTCACACACAGCATGTAAGGAGGAGCTGGGGTGGAGGTGGGTTGCAAGAGAAGCAGAAAAAAAGGAGGTGGAAATGATGCAGCTTTAAATAGTAAGGTGTGAGATTTGCCAATTGAATGCCTGAAAGAAATCAGCTGAGCCATAAGCTGATGTGCGGAGCTGTGTTTGTGAGCTGAGCTTGACTTTGTGGCCTGCTAGAACTAACGCATAGCAATTTCTTTACTATAGGATGAAGGCAACTGTCCGTCCGTCTGTCCGGAATCCATTTGTCTCTGCGACAGGTTGGCCGATCGATCGGGCATTGAGCATGGGAATTTTCCAAATTGAAGAGGTTTACGAGTATTTTTCCAGCATTTCCTGTAATTCTTTAAGCTCCGCCCCAAACTTTGATGAACAGGTGGTGTGTAAGAGAAGTAAGAAGAAGAAACTATGTCCGTCCTTCTGTCTAAATCCATTTATTTGCAGGAAGTGACTATTTTCCCAAATGTAAAGAATTTCAGTATTTTTCAACCTGGACACAAAAAGTCTTATTAACCTTTTGTGTCTAAATAACTCATCTGAACATTCTTTTTTTAATTGATCCAGTATTGGGTGAGGGTTAGGGTTATGCATGTATTTTACCTTCGGCTTGATCCAAGTCCCCCGCATGTCTTGAGCGTTGCGTTGCAGGAAATGGAAACGTAATGTGACTGAGCTGAGCCGGGAGGACTTTTGCGTATGTGAAAGATTTTGTAAATAATGGGTGGACTGGATATTTAGCTGATTTCGAGAATATGGACGAGGCATTTGAATTTGATGGCCGCCCGTATTTGAGCCGGAGTATACGGATTACAAACTGAAGAGTGGGCATGGAGGGAGAGAGAGGAGCAAGCAACAGGTAGAGAGGGAACGAGCGGCTGCAATGCCTGCCAGGTAAATGCAACCTTTATTTCTCTATAATAACAATCTGAGGCTGTCCTTTGCAAAAACAAGCTCATTTACTGGACCTACATACATGCACGGTATACGCGTATGCCCCTGCCTGCCACCATCTCGCTCAATAAAAATGGATCAATTTAAATAAAATTGTTCAGATTACAAAAAATAAGGTCCAGGTTGAAAAATACAGAAATTTTCCTTTAAGCTGTTTATGAACATAAAGGGGAGGGGGGGAGGGTTGAACTTATTCAACTTAACCATTAACCACAATGAACCATCCGTGATGGGCTAACACGGGACCAGAAGCTGCTAGCTTAAGGGTAGGAAGCCGGGAGATCCTCATCGTCAATGGTGGAGCTCGGCCATCCGGTGCTGGAAGGAGCCCAGCGTTCCAAGCGACGCGGAAGAGGGATCGCAGTGCAGCAGGTTGGGTCCTTGACGGCATCAGGCGGCGTGCTGGAGCCGATACTGGAAGCAGTGCTAGCGAAGAGCCATGTTCAGCAGGTCTTGATAGACCAAGCCATTCTGGTGGCTGTAAGCAAGCTGGAGCTGAGTAGATGCCTACGAAATTCCAGACCTGTGTCACCTAAAGACTGAAGCCTGTAACGCATGCAAATGTTCAGTGAGAATCCATTTATATGGAAGGGAGAAGCAGAGGAGAGCCTTATAGAGGGTGAAGATGGCTGGGAAATATAACCTATTGGATTAAGTCAAGAAACAGACACCTGCACTAGTCTAGATTAGTTAACCTTAACTGTAGGTCACACTATACTGTGGTATGTGACGTTGGTGGAATACTGTAGGTAATGTATTTTCTCTTACAGTAATTCATTGTGTGTGGTCCATTTATGATAACACTTTTCAATACCGTCCCACAAAAACAGGTGTAGTTACCAAGGAACGAGTCAGAAACAAACTGCTATAGTTAATGAATACTAGTTAACGGAGTTCCTGAATAACTGAATCGAGTACTTAATGATAAGTGACTTGAACAGACTACTAGTCACCATGTTAATGAGTCAGGCAGTATCTACAGTATCTACTGTAATGATTACTTCCTGGATCAAAATTACTTATTACCGGCATATAAGTTACTGTTTTTGGGCCTCTTCAAGTAAAGTATCATACTGAGGGGTTACTGAATGCATTATTTCCAGGGGTGGAAGGAGTACAAAAAAATCCTACTCAAGTAGAAGTACTGTTACTTTGATGAAATGTTACTTAAGTACAAGTAAAATAACTGGTTTGAAAAATCTACTTGAGTACAATTTAAAAGTAGCTCATTTAAAATGTACTCAGGGAATAAGTTACTTGGATACTCTTTGTGGGCGGGGGGGGGGGGTTATATCATCTCAAACTAAATAATTATTCATAACTATGTGTAACTGCATTAAACTATTGATTGATATTGATTGTCTAAATAAAGGCTAATGTAACTTAAAATTGTATATGTCACTACGTAAACAAATAATACAAGAGTGAAGAGAATACGCCACCGCACAGCCAGAGATGGGCGAAAATACATCATAAAGTATTTTGATACAAATTACAAATACTTGCTCAAAAAATGTATCACAATACAAATACAAAATACCTGTCTGAAAATGTATTTGAGATACAAATACGTATTTTGTATTTTGAAAATACATGAAAATACATTTTATAAAAACTTATAAAGAGCTGCAACGATTAGTCAATTAATAGATGAATTGCCAAATATTAAATTAATTGCCTATTTTGATGATCTATTAATCATTTAGAGACATTTCTTTAAAGGTCCCAATTCGTGCAGCTGTAACCTCTTAAAAACGTGTGTCTCTGGTCCATAAAACATGATTCTGGATTAATCTGTTGAAAATATAGCAACCCCGTTTGTTGTGACGGAGTTCTCACTTCCTCATCTCGTCGCTTCCCAAGAATGGCCTGTTTCTATAATATATTCAGAACTAACAGTTCCCATTGGCCGCTGAGGGAGAGCCCGCCCCAGGCTCCCAGCGGCCAATCAGATTAGCGTCTGTGGACCAGCACGCTAGGTTGCGAGTTATCGTTAACTTAACGGTACTACGCTAAAGAGGACATCTCAAAATGCCTAGACTTACCGAATGCACCTCTGCAGTTGCTGGATCACGTACAGTTGGCGTCGCTCCAGCTAGAAGTGTTAATTTTGTGGCTATAGACTAAATGGTGCAGGTAGCTTGTGTGAGAGAGACCCGCGCAGTATGCAGGAGGAAGCTAGTGACGTCCCAATTCCCCCAGATTCCCCTCTGGGCAAACGAAGCGTTTGGGGGTGTGGCTTGGAGGAGACTGCAGGGGGATGCTGGATAGGGACAAATCCAACTGCGGCAGTTCTGAGCGTGTGACCACTCATTACAGGGAGGGCTGACAGCTGTATATATGCATTTACAAGTAAAAACAGCTTTTGCACGGAATGGGACCTTTAAGGAAAATGTCCTAATTCTCTGATTTCAAAAGTGAAATTTTCTGGTTTCCTTAGACAGTAAATCCTCTCTTTAGTCCTCTGTCACAGTATGTGTACTCCTACCCTAACACACTGCAGTTCTTCCATTTTAGTTTTAGTTGTTTTTCAGTAGAACTAATTTCTCCTTCAGCTCAGCTGTTAATCACCTTCTGTGAGGGCTTTTGACTTAAAGGCAGCATTTCTGCATGTTAACCTCAAGTTTTGGAACTTTGACTATGTTTAGCCATAGATATCTGACATCATAACACAATATATAAATAACTGAAATAGGTAAAAGGCATAGTAGGTCCCCTTTAAACAACTTCACATTCACCACCATGTCAGTAACTTGTCGTCACAGTATTTATTTAACGTGCAAACATATTTATACAACTAGAAAAGGTTACATTTCAGGAATTGAATGCCCTGATGCACATCCTGTCTAAGGTTGTGGAATTGTGAATCGGTGAGAGGAACGATGAGAAACTGCATCTCAAACAAAAAAGGCCTTCCATGAAATTGGACTCTTGTTCAAATCCTTACATCCTTAAAATGACTTCCCCTCCTTCTGCTTCATAAACAAAATCCAAAACAACCTGGCTATCTAGAACATAATTACTAAAGAACAATCACTCACTGAATACAACTTTCCACTATCAGCAGTGGTAACACCATTCTAGTGTCAAAATCTGCACAGCCATCATTATGCACAGTGAAGCTCAGACATCCTTGTAGCAACAGAAAGACATTTTTTATTTTCATTAGGGTACTTTGGTGTTCAGTTATAGTTTTTCAGTATAACTAATTTCTCCATCTATTCAAATCAGGTTTATGACAGTTAGTTGTTTTTCAGTACAACTAATTTCTCCTATTCAAATCAGGTTTCAGTTTAGTTCAGTTAGGTTTTTTTTCAGTACAACTTATTTCTCAATCTATTCATATCAGGTTTTAGTATAGTTCAGTTAGTTGTTTTTTTTCCAGTACAACTTATTTCTTCAGCTATTCATATCAGCTTTCACTTTAGTTCAGTTAGTTGTTTTTCAGTACAACTTATTTCTCTATCTATTCTGAATCATATCAGGTTTCAGTTTAGTTCAGTTAGTTGTTTTTTCAACTTATTTCTCCATCTATTCATATCAGGTTTCAGTTTAGTTCACTTAGTTGTTTTTAGTACAACTAATTTCTCCATCTTTTCACATCAGGTTTCAGTTCAGTTAGTTGTTTTTCAATACACCTTATTTCTCCATCTTTTCATATCAGGTTTCAGTTCAGTTTAGTTCACTTAGTTGTTTTTAGTACAACTAATTTCTCCTATTCAAATCAGGTTTCAGTTCAGTCCAGTTAGTTGTTTTTTAGTACAAGTAATTTATCTGTTTATTCATATCAGGTTTCAGTTTAGTTCACTTAGTTGTTTTTAGTACAACTAATTTCTCCATCTTTAGTTTAAACCTGTGTCAATGTTTACATGTGTCAATTTGAGAATAAAAAGAAAAATGTATTTTATGTATTTGAAATACACAAAATACAAGATCTGAAAGTATCTTGATACAAATTACATCTAATTTTTCTCTGCCCAGCCAAATACAAATTACAAAATACAAAAAAGTAGTTGAAATACGTATTTCAAATACAAGTATTTCAAATACTGCCCATCTCTTGGCACAGCCATGATGTTCCTGTGATCAACCAGCACATGCTGGTTGATCGCAGGAACATCATGGTTCAAAAAGATAGAAAATTAACCATGGCAAACTGGAATGGCTTTACTGTGATTTATTAGCGAACAACGCGCATCTGTGTGAGCAATCATGTACACACTCATACATAGTGCATGCATCTGTGCATACTGTGTGTGTGTGTGTG
>NC_139643.1:24493135-24498135 GCF_964638095.1 Poromitra crassiceps | reverse complement strand
ATCACTTCAGCCATGCTTGGCTCTTTTTCCACAAGTCTTGGCCCGAGCCTTCATCCCTCGCCTCCCTCTCCGCCCATTTGTCACGGCAGAGCTTTGCTATCCACACCGGGACGCTCTTCATCTTCAGAGTCAATCTGTTACAAAGTGCCCGACTTGTTAGTCTCTTGTGCCGCTGTTGAGCACGCGCCCTGCGACCTCGGCCGTGTTCGCTTTAGGAGAGTGTCCGAATGTGACAGCGCTGCTCCTCTCTCTCTTAACAATGTTCCTCCAGCCCGCGCTGTCCACAGCTGAGCCCACAGACACTGACAGGCAGCTCAGTGAATGGGGGTAGCCATAGATACCGTCTCTCTCCTGCTTTCTCTCTGATTCTCCCCATCTCCCCTTTTTCTGCCCCCCCCCCCCCGCCCCTGTCTCTCTTTCAGGACACAGCATGGAAGACATGATGCAGGGTCAGTGGTGGGTGAAGTACCTGAAAGCCACACTAGAGTAAAAAGTACAGCTATCTTGGCAGAAAGTGACCTTGGCCGAAGTTATAAAGTCACCTGTTAGAATATTACTTGAGTGAAAGTCTTATAGTATCTGATATTTACTGTTCAGTACAAGTAAATGCTATTGATAAAAAGGCAAGCAAAAGACATGCCTGGGGTGGAGTGGAGATATCCTTCTTGAGTTTTATAGCAGTTTGCAAAACAAAGTTATGGTGCATTACATTACCGCCCCCAACTGGACTGGAGTGTGGATCGTGATTAACGTAACTTTGCCATGAGTAGTATGATTCGCCAAACCTGGTTGCTTGCAGGCTACCAAATTTCGTCTGATTTTACTTTGTAACTAAGATGCTTAGGGGAAATATAAGAGAGTAAAAATAAAATACATTTTATTCAGGAAATACTTGGAGTACAGAAATATAAATACTCAAATAAAGTATAGATACTCCCCACTTTAACAAAGCAGTATTACTTTGTTATATTAGACCACTGTGTAGGATAATGCAGTGACATTTAGCTGACCTCGTGTCGGTACCTTTTCACTATGCAAAACAATACATCTGCCATTGCCATGTTCTCCTATAATGGGTCTTTTCAGCCAAGAACCCTGATTAGTCAAAGACATGTTCCAGACGCGCTGTTAATTACGGTAAAGCACGGCTATGTGCCTTTTGGTTGCTATGCCAACGCTTGTGGTATCCAGGGAGCCAGTTAGAAATCTTTCTTGTTTTCTCCTCTTTTATTCTTTTGCATCTGTACGACTTTGAAGAAAACTTCACGTCGTCAGAGTGTTTTGTCATTCCCATCACCGTCATACACCTACTCGCGGTAAAGGGCACGCTGGCTACCATCGCTATTTGAAAAGCCTCCTCTCAAATATAGCTTCACACGCAAACAGGCCTTGCAAGCTAATCATTCATTTTCAAGGCAAAGCAGATATAACAAGGGAATCCTGGCTAGTGAGAAAGACACAGCTGTGGAGCCGCATCCTGATTCATGCGCTTGCACACCGGCGTCTGGTTTGTTTGGACTGGAGATCATCACTCCTCATTTTTGGAGGTGGACTGCTTCCAGACAACAATAGACATGTGAATGGGATGGTGAGAGATCTGGAGGAGGCCTTTGAACTGTGGCGTTTTTCCCCACATTTAGAGACACACTCAGTTAACCCACCTTTGTTTTGGCTGCCACAAATATTGATGGCATAAATAGTTTACAAAGGTAAATAATATCACAGTCATGTATACGTTACATGAAAATGGTTGCCTTTTTTTCAGGAAATAAAGCAAATTAGTAATATTCTGATGTTTAAATACCAGTTCAATCAGGAGACTTGATGGATAAACAATGATTTATTATAATGATGATGAATGATCTTTACAGAATATTATGATGAGAAAGTTAGTTAGTCTTTGGAGCTTGACACCACTGGGAGATATCGAGATCGAGCTGGGTCAGCTCGAGCAGCACAGCCATATATACCCCCCTGTGGAGTCAGGATACTGGTGCTGGTGAAACCTCTTGATGACTGATGGATCAGGAACTTGGCGGAGACGGGGAGGTGGCGGGTGTGTGTCAGCCAGCAGGATGAGAGAGACTGAATGAGACACAGAAAAGCATATTTATGCACACAGCAACCATGTGATAGGCTGCCTAAAGGGGAGTGCCACAACGTGATAGGCTAAAAGTGCAGGTGAGCAAAGGTGTATGAGGTGATGTGTTGCTATGCTATTGACTTATGGGAAACTAGGAGGCAACCACTGATTATTCAATTATCACCAGGAAGCCGACAGGTTACCAGGTGAGCAAGCAGGAGAAGTGCAGTGACTGTGGAACCGGTGAGGATCAAGATCGTCCTGTCTGAACCTTCGTTAAAACTCCACTTGTCTGTTTACCACTGCATCATCACAAAGACATTGGGCCCTATCTTCCCAAAAGCACTAATTTAGCGTTTGCGCTCGTTTAACGCCGTGCGCAATGCAAATTGGGGGCGGGCACAAGCGCATGCCTGTTATAATTGTACTGGGCATAGGCGTGCCACATGCCAAAGCAGGCGTTTCAGCGCTAAAATGTGGTGATAGATGGCATTATCCTATCGTCAGCAGCGCGCAATTACTTTGGCTAAGCGCTTTGAAAAGGACCTCTTACGCGCTAAATACCTCGCTGCGCTGGGTTGCGCACCATAATCTCCATGCAGCGCAGCGCAGTGCAAGTACAATTCCTTTTGGATATGTCATTACGCACAGCCTTGCCATGCCAGGACATCAAATTATGCTGCTAAAATTGGGTATTAGCAGATAATTCAGTGAGGCAATCAGCTATAACTCACGGATAAACTTTTATCACATCGCAAAGAGGGAAATGAATTGAGAGAACTTGTTGGACAATGGACATAGGCTATTTACCTTCATAACCCGGAGGGTCGTTGGCACCACAGACGATCTGTCAATAAGCTCTCTCCATCTCTCTCTGTCCTCGCACGAGTGAGTACACTCTATTACGCATGGAGAGAATTACAGCATATTGCATGCCTCGCGCAAACAGCGATCCGAGACGGGAATCTGATTGGTTTTGATTGACGTAATGCCCAGCATTGCCTGGCCACGCCTGTGAATAATTCGGGTAGTTAAGACCGCCCAAATCCCGTTTGCGCAGCAGGCATTTTGGGGCGCAGATGATTTTGGCACAGCTCTAATTTGCGCCTCCGACACGTGCCGTGAACGTTTCCGCATCCCCGCCGAGAATTGCATCCCCAACATATTTCGGGGCTGTTTTAACTTGGAAATCAGGGAGGTCACGTCTACCCAGACAATTATATCACTTTTAAACAGTTACATTTCTGTATAAACCATTACGATATGCTCCCGTGAGGTGGGGATGCTGTCGGCGCTGGGGTGCAAAACTCACAAGGTGGACTGCTATCTTCCCTGCTTTAAGGCACGCGCAAACAGGTGCGCAACCGCTAATAGGGGATAGCGCCTGTGGGAAGATAGGGCCCATCCAATGATGTCCAGCAATACACATATGAGACAGTTGTGAGTGTGGAGGGAGGGAGAGAGAGAGAGAGAGAGAGAGAGAGAGTGGAGAGAGGGAGAGAGAGAGAGAGGGAGAGAGTGGAGAGAGGGAGAGAGAGAGAGATTGTCTCAGGTCTCACTTTGTCAACAATTGATTGATAAGAGGTATTGTTTTCATGACGCCACCCAGATCAGCCAACTCCCTCTTTCAATCCCCATGCTGTCCCTGAAGCAGAACTAATCCTAACTCAACTCCCAGGGATTCCTCTCCTCTCCTCTCCCGCACTCCTCTCTCTGCCTCTCTCTCTCTCCCTTTCTCTCCCTCTCTCCCTCTCCCCCATGTTCCGTCATTCCTGAAGTGGCACTAATCCGGCCTCCCTCTGTTTCATCTCCTCTTTCCTCCTCTTCGCGTTTTTATGATCTGTCGTTACCGGAGCAAAACTAATCTTCCCCGGCCTTCCCATGGCTGCCGTTCTCCTCCTCCCTGCTGCCTCTTAACCTCCCTCCCTCTCTCTCTCCCTCCTTTCCCTCTCTCTCCAGCTCAGCCCAGTCGGCAGAAAAAATTGAAACGTTGAACCTCAACGTTTGTGAACCAAAAACATGTTGCATAATCAACATTTCTAGATACGCGTAAACGCTTAGACCTCTAACGGTCGTGTAAATAGCCACAGTCTGCTATTTGCTTTATTTGCATAAGGTTTTCAAATGAACATTGGAAATGTTAGCCTGGTAAAGCATCCGGATCACATTCTGTTTCATTCTGCGATTGCGTCTGGCCTCCAGGTTGTCCCCAGTGTATTCTGGAGCAGGCCCGGCTCCAGACCCAAATTACAGAGGGGGCCTGCCCCTAGCTTGGGGGGGGGCAAGCTGGGGATTCTCCCCCGGAAGAAGATTTTGTACATTTTAAAGTAAAATTCGTCAACCTGGTGCATTTGAGAGCAAAATGAAGAGGCTAAATCTATGAAGAACTACACACATCTCTAATGTGTTGTGACTTTACAAATAATTAGGCCTAAACAATTAATATTAAATGTATTTACACATTGTGCACAAATTGCATTCATTGTGACAAATTTACAATAGTTAATATCCAGCCAGAATCATTGCAAATGGATGTTCAAAGTAACAGTTAGCAATAGCATTCAGTTAATCAATGCTGAATGACAGCCAGATTCCGTTTTAAACTTTAAAACAGAAAAACGGAAAAACGTTTTTAGCATTTTTTTGGGGGGGATTTATGGGGGGGGCCAGTTTGGGGAATGGGGGGGCCAGGCCCGGTCAGGCCCCCCCTCAACGCCGGGTCTGTTCTGGAGGCGGGATTACTTGCCTTGACAGCCAACTCCTTCAGCTAATCAGTGTCACCAAATGAAGTCCTTCAGCCAATCAGAGTCGGATCCAGTCAAATACAAATCCACACGGAAGAACGGCGAAAACATCTTTTCTGCCGAGAAACTCCGCTGGTACATACTCTTTCTATCTATTCCTGCAATCACTGCAC
>NC_139643.1:24423135-24488135 GCF_964638095.1 Poromitra crassiceps | reverse complement strand
GCCACTCTGCCGGGGCAAGAAATATACTGGCGTTTAAAAGACCCTCGAAAGGATCTGCCAAGGTTGAAAATCAAGATGAAGCCCTTCGTCGATTCGTTACGTTGATTTATAAGCTATCTCTCTCACAAGGAACTCGTTGAAAATACATGAGCCAGTGCCACACTGTTTTAAGGTTGATTTCATTTTCGGGTCTTATTGCTTTCGAAGGGAGTCTCAGGACATAATCCAGAAATATGGCCGGATAATATTACTGTCAGATTTAAAACGAACTCTGGGGCATATGGAGAGGGAACTAAGACAACCTGAATTGCGATGCCACGTGTTTACAGTACAGCATAACAAGGAGAGGTGGACCCGTGCCGCTGCTATCGACAGACTTTACTGATTTCTTTACGCGATGCTAGCAATCGCAGCTGTTACGAGATCTCTCACTGCGAAATCCCAATGCTTTTTTTCAATAGGCTAAAAGCATAGGGACAACTCTTACACAAACACGCTATAAAGCCCAGTGACCAGAGCGAGCAGGTGAGAGATCAATACAGCTAATCTATGAGGTGCCATGGACCAAACATCTCAAACAGGTATCTGCAGAGGTGCTGGAGCTGCTCCTGGGACCAAATCAATGCCTGACCGGCTGACTCCATTAGGGGACCTATTCTTTATCAATGGGAGTGATTGGTGGTGGTGGGTGAGCTGGAGCCGGCTCAGGGTTGAACCTCTTGTAGCTTTGATCAGTTTTTTTTTGCAGTTAAAAGCGTGTATCCACAAATTTGAACCGCCATCCTGTACTCACTGCTGCCACCTACGTGCAATACCTGGTGTAGTAGTGTAAATGGTGAGGTACAGTATGGGGAGGGATCTCCAGAGATTCGGGGTATGGGTCAAATGATGTTCGCCGATAATTCAGTGAACCTAAATGGAGCATTTGATGGTTGGGTTTGACCACATCAGCACAGCTCAGATTATATGGGTATATTGATATATTGGTTCAATATTTAATAAAAGGCCAATATCGATCCGACATATGGGTTTCTTGATAGATTAGGCTATTGGCCTTTCAGACATGTTGTCCACTGCTGCTGATATAATGGAGGTTTCTTCCTGACCACATAAAAACAAGCCATGAAAATCCACATTCACATGTTTCTTTGCACTTACTGTCTTCATAATTCATTGTAATGCCTCCGCCTGCGATAGCCAGGCCCGGAGGCATTATGGATTCGGGTTGTCCGTCCGTCCGTCTGTCCGTATGTACGTCCGTCCGTCCGTCTGTCCGTATGTACCTCTGTCCGATGTTTGTTAATGTGATATCTGAGGAACGCCTTGACGGAATTTCATCAAATTTGCTTCAAATGCCGACTTGGACTCAAGGATGAACTGATTAGATTTTGGTGGACAAAGGTCAAATTTCAAGTTCACTGTGAGCTCACGAACGCCATTCCCAAGTTCGTTAATGCGATATCTCAGGAAAGCCTTGACGAAATGTCTTCCTATTTGGCGCAAACGTCGACTTGCATGCAAGGATGAACTGATTAGATTTAGGTGATCAAAGGTCAAGGTCACTGTGACCTCTCGAACGCCATTTCCAAGCTTGTTAACGTGATATCTCAGGAACGCCTTGATGGAATTTCTTCTAATTTGCCTCAAACTTCTACTTGGACTCAAGTATGAAGTGATTAGATTTTGGTGGTTAAAGGTCAAAGTTCAAGGTCACTGTGACCTCACAAATACAATTTTCAAGCTCGTTAATGCGATATCTCGAATAATGCGTGCCGGTCCGCATGTCCTCGAGTGCCCACCGCCCGGGTGGGGTCGTCAAAAGGGCCTTTCTGTGTGGAGATTGCATGTTCTCCCCGTGCCTCCCGGGGGTTGCTAATGTGGTTCCTCCTCTGGTCGTTAAGGGCGCCTGTTCGGAGGGAGGGGAACTGATTGGAATAGCGTGAACCTCCCACGTGCTATGTCCTACCGGTGAAGCTTCCCCTGTCAGGTGAAAAGAAGCGGCTGGCTAACTGCCCATGTCTCGGAGGAAGCATGGAACCAGTTTCGGCTCTCCCCAGATCGGCAGAGGGTGGAGTAGCAACCAGGATAAATAAATTAAATTAGCACTAATGGGGGTAAAAAAAATCGGATAAAAAAATCGGGGGGAAAAAATGATATATATATATTTTTTTTATGCGATATCTCAAGAACGCCTTGACGGAATTTCTTCAAATTTGCCTCAAACATCCACTTTGACTCAACGTCGAACTGATTAGATCTTGTTGGTCAAAGTTCAAGGTTACTGTGACATCATGACCACTGATTTCATGCTCGTTAACGTGCTATCTCAGGAACGCCTTGACGCAATTTCATCTAATTTGCCTCAAACGTCCACTTGGACTCAAGGATGAACTGATTACATTTTGGTGGTCAAAGGTCAAGGTCACTGTGACCTCACAAATGCCATTTTCAAGCTCGGTAACGCCATATCTCAGTAACACCTTGACGGAATTTCTTCACATTTGGCTCAAATGTCAAAGTCTTGACAGACATGGATGTCGACTGCTCACTTGTTGGCGGAGGCATACAGTATATCCGCGGTGCTGTCATTCTAGTTCAATAATGTTTTTTTTCCTTCTTCATTTAAAGATAATCATTGTTCCCAGAATTTCTCAGCCATTGAATAGGTGAGGTGGATATCAGCCTTCAAAAACCCATCTCATAAAGCTTGGATTTTCTTATATATCAGACACAGATTTGTCATTCCGACGGTAACACTTCACGGAAACATCTCAGGTAGGAATGACAAATCTGTGTCTGATATATAAGAAAATCCAAGCTTTAAGTTAAAGTAGAGACACAATGAACCCTTTTGGATTAAAACCCATATCAGTCAAACCAGTTCAGATAGTGCCTGTCAGGTACTGACTCAGCTGCCTGTCCTGCACAAACGCCACTCATCTGCTACTGAGTTGAGCAAAAGCCAACCACTAAAAGTATTTTTAAATAATCCAGTAAATCAAATCAAATGTTTGACAACATTCAGAAAAGGTAATTGACTTGATCTTTTTTGTTGCTATGTGATTATCACTTGCACCCCATTTTACGATACTGCCATGGTTCAGCGGCATAATGTGGTGTTAAACCTGCCTGCTTGGAAGTTTAATTTATGCCCTCATTTAGTACTGCAGCAGTAATTCTCTGGAAGTGTTCAATAAGCATTATTTTAATCCATATCCAAGAAAACAGAGATTGAATAAAATGGTTGGTTTATCTTAAATATCATCATAGGTTTCAAAGATGTTGTAGATTCAACTTTAAATTAAATATTTGAGACAGCTATTAGATACAAGTTGTTTTATTGATATGATAAGATGAGGTGAGATGAGATGAGGTGAGATCAGATCAGATCAGATCAGCTATAGATAAGATCAACTTTAATGTCCCGGAGGCCGCCGGAGGGGAAATTTGTCTTGGGCAATAGTGCTACACGCAATCACTAAATACACAACCAACAAGACAACAGAGTCGTACACACAATAATGGATTAAATACAAGAAAAAGGCATCGATGCCTCTTTACTTACGAGGCCTTAAGACCATTATGACCTTACTTATGAGACCGTATGTGACCTACACCAGTGAGGACTGAGCTGCTTGTTTGTATGGTGAAGTTGGGATGATGGAAAGCTTAAAGCGGTTGTTTTTACATCTGCTGGCTCTAGCGCATGAGGGTAATCATTTGTATTCGGGATATACAATTATGTGAAAGGGCTTTCAGAATTCTGTGTGCATGTGACTACAGTTCTCATGGTTTGAAGGGACTGACTTATATCATATTACATATTTGTCCATTGAGTATATTAGAAATTGTTTGAAGCTATTTGTGAGGTGATTATTGATCTATGATCTATTGTGTGTTGATAACTACAAATATACTCGATTACCATTCATGACTATTATATCTTTGTACCATATTGTGCGTGTTTTGAGTAAAGCATACGAGGGATCAGCCGAGCAGCATTTTGGTAAACAAACCGCGTCACTGGGTGGCAACGGCAATGGAAACCTATGGAGCGTGAGCTTTGGGAGGCTTGAGTGTCTGACTCTAGCCGGCTGCCACTGTTTACATTTTTAAGACTGCGACAGTTCACACAACTTTAACTCGACATGCATATATTATACATCAAACTCTTGAGCTACTTCTGCTCTCACTCAGAATGTCAGAATATAAGCGATGTGATCTATAGTTTTTGAGATGTTAACGTTTGTTTGGCACAACTCATACTAGTTAACTGCCGCGGGGTTCCGCATTTCTGGGCGGCAAGTGACGTCACGCTGATTCGTCCTATTAGCAAAATATTCACAGAGTATGAGGCCCATTTGGAAAGCCTGGAGAGTCGTGAATAACTTTGCAGGAGAGCCAGCAAACTTTACACAGGATGATTGATGTGCACTTTGTATTTTCACTGTCTATTTTCAGGTGCAGATTTATTTTTCTGTCCTGCAAAGTTCAGTTTAAATAAAAATAATATCATTCAGGAAGCTTTCAAAGGCTGTTTTAGATATAGCCTACAGGATGAAAACTTGAAACATTTTTTTCTCCTATGATGTGCTGCTCAGCAGTGTGCCTTTGCCACTGGACAGATCCCACCCGGAGCTTGAATTTAATAATACTATATAACACACTTTTGTATTTTTTTCTTTAATCAGAATTGCATTTCTGGCCCCAAGGTCTCGTGTTAAAATTGATGTCTTATGGTGTGGGTGGTGGGTGATCATTTCACATTTCCATTCCACTGATGATAATGTCATTCTGAGAAAAAGATCATTTTGCCTAAATTATACATTTTGCTAAATGTATTATTCAAAGATCAATTTATCGCGGGCAGTTTGTTGTTTCCCAGAATATTAACCTTAGAATGAGGTGTCATTTTTTTGTATACTTTGATAGATTAGTCTTATGAATTATTTGGTGCTGTTCTAAAATTCATTTTGGGAGGATGATTCTATAGACTGGACATTCTAATGGAGCAATCTTTTGTTCCATCGGCCGTCTTTCAAACGCCCATGCAGGTCTCTCTCATCGCTCTGCCTCCATCTCAAACTTGGCTTGCTTTTGGATGGCTCCCCGCTGTGCCCACGACACCCAGACATAAATACCCCTTCTCGCTCCAGCACTTCCCATCTCTCTGGCTGACCTTCTTTCTCTCCTCTCCCTCCCAATCTCTCTCTCTCTCTCCCTTTTTGTGTTTCTCCTCTATTCACATCTCTCTCTCTCTCTCTCTCTCTCTCTCCCCTCTCTCTCCCTCTCTCTCCCTCCCCTGCTCCCATACAGACTTACCTCTTGCCCTGCTTGGCTCTGTCTGGCTCCTTTGTGTCTCACTTCCCGTCCCCGTCCTCAGTGTGGAGGATCTCTGAGCATCCTGTTCACACCACATTTTCTTCATCACACTTTCCTCTCCCTGCTTTCATTGGATTCTAAATTATTCATGACTCTATTTGATCACACTTCAGAGCTCTTTTGGAAGGTCTGTTTTTTTTCTTTATAGATGTGTACAATGTAGATTCCCAATACAGAGCAGTAAATAGAGCAGGGTTGCAGTGACATTACTACAGAATCAAAGCAGAGAAATATTATGATGGTTTTTGCTCTGCTGCGGTGTAGCTTTAGAGTGGCTCTCAGTCTTTTTGGATCACAAACACTAAAGCTAAAAGATGTTCACTTGGAGCCTTCCTTTCTGTATTGGGAGTACACACATAAATTAATGAACTGTGTCACCAAACAGTGCGTGTTTCCTCTGCTTTTATTTCATTAAATTAAAGGGGAAACCCTTATGGCAGAATTTGTTTTACACAATATTTCCACATCATTTAACTGCATTTATCAAAACATAGCCAATGTCAATAAGTATAGTGGATCTATTTTCTCATTCCTTAAATTATCTTGTGACTCTATTACAGCTATAATATCTATTATTTTAGATTGAAACTGTCCAATATTTTTGTGTTGGTATCTACGAATATATAAATTTGATCATTTTCGTGCCGAAATGTTCCCCAAAATGTCAGCCATGCAGAGTTTCCAATGGCATTTTATTCAGGGTATAAACGCCCCAGAAGATGGGACACTAAAAAACCATCCTTCGAAACCAAGGATCATATTGAAACTAATATATATTTATATGAATAGATTATATTTATAGATGGTAGATCTTCATCCCAATATATTAACTGAGCGATTATCAGTCTAAACACAGTGATGGTTCTGTCATTTTGCTGCACCTAGCTGCTACAGTTACAGATTTGGGTTATATTTTACTTTTCCAAGAATCCAGCAGAGACCTATTTCAGCATGATTCACAGATATCCCACTGGTATCTGTCCAACTCCCCCCCCCCCCCCCCCCCCCCCCCCCCATTGCTTCACCTTAAGTACATCAAACATCTCATTCTGCCCACCACATCTCTGGATCTCAACAGGGGGCTGAAATTGCTGACCATCACAGCCTGGTGATTACCTCTGCAACATTTTCCAGCAATTGCTGGAAATCTCTATGGGTACATGTAATGGGGGAAAGGAAATGTTTTGTGAAAACACTTCCTTTTACCCATTACCCATACCTTCCAAAGTTGTGCCAGTTACCCGTGGTGTGTAACTGTTGCCATAGCAAAACTTCCAGCTACTGTAGGTCTGTAACCCACTGCTCAGCTGTCTATGCGCAGGCAGGACAGATTTGTTTGTGTAAGTTCAGAGTAAAACCACATTAGAATGGACAAACAACTGGTATTAGTTCATAAATAAAAGAGCCAGAGTCACTCTATGCTCAAACCTATCCATGAGGAATGCAAATGTCTGTTTCAATTCTGCATTCAGTGCAGCACATTATTCAACAACCATCTGAATTGATGTCTGGGTCTTTGCCTTGCTGTGTTATACTGCCCTCCACAGGCCAAGTGTAAAACATACAAAAAGGGTGTCCTGTCTCAGTGGAGAGGCAGCGTTACGCCCACTGTCTTTTTGATCTTCTGTTTGTTATGGTTAATTGCTCTCTTTCCCCCCCCTTTTTTGTATTGAGATAACACTTTGGGAACAACATTTTAATATCTCACATGGACTATTCCTAAAATTGATGTTAAAAGTGAAATCCCATCTGTCTTCATGAAATGGTCAACAAATACCTACTACAGTCTTGATATAGAGCTAAACAGTCACATGACGTCTCTTGCCCAGGAAATGAGTTCCCCGTTCATTTTCCCCATAGACATTTTGAAACATCCTTATATAACAAGTTTGAATGATGGAACCAAGCCAACCCGTGACCTACTGAATCGTGAGTGACCATAAGACATTTTTCACTTGGAGCAAAAACAGAAAATAACAAGCGGGGGGCAGGGGGGAGGGGGAATCTTTTCACACCAAGGACTCCTAAACTCACACAAATAACACCACAGACCTCTATTTGATAAGATTTTGACTCAGGGTCCCCCATCTGAGAAGATTATAGCTTTGATGATGAACCTCCAACTGATTTTTTTTTTACTTGACCTTATACTGTATAAAATGACCTATTGTGAGCTCTAGGATCATCACAGCCTTGTTAAACTCTCTAGACCCATAATGTAGACACCTCAAAATGTATGGGATGTCCAGGACAATTGAAAATAGTGCTGCTCATCAATTGTCAACATTGTCAAAATCACACAATTTTCAAGAGTTATTTATACAGCATCACAGCATTATGTTGCTTTTTTCAAGGTCATGAGGTCTTCAGGTGGTAACTGATGCACTTTATTATTTCACAGTGTTTCTTATTCTGATAGAATTGTGCTTTATGGTATATTTACAGTACATTTATGGACAGTGAATTGAAGCATTGGAACAAATCCTCATGTACACAAATAGATTTTGACCACCACAAATAGATTTTGACTGCCACATATTATTTTCAACAAGTTGACTGCAAACTCCTGCTTTAGGACTTGTCTTGGCTGAACATCATTCTGATTGATTGATTTTAATTGTGGATAATAAAAGACAGCATCCAAGGGATTAAAAATATAGAAACTGCAAGCACTTATTTACATCATGGTCCCTGGTCTTATGAAAACAAGACATATAGCAACACATAGCATCATATATACTGTACAGCACAGATCAATCAACGAGTCGATCACTCACCCAAACAATTATCCATAGCAATATAAAAATAGAACAATAGAAATACATGATAATACATAAAAACACAATCTTAAAATTGTGTTGTTATATTCTAACAGTTTGTTTGAAAGTAATTTTGTAATTTTGTGGTTATGGCCGAAGTGGCTGCCGTAAACCGTTTAATTTCACTTCCTGATCTGCCCGGCCCGCACACAGACTATAATCATCAAGACAACACTCGCTGATTCACTCGACGTTGGTCTCATCTACTATTGGAGGTAAGATGTGAGGCATCAATATTAAATTTAGACTGTTTATTAACAATCGAAAATCTTGCTCGTAGTTGCTTTAAAGTCCGAGTTAAAGCAGCTACGAGCAACTTTTTCGATTGTTATTAAACAGTATAAATTTAATATCAATGCATCACATCTTACCTCTAATAGTCGACGAGACCAACGCAGAGTAGTCTCGCTTGAACCCCGAGTGAATCGGCCAGTGTTAGTCTGTCTGTGGCCAGGGCAGATCAGGAAGTGAAATGAAACGGTTTGCAGCAGCCACTTCAGCCATAACCACAAAATAACTTCCAAAAAACCTGTTAGAATATAACGAGAGATGTTCCCGAGAGTATGCGTGGCGTTCACATTGTTTATGTTATGTTGCTAGGCAGCGCAAACGGCGTAGGCAGGCAGCTGCGTTTCACTTCCGGGTTTCACTTCCGCGTTTCACTTCCGGGTGTAGCCGGGCCGGCGGTAGGAGAGAGAGAGAGAGAGCCCCCTGTTGACGCGAGTTTAGACAGACACAGACTTAATAATCACCTAAGGGAGCAATCTCCGATTGACACGGCTTTGGTCTCAGCTACTATTATAGGTAAGATGTGATGCATCAATATTGTAATTATACTGTTTAATAACAATAGAAAAAGTTGCTCGTAGCTGCTTTAAGGTTTCAATCAAATAAAATCGGTTGCACAAAACATGCTTAAATCTTCTCTTTAAGGTTTCCCTAAAATGTTTTAACCTTAATGAGAAGATTTGAGGGTATTTTGTGTAACCGGTTTTATTTTATGGAAACTTTAACTCGGACTTTAAGGAAAATCTTAACTCATGGTGTTTTGTGCAACTGGCCCCTCATCCTAAAATCAACCCTGTCTCCTCTGGCCTCTCTTGCAGGAACATGGTGATGAGGTCGTTAGGCTGATTGGGTGCACCATTGATCTTAAGAAGCCCTTCAGACCATTAGTCTCGCTCCCTCCTCACCAAGGCACCTTTTGTTGTGTTGATTTGTTTTGTGTTGTCAGGTTACTTCCGTTAGTTTTACAGGATAGGCTACAGTATATAGGAAAGACAATGAGCGAGATTTGTTTGCTACATCATTGTACAAATAAGACATTTTTGCAAAAATATTTAGATTGGGCATTTCATGAACAAATTATGAGGATCAAAATGTAAGGTAGCCGTAGCGTATCCAATTTTCATTTCTTTGCGTTTAGCCTACTTCTCTCAAACACATTTGAAATACATTTCAGTCAACACTAAAACATGAAGAAGATGGGAAGATTTTTAAAACTAGACCGATCAATCCCCAAACAAATAACACCATAGAAAAACATCTTTCTCAAAGTAAAATTTCCATTGTCAAGTTATGAGGAGAGCTATGATGTCAGATTGTTTTCATTTCAACGGTGATGTTGTCTCCATCACCTCCATTTCAACGGTGACTCCTTCCTGCCCTCCTCTCTCTCGTCTCCTCTTCAACTTCTCTTTCTCCTCTTCCTCTCCTCTCTCCACGTTCTCTTGACCTTGAGTCACCGAAGTGTTGCATATGTTGGGGCACATCTTTTTGATTTGATACACTAGGAGTCCCACGAAGATTAATAGGAGTAGACCAAATGCAATACCCTAAAACATGGACCAGAGACAAACAACAGAATAAGACCACATTTCTGGGAAAGTTGCTGCTCTCTTTTCAAACATCAATTCTGGACAGTTGCATTTTTAAAGACATCAGATGTTTTCCTTACCTGAGACGTTGTGAAGAAAGTCAGAGTCTCAAGTCTTCGTCGTAGTAGTTCTTTAGAATAATCATCATGTGTTTGGTTGAGTGGCTGACACCATTTCTCTAAGGTATTGTCGTTAAGAGTGACAAATGTGCCCTTCCAGTGTGTCATTCCACAGGCAAAGTATTGGCCATCGAGGAACAACAGGGTCAGCCACATTATGGGAGCGACTAAACTGGCGACACACTTCCTGCGCCACTTATGATCCAACCTGCATTCTTGTACGATCAGCATCAGCACAAAAACAATACAGGCGGGAATGGAAAAGAATGCAAAGGAAAAGAGGCTGTTCCATATGCATTCTTCCTGGCAAGGACAATCAAACTCTGCCGACAACATCAACTCCAAGCCCATGAGGATGAAGCTAAAAGCCGCATTTGACATAACAGGGCTGTCACCAAATGCACTCTTGATTCTTCCGACCCATGATTCAGCCATACTTAATTCTACATAAAAAAAGAGAAAATTGCAGATGAAAAGTCAGAGAGAAGGTGCACACTGATGAAAATGCAGTTAATAATACTTTTTGTGGGGAGGTTTGCCTTGCAGTCAGGGCCATATTGTGGTGTTGCTCGGGTGGCTATTCAATGCATGGAATCATATAAAAACAGATGACAGCTTTCACTAGGCTACTTCCACTATGCTGTGGTGTCTTTGCCTTTTCAATAGAATAGTATCTACATTAACAACTGAGGACAATTAATTCACTGCAGAGAGAACATATTTCTTCCACGGGGCAACCTTCACAGCTTTGTACAACAGGTAGCAGCAGAATTCTCTAGCCTATTATATGCTGTTGAAATATTGACCATAAATAATGTTAGAACTGACCTTAGTGTTGCTTACAGATGGTGAAAGCATAGTTTGACTTGAAAACGTATATGCAATGGGATTGAATTGAATTTAAAGGGATAGTTTGGTTTGTTTGAAGTGGGGTCCTATGGGCTAGTCCCATACAGTCAATGAAATATAGGTACAGCGTTCGGAGGCTGAGCACACCGTGTATCGGGTTTTGGCACTCTGAAGTAGCAGCCTATAGGGCTTTCTCTCTGAAGCTGTGGGCCAGGTACGCAATTTAGCCACCTAAAAGAACGCCTACTGAAACAAATCAATATCAGTGTACGTGTACCCTCTATTTTGACAATTTTCCGCGATTTACTTTACCGTCAAACAGCCCTCTCATTTGGCACTACATTTTCTCCCAACCAAAGAACTATGTATTCCTACGCAAAATGCATTCACAGCGCCGCAGGGCTTGATTACACAACAAATACAATACACGAATGAAAATATGAGTCATTTTGATAGTGACGACATCAACACTCCTCCGGAAAGTTTGGCAGAACTTTGCTATCCCTTTAAATGAGGCACACATTTTCAAAAACAAAATAGGTTCCAATATCACATTTAAATCTTCAATTTTGAATAGGCTACTCTTAACCATATGGGGCATATGTTTGGAATCTCAAATGGCCTTTTCATTCACAATTAAATATTGGCTGTGTAGATGGACCACCTGGCTGTGAATGTACAGACCAGTATATATATATATATACATATATATATATATATATATATATATATATATATATATATATATATATTTTTTTTTTTATTTTTTTTTTTATGTTTTCTTTTACAAAATAATGCATGCATAAGTGGGAAATGACAATACTAATGTGGCATATATATTTTTTCAATTAAGTTAACTATACACCCACATCCCTAGCTGTCAAGTGGTAATGTGTTTTTCTTTTTCTTTTTTTATACAAATATAACAAATGTTTTCATAATTGAGATATCAGAAGTAGAAATTATTATAATATTTGTGTCAAGCACCAGAGTCTGAGTGACGTGAGTGTCATATATTTGATCTGGTCTGTAGTAATCTCTTAGTTTTAACAATGTTGAATGCTTACAAACAGGCTACAACTGCAGCCCCGACCTCAAACTCTCACTGCCATGCAGGGTAAATAAAATCTTTTTTTCTTTAGTATTTTTTTTTTTACTTCCAAGTCTGCTATACAGTGATTAGACCAACCCAAGCATATTAAACACCCTTATATGGCCCTTTCATGGTCCATGTAATACAATTGGTAGTCTACTCACCAGAATTTAAAAATGGAACCAAAATCTCTTAAGAAAAAAAAATCTACTTGATGGCTTGAGTTGTCAGAGGGGTAAATGCGCCAAAATGGACTCAAATGCAAAGTTGGCAAACAGAGAATTGGGGTCATGCAAAAAGCTTTAGCTGAACTGATGCCGAGGTAGGCTAGAAGAAAACAGACAATCCAAAAATGCAAAAACTTAAATAGGCTGACAGGTGGGAGGGAACACAATCAGACCTGGCAGGATATAAGTCTGAGAAGACTTCCACAAGATACACTGAAACAACCTGACATAAGAACAGTTTCTTCCCACAGCCCATCACTCTGATGAACACTTAAACCAGTCACTTGATCACTTCATTCGAACACTTTGCTGTACACTTTACCTTGAATCACTTCACCTGTTGTACCTACCTCATGCACATAACCCCCCCCCCCCCCGACACACACACACACACACACACACACACACACACACACACACACACACACACACACACACACACACACACACACACACACACACACACACACACACACACACACACACACACACTGCTCTAAGGTGAAACATGTAAACTGTGCAATAACTGTGTAATAAGCGAAGCGGCAGGGCCACTTATTTTATTTGCCATTATTAGTGGCCGAGGCAGCAAAGCTGAAAACTTGAGACTTGGGATTTGGGACTTGTGAACAATCTTTATTTTTGTGTGTATTAACATTAAGTAAAGGTCTCATAATAATAACTAATCAATGCTGATGCTGTATGCTAATAGATAGTGTGGATAATACAGTAGCCTACATGCTTTGAATCCCGTGGTTTTAGCTATGCCGTGTTCTAAGCAGACTGGATGACATGCAGCAGATCATAGAACGCTCATAAGAACGCTCCATAAGAGACTTGAGACTTGACTTGGACTTGTGACCAAATACTTGAGACTTGACTTGGACTATAGCTAAAAGACTTAAAACTTGACTTGGACTCTAGCTCAAAGACTCAAAGAAAATGATGTGAGCATCTCTGTCAGTGCCCAGCCACGACCCATTGCTGCGCAGCAGCTATAATTTTTTCTTTTTCTTCTTCTTCCGTAAAAATGTATACACGTCAGGAACCCTAAGGCCCACAGTAACCAACAAACTTTGCACATAGGTTGGAAATGTCACCCACTACTCAGAAACAAAATTACACCAATCTACCAATCTTTGGCAATATAACCCATATATATATATATATATAGCCCATTTCACATTTTGAAATGATGTAGTCCCATGGAGGAGAGAGAGCAGAGATCCAGGCTAACCCCCAGATCTCCCTTGGGGCCCTGGGCCCAGCCCTATACAGAGAACCCTTCCAGCAGAATGTGAATGGACGTGGTGCTCGCAATGGTGCTCACATGCAGCTGGAGGTCAGTAGTGGACCTGGGTGAACGCAGAGACCTGAAACTTGGCGCAATGACAGATATGACAGGTATTCAAGCCCCTTCGGGGGCAATACCAGGCTTGAACCCCTGGTATTGCCGCTTGTGGCTATATTTATTATTATTTTGTCCGTGGTGGAAATGGCCAGGCTTTACTGTGGGAACCGAGGGTGGGGGGTCCCGGGTGTGCTTTATCTCCAGAACCATTCATGGGACTGACTTCAAACTCGGGGGAGTTTGAAAATAGTGAAAATAGTGGGGGGCCAGCTGCTTCTTGCATCATATACAAAAAAAACAGAAACAAAAACACATACAATACAATTGTCACCCACAAAAGGATTTTGTTTACCATCTGAAAACATTATTTCTGCCTGCGTTGTTCCTACTTGATGCTTGTCTACAAACTGTATAGTGCTGTCATCGTTAGGTGCGTGGACAAAATGGGAACTGAACTTTGAACATGCCTGGTTTAGGGGTCCGACACACTCGGGAAGTGTGCTGCTGGGAACCGTCCAGTAACACACACAGGCCTTACACACACAACACAATACCGGTACCAGAGTCCCAGCAAACTAGATTTGAAGGCCTGATAATCTAGTAATAAATTAGTTCACTTGCTTCATGTTCCTTTGATCGCTGTCGGTTCATTCTAGCTTGTATGCATATCTTTTCTTTTTCCTGTGTAAGTACATCGAGGGCAACATAATATACCGGACTCAAATTCCTTGTATGTCTACATACTTGGCCAATAAAGCTGATTCTGATTTCTCAGAATTCTGACTTTTCTGTCAATTCTGACTATATTATATCCGATATCACAATTGACTATACAGTATCTCAGAATTCTGGCTTTATATATAAGAAATTCTGACCTTATAATCATGACTAAACATTTTATTGGACTCCACGCTATAGAACTAGCTTACTTATTCTAGTGTGTGACTTTTAATGTTGTCAGTGTTGTCAAGCTCTTGTGGTCTTGCAATGTTGATGCAAAACTTTGATCGAAAAAACTTTGAGATTATGTGATAATGTAAGAAGTCTTAAATCTGTTCTGTCTGCTATTTGTCTCAGACAGTGTGGTTAAGGTGGTTAAGGCAATTGAGGGCATTGCCATGGAACGTGCAGCATTACCAAGCCCTGTCGTGGGTTGGAGCATCTGCAGCAACCTGCATGTGAATTGTGTTTCAAGATGACAGCATGGCATGGGTGTTTTTCTTTGTGGTTAACAGGTTTACTATAAACGTGGTGGAGCTCTCTGTTTTGGGGCTTTTTGAGACTCTCTCTCTTCCTGTCGAAGACAAGTCACATTTGATTTGAATTGATTTGGGATAAACAAAGTAAAACATACATGGTCAAAGTACTTCATGTAAATTTGACCCCAGAGGATATAGCACAAGAAAGTATAAATTAAAACCCTTATTAATTTCCATTGTGATCCTTGGTGGAAACAGAAAATGTAAATCCAACAGTGAAACGCGCAAGCATAACAACAAAAATGGGCGTAAACAGCACATTGAGCATGCACATGCACGACAAGTACGGCAGCAAAGCAGGACGCTACATGTAGGCTAGCACAAGCAGCAGCATACAAAACACGTCAGACATACCATGTAAGATTTAATACCAGAGAGAAAAATCAGACAGGCATACAGTACATGCACGAGAAAAAGAAACAGAAAGAAAACACCTAAAATACATAGTGAATGAAAAGATGTCTGCTTATTCCATAAATATGACCTAACTTCATTCTCAAATGTAACTTTGTTTTGGCACTTTTTTATGCAGAGGGAGGCTGTTCCACAAACTGACACCTGTGAAGCAAAAAGTGCTTCGAGCCACTGTGCTGTACACTTTGGGTATTTGACACAGGACTTGCACAGGTATTGTAGGAATGTTGGTCATGCACCATAACAATATGGGAGTGGAGGTAGTCCGGAGCAGTGCTGTTAACACTGGCGCCGGAACAAGGGGGACATGGGGACATTTTGTCCTCCTTAAAATTTGGTCCCCCTAATTTTTTTTTTTTTTTTTTTTTTAAATCTGAGGGGGCAACTGCCCGTGATGCTTAGAGCCCACTTTACACTGTTTACACAGCCTGTGATGCTTGTTAAAGCCGTGATCGTTGTGGGATTATTACACCTGAGACAGACAGACCCAGGGATCAAGTTACAGAGAGCCCACTTTACACTGTTTACACAGCCTGTGACACTTGTTAAAGCCGTGATCATTGTGGGATTATTACACCTGAGAGACAGACAGACCCGGACTCTGTACTGCACTCACTGTCATTGGCTGCTGCTATAATCGTATACGGTTATTGTTATTTTATTTTTGTGTTGAGATAACAAGTTTTGATGTTTCGAAGTGATAATAATAATAATAAGTTCAGTGTTTCTGCCTGTGTTGCTGTCTGTTGTAGTGTAATTGTAAAATGACCTAAAGGGAGAGCAGGTCACCAAGTGAGTGAGAAAAGGAGAAAATACATGACATCACTACAGTATAATCCTAATGTTAATTTAAAATGAGATATTCATCTAAATATGGCTAAAAATCATCCAAACGTCCATAAAAACGTCAATTTTTCGTCGGCGCCGGAAAAAAAAAAAAAGAAAAAAAAAATTGTGTCCCCCTTATTGCAAACTCGTTCCGGCGCCACTGGCTGTTAACGATGTTGTTGAGTTTTAATTGGTCGGCTCTGAATTTGACCAGTAACATGCCAACATGTTCAAATTCCTGAAAAACAATGTGAGTTCGGGGTGTAGCATTTAGCAAGTACCTGATGATGTTATTTTGCATGACTGGCGTTCTGTTTTTCAATTTTTGAGACAGGCCACTATACCATGCTGAACAAGCATAATCGTAATGACACTGTATGATAGCCTGTACCAGAGGTTTCTTGGTTTTTACAGTAAATAGCCTGGTGTTGCGATAAAGAAACTTTATAAACACGCCCAGAGAGAGACTGATCCACAGTGAGACCAAGGTAAGTGATGTTAGTTTTAGACTCAATACTGTATTCTGCACCAAAAGCTTTCTGCAAATCTAATATTACCATACTGGTGTAGTTGCCTTTCTCACTTTCCATTTTAATGTGGTCAAATAAGTGTCTGTGGAGTAACCTGTTCTAAACCCAGATTGGAACTCATAAACCATGTTGTGCTAGCTACCTCTCAACTTGTTCATATACAAGGCATTCGAAAATCTTAGAGATAACACTTAAAATCGACACAGGTCTATAATTTTCAACTTCGGTTTTGCTGTTCTTTTTATACAATGGGATAACTCTGGCCATCTTAAAATCAACTGGGAATTTTCCATCTCTGATGGACAGATTGATAATATGAGTGAGGATTTTGAATGTAACCCCAACATATCCTTCACAAATCTAGTGGGGAGGTTATCTAGACCTGTCACAATTATGCATGTTACAAGCTTGTAATAAAACAATAATTTATCTTTGAAAGTCAAGCCTTTGATGTCTTCTTGATTGCTTGATAATCAATAGATTTCCATCACATATGACACTAAATCTTGAACAGGATAACAATAATAGGAATAAGTGCCCCCCCGTCTCGATTCAATTCAATTCAAAAAGGCTTTATTGGCATGGAAAGCATATGTTTGCCAAAGCAGGTGTGAAACAAAACAAAAATGCACAATAATAATATCAAACTTAAAATATAATAATAATAACACAATTATAAACAAAAATGTAGCACAACTATAATGTTAGCCTGTTTTAATACAGAGATGTGTAAACAGTAGGGGTGTCACGATACACTCAGTTCACGATACGATACGTATCACGATACTGGGTTCACGATAACGATACGATACGATACGATTTTAACAATATTTTTTTAAACTTGAATAATGACAATATATGACTGGAAAAGTAGTATTTTATTTGAAATGCACAAATACAAAACATGCTGTTGTGGGAAATTGTTATTACAATAACAACTAGAAAAAACATGAGATTGGAGATAAGGCTTATCTTGAAATAGAATGAGTTACACCGTCACTTAGATTTACTTTGAACTAAAAGGTTTCTCAGCAGTATAAATTCTCATTATGCATCTTCAGTTTTTCTTCAAACTCAAACAACAAGACTTTTCTTAGTCTATTTTTTATGCATCTTCAGTTTTTCCTGTCAAGTAAACAGTTTTGCCAGAAACTCAATTGAATGGTTTCTCTCCTGTATAACTTCTCATGTGTCTCTTCAGAGACTTGTTCAACTGAACTACTTTCCACACATTGAACTTCAACAAACAAAGACGTTTCTTTGTCTATTTTTTTTTTTTTTTTTTTTTTTTTTTTTTTTTTTTTTTTCCACGATATGAGATTTCATCTCAACGATACATATCGTGACGTTTTACTATCGCGAAATTTCGTGGGACGATATATTGTGACACCCCTAGTAAACAGAGCTATGTACTTCTATTTTACAAATTAATCTGTACATAAGACTATAGGTAACAAAAGTAGGATATAGGCAGATGAGTTAGAGATTACTGTACAGTATGTAGATATGTACAGCATGACTAACAATATGTGTCCTCTCTCTCTAACTCTGCCCCTCCCCCTCTCTCTCTGTCAGAGGGGGAGTCAACAGAACAGAGGGAGTCAACAGGGGAGTCAACAGAACAGAGGGAGTCAACAGTACAGAGGGAGTCAACAGTACAGAGGGAGTCAACAGGGGTGTCATCGGGTTGCTCTCTCTCTGGATCACCAGACATCTCGATATCTTTTGGATTCTCTTCATTTTGGTTTCGTCTTTCTGCTAACTTAAGCTGTACGCTGCAATACAATAAGAGTCCCACACAGGCGAGTAAGATGAGTGCAACTCCAATAACCTAAAAAATGGAAGAGACAAATAACAGAACATCATAAGACCACATTTTGGAGAAAGTTGTTGCTCTCTTTTCACAGATGCCAAAACCAAACACTTTTTTAAAGACATCAAGGTTTTTCCTCACCTGAGATGTAACAAAGAATCCATGAGACTCAAGCCTTTTATTCTCCACTTCTTGTGATGAGAACAACGATATATTGCGTGGCTCACACCATTTCTTAGTAGCTCCCACCTCAAGAGCAACAAATCTGCCTGGCCAGTATGTCAATGCGCAGGCAAGGTATTGGCCATCGAGAGACACTAGAATCAGCCACACTATGGAAGGGACAAAACTGGAAAACAATATTTTTGAAACTTTCTGTGGCACTTTAAGGATCAACATAAACGTCAACGTAAATGCCATAAGAAAGGGAATGAGAAGAATTGTAGATGAAAAGAAGGCGTTCTTCCATTTGAGTGTGCAAGGACACTCAAACTCCACATCCACTAACTTCTGCAAGCTCAAGAGGACGCCGCCAAAAACCATTGACACAAGAGGGCTGAGCTGAGAGCGGTCTATTTGACTCTTCAGTGCTGCGAGACAGTCTATGGCTGCGAGCCATCCTTTCTTCGACATGGCCTTTTCCATAGTAATTCTATACAGTAAAGAGAAAACTGCAGATGAAAAGTCAGAGAAAAGGTGCACATTTAGGCTATGAAAAATCAGTGATGCATTATTAATATTTTTGTGGGGTTAATATTGTGGTGTTCTGTTGGCATAATATGCTGTTGGCATTATGCATAGTAAATAGAAGCACATAAAACAGTAAGTGATGGAAGCTTTCACTACTTCAACTATGCTGTGGTGTCTTTACACAGTAACAACTGAGACAGGACAATATCATTCACTGTATAGAGAGAACATAGGGCCCTATCGTTGCAAAAGCGGTAATTTAGCTTTTGCGATTATTTTGCGCTCGTTGAACGTGCACAGCGCAAACCCTGGATGAGGAAACCGAAGCTGCCCGAGGCAGCCCGGAGGAGACTAGACGGATTCACGTTTCATTTAGGGACGAGATATTATCAGGATATGAACCGCTACATTGAAGAAAATACGTTATTTGCAGTGTGTACTACGTATGCCCCGTTCGCCCGTTTTAGCCAGTTCCAGGACTCTAGTCGGACCTGAATATCTTCTATGGTGATCAGAATGAAACCAACGTTCTCTGGGTGAGTAAAACATCATATTTTAAGCTGGAAATAAGGTCCGGGGTGTAAAAAACAGCAATTCCATAAATAATATTAGAACTGACACGAGACCTTAGTGTTTGTTACAGATGGCGAAAGCATGTCGTTTAACTTAAAAATGCAATGGAATTGAACTGAATTTAAATTACTTAACTGTTGTACACATTTGCAAAAACAAAATTAGATTGCAATTGTTTTATTGCATTTTAATTTTCAATTAGGAATGAACATTTGACTGCTGCTAAACCATATAGTGGGTTTAATTTAATGTTGGGGCAGCGGCTGTGTAGATGGACCTAGTGTGAGTGTGAATGTACAGACCAGTACATGAAAATTCAAATGCAAATTAGATCACTGAATTGAAAAACTTTTTTTGACCAAAATATGCATAAGTGGAAAATTAACATACTAATGTGGGATTACATTTTCAACTAAACTAACCACTCATCCATATCTATCAAGCGTTGATGATTTTTTTGCTGATGCCGTTTGCATCATTGAGATATGAGAAATAAAAATCATTATTATATATGTGCCAAGCACTGTAGAATCTGAGTGAGTTGCCCTGATAAGTGATATTTTCATAATATTTGCTCTGGTCTGCAGGAAATCTTGTAGTAAGAAATATCTTTCTAACAATGTTACATCAGCTATACAACTGCAGCCTCGGCTCGACGTCAAACTCTCACTGCCATGCAGGTTAAATACAATATGTTTTATCTTTAGTCTAAAGAGTAGCTTATTTTAAAAAGCTGCTATACAGTTATTAGACCAACCCTAGCATATTAAACACATTATGGCCCTTTCATGCTCCATGTAATACAATTTGTATACTCACCAGAATTAAAAATGAAACCAAAATGATCTCTGTGTTTAAGGGGGGAAATCTTGTTGAAGGCTTGAAAAACTCAGCGACTAGACCCAAATACAAAGCCAGGCAGACAGCAGGGGCATATCTATGGCCCCTGAAATCTGATTGGCCACCCCGCAGGTGCCAGTTATGACTGGCTGATTGGATGGCCATGTTAGAGGTGGGACCATCAAGCCAGTTAATTTATTTTTTCCAAAACTAGGCTCCTTGAAGTGAAAAATTTAAATTCTCAGATTAATTTAGGATTTCTGAGAATAAAATCAGAATTCTGAGTATAAAATCAGCAGGCAAGGGACAGAAATCTATCGGTGTGGCCATGACTTAAGGGCATCATAGACTAAAGAAAAAATATTTTATTTCACCTGCATGGCAGAGTGAGAGTTTAAGGTTGAGCCTGCAATTGTAACTGATGTTTGTAAGTGTTCAGCATTGTTAAAACTGTGAAAGAGATTTTAACAAGATTTCCTGTAGACTAGAGCAAATATAAAAAATATCACTAGTCAGGGCATCTAAACTTACTCAGTTTCTACAGTGCTGGACATGATATAAGGAATACTTTTTCACATAAAAATAGACTCTGGGTTCCCAGATTGTAATAAACTTAACCGAATGTAGATGATATGAATGTAGAATGATACAACATTTCACAGGCTGGATGCGTCGGCTACCCATGCCTACCTGAAATTTTGCACATAGCGGGGAGCCTTTGCTAGAACTTCTCCCACAGACCAGCAAAGCAGTTCCCACATTTAGCCGTGCACTGCACTCTGCAGATATCTGTAGATATACACTCTCAGCAAGTTACATGCAGCATCGAGACCACAACCACCGCTACTGCAGTCAATAACAGGAAACAGACATGAGGGCACTGCCATCTTTTCTTCCTTTCAGACTTTGAAGAGTGGAAAGTTATGGTTATAGTTTGTGAGTGAGTGAGTGAGTGAGTGAGCGAGCGTGTGTGTGTGTGTGTGTGTGTGTGTGTGTGTGTGTGTGTGTGTGTGTGATCTCAGTCTCTCGTCTGACACTTTTCGTAAAACACCTGTCGACACTTGTCTAACCATAAAACAGCCTTAAACCTATTGATCACAGGGCAGCTAAGCATGGTAACTATCTATTCTGCACATAATTAATGAATTACTCAGATATATTCAAACACAATAGTAATTGTTAATAGTTGCATGAAATACTTTATTTTTCTCAGCCCCCCCCCCCCCAGATTTTTTACCCCATTTTTATCCCTCATTAGTGCTCATTTTAATTTATTTATCCTGGTTGTTGCTCCACCCTCCTGTCGATCTGGGGAGAGCCGAAACTGGCTCCATGCTTCCTCTGAGACATGGGCAGTTAGCCAGCCGCTTCTTTTCACCTGACAGGGGAAGCTTCACCGGCAGGACACGTGGGAGGATCATGCTATTCCAATGAGTTCCCCTCCCTCCGAACAGACGCCCCGAACGACCAGAGGAGGCACCCCTTTAGGACCAGGATATTGCATGTTTTGGTGAGGGGAAAGAAACCCCCAGGGGGCATGGGGAGAACATGCAAACTCCACACAGAAAGGCCCTTTTGACGACCCCACCTGGGCGGCGGGCACTGGAGGACATGCGGACGGGCACGCACTCCTTCAGCGCTCACAGCGTCCCAGGTGGGAATCGAACCCAGGACCTTCTAGCATGAAATACTTTCTGTAGCACTTATTAAGCATATTTGTTACGCTACACTTCTCTCTTCTACTACACTAATACTTTTTTCTCCTCTACATTGTAAATTGGGAGTGTTTTTACGTGCCAACATTCTCTCATCATCAAATACAGTGCAGGCTAATTTGAATTCTCAATCCTACTATAATTGGAGAGCTGTCTGTCTGTCTGTCTGTCCGGAGTTGTAAGGTGCACAGTTGCTCTGATCGCCTCCAAAATTAGCCAAAACACTTTTCAGGGGTCTGGAATGAATCTGGTGCAAAAAAAAAAAAACTGAAAATAAAATCCACCCATGGGGGGCACTACAGTGATATTTTAGGTTTTAAGGCCTTCACTCACAGAGGCATTGTGACATCGTCAGCATCCATTCCCCGCAATTGCTGGACATCTCTATGGGTAATGGGGAAAAGGAAATGTTTTGTGAAAACACTTCCTTTTCCCCATTACCCATACCTTCCAAAGTTGTGCCAGTTACCCGTGGTGTGTAACTGTTGCCATAGCCAAACTTCCAGCTACTGTAGGTCTGTAACCCACTGCTCAGCTGTCTATGTGCAGGCAGGACAGATTTGTTTGTGTAAGTTCAGAGTAAAACCACATTAGAATGGCCAAACACTGGTATTAGTTCATAAATAAAAGAGCCAGAGTCACTCTATGCTCAAACCTATCCATGAGGAATGCACATTTCTGTTTCAATTCTGCATTCAGTGCAGCACATTATTCAACAACCATCTGAATTGATGTCTGGGTCTTTGCCTTGCTGTGTTATACTGCCCTCCACAGGCCAAGTGTAAAACATACAAAAAGGGTGTTCTGTCTCAGTGGAGAGGCAGCGTTACGCCCACTGTCTTTTTGATCTTCTGTTTGTTATGGTTAATTGCTCTCTTTCCCCCCCTTTTTTGTATTGAGATAACACTTTGGGAACAACATTTTAATATCTCACATGGACTATTCCTAAAATTGATGTTAAAAGTGAAATCCCATCTGTCTTTATGAAATGGTCAACAAATACCTACTACAGTCTTGCTATAGAGCTAAACAGTCACATGACGTCTCTGGCCCAGGAAATGAGTTCCCCGTTCATTTTCCCCATAGACATTTTGAAACATCCTTATATAACAAGTTTGAAGGCTGGAACCAAGCCAACCCGTCGTGACCTACTGAATCGTGAGTGACCATAAGACATTTTTCACTTGGAGCAAAAACAGAAAATAACAAGCGGGGGCAGGGGGGAGGGGGACTTTTTTCCACACCAAGGACTCCTAAACTCACACAAATAACACCACGGCCCTCTATTTGATAAGATTTATCAAATTAGGCACTTTTAGACACATTTCATCAGAGCACCCCTAAAAAATACTAGACATCCAGATGTCATAATTTGGCATTGTGGGCTCTGTTCTGCCCTGCAAAGCCAGAGTGTAGAACTGAGAAAAATTACTTTAAAGTTTTGTTGTTGTCCAGCCAAATGTATTGTAGGGGGAAAACTGGAAATGTGTTAATTATTTGTTTTTTTTATGTACCGGTAGTTATTTATCTACTTTCTTTTCTCTTTTTTTTTAGCTCAAACTTGACCTTTGACCCTTATGTCATCATATTGGACATCATATTGGCACACTGACAAATTAAACAGTAAATGTCACCATCAAACTTGAAAGTAACAAACAACTCAAATACAATCAAAACTTCAACTTTACATTTTTACTGTTTGCCATCAGCATAGGCCTACTAATGAGGCCACCAAGACAGGTGGTAATATTGGTTCTAGAAAACAGGGTTTCCTAGTCACATGACATGACATGAAGGGGCAATACTATATTGTCTGCCATCTTTACTTTGTACTTACAGGTAAATTCACATTTGAGCTGTTCCAAGTTCAATCAAGGAACCAAAAAACTATTCAAGTGACAACATAAAAGGAATGTATCAGTTACACAGAAGAAAACAAATGGCAGAGACAAGGATGAGGAGGAAACTGCACGCTATGCTGGACAACCCCTCCCATCCCCTACATGCTGTGCTAATGGGGATGAAGAGAACATTCAGCCACAGACTCATTCCCCCCCGACACTCCACAAAGCGCTTTGGCCAGTCCTTCATGCCAGCGGCCATCAGGCTCCATAACAAGAAGTGAGACCTGTTTAGTCACTTTATGCATTTTTGCACTCGCTCGTTGCACATGCATTTTTGCACATGGCCCTGCACTTTACAAAACACAGACTTTGCACATAGACTAACTTATTTTAAAATTGTATTGTTTTTATCTGTTTTTATTTATCTCTTACTATTTTCTGTCTGCTCTGTATTTTTAAGCCCTGCTGCTGTTGCTGTTTTTAGACGCCTGAATCTCCCCTCGGGGATAAATAAAGGTTTCAATTCAATTCAATTCAAATAGTCAATGTCAATAGGAGGTAAGCGGTCAGTTACAGTGACATTCATAATTGGTGTGGCACAAAAGCTTATACAATTTAGAGACGCTGTGTTCCTTTAGCGTTCACTGCCTCCATCAATCTCTTATCAACAGATTTTTTTTATGATTTAGCATAATGCCCTAGTCATGTAGTTCTTTAATATGATTTTAAACTGTATATATTGAAAGAAAGTTGAATTATTTAATTTGTATTGTATTTGCAGTACATTAATTGGATTCTACAATATTATCACTTTGATCACTTTGGATTCACTCAATATGTGTTGTTGTCCCTGTCATGATGATGATTGAAGGAAGACGCAGTTCTTACTTTACGTTGGTTTATTCAGATTCAGATTCAGATTCATTTATTAAGGACTGCACAACAAGTCGGCAGAATTTGCTTTCAGTACAGCAATTGTTTAGCACATGAATATGTGTCAGCATGAGACATTACAGTACATAGACAGACATATGACAACATAAATACAGAACATTCAACATATACATTGCTGGAGAGGTATACAGTGAGATTTCAGAGGTGAGTGGAGTTCAGAAACCTGATGGCAGTGGGGAAAAAACTGTTTTTGAATCGTGTTGTTTTGGTGGAAATTGATCTGTAGCGCCATCCAGAGGGCAACAGTTGGAACAGGTGATTGGCTGGGTGGGATGGGTCAGAAACTATTTTTTGTCTGTCTATTTTTTGCAAATTAGATCAATGAATTGAAAACCTTTTTTTGACCAAAATAATAAGCATAAGTGGAAAATTAACATACTAATGTGGGATTACATTTTCAACTAAACTAACCATCCATATCTATCAAGCGTTGATGTGTTTTGTTTTTTGTTTTGTTTTGGCTGATGCTGTTTGCATCATTGAGATATGAGAATAAAAATCATTATTATATTTGTGCCAAGCACTGTAGAATCTGTGAGTGCCGCTGATAACTAAGTGATATTTTCATAATATTTGCTCTGGTCTGCAGGAAATCTTGTAGTAAGAAATCTCTTTCTAACAATGTTACATCAGCTATACAACTGCAGCCTCGGCTCAACGTCAAACTCTCACTGCCATGCAGGTTAAATACAATATTTTTTCGTTAGTCTAAAGAGTAGCTTATTTTAAAAAGCTGCTATACAGTTATTAGACCAAACCTAGCATATTAAACACATGATGGCCCTTTCATGCTCCACGTAATACAATTTGTATACTCACCAGAATGAAAAATGAAACCAAAATGATCTCTCTGTGTTTAAGGGGGGGAAATCTTGTTGAAGGCTTGAAAAACTCAGGGACTAGACCCAAATGCAAAGCCAGGCAGATAGCAGGGGCATATCTAGTGGCCCCTGAAATCTGATTGGCCACCCCAGGTGCCAGTTATGACTGGCTGATTGGATGGCCATGTTAGAGGTGGGACAAACCAGTTAATTTATTTTTTCCAAAACTAGGCTCCTTCAAGTGAACATTTTAAATTCTGAGATTAATTTCAGATTTCTCAGAATAAAATCAGAATTCTGAGTATAAAATCAGGGTCAACACATTGATGTTGAGAGTTTGCAGTTGTAACTGATGTCCGTAAGCGTTCAACATTGTTAAAACTGTGAAAGAGATTTGTTACTACAAAGACACAGGGGGAAACGAGCGGGCGCGCTCGTTAAACTGCGACAGCGTGGATTTAGAACTGCTCTCCCGTCTTTTTTTGTTTGTTAAGAAGCCATTTATTTCTGCAACACTTTTTTACAAGTTAAGACAGACATGACATTGAGGACCCAGCAGTCCTCAGACCCCAGCTTTGACCTGACTGGTGGGTGGCAGCATCTGGCTGTTGGGTGGGAGTGTCTTGCCCAGGTGGGTTCCCACTGTTGGGTCAAACTCCTTGTTGGCATGCATCAGGCTTCAGCTGGAAGCCCTTCTCCCCGTCAAAGCAGTCAGAGGGTGTAAAGCAGAGCGGAGACTCTCCCAGCAGCCCCTGCAGGCATGTACGCCTAGGCCAGGCCTCCAGCATGCTGTGTGCGGGCCTCAGAGGAGATGTGGGACGGAGCCCAGAAGATCTGAGGGGCCAGCACTTGGAAGCCACAATAGTGCAGGATGCACCACTACTTGTCTGTATTTGGAGAACATACAAAAGGGACAAGGACATTATTCAAATGGGATGCTGGCTTTGGTAAAAAGTGATGTCATACATAGGCATTTTGACATCATTGTGACATCACTGATTATGTCATCAGTGACACACACACGAGAGACTGGGGGAGAGGGAGAGAGAGAGGAGAGGGAGCGAGAGGGGGAGAGAGACTGAGGGAGAGAGGAGAGGGAGAGACTGAGGGAGAGAGAGGAGAGGGAGAGACTGAGAGAGAGAGAGAGAGAGGGGGAGAGAGACTGAGGGAGAGAGAGGAGAGGGAGAGACTGAGAGAGAGAGAGAGGGGGAGAGAGACTGAGGGAGAGAGAGCCAATAGGGCAGGCAAGGCCACGCAGCAGCCGAGCTGCGGGCGAGCCTAGGAATCGAGCGCGTAGCGGGCGAGCTGCCTATAGTGTCATAACATTGCAACCTTATGTATTCATAAAAGTGAACACAGACAACAGGGTTATAGTGATAAACAGCCAACTTACTACTAAGAAAATGTGGGGTTCGGGCCTATAAATGCAGCCAATGGGATTGGAATCTTGTTTATTTTTATTTTTGGGCCTGATCTAAGCTCTGGTCCAGCCACAGCACCCAGGCTATAGTGCAACAAAGTATTCCCAGATGAACAACTGTCACATCACTCATGCAGTGTGCTGCCTGCATATGTTTCATCACATCACACTTGATCCAGTGCTTATCACATTATAGCATGACAGGGACATGATGCCACATCACCTGATTATCATGTGCATTGCAATTTTACAACACATTTCATGGCCGACTGTCAGCTGACGCGTAACTCATTATCTTCATAAAGTTCCAAATCAGCTCTTAGCTTGCTTGAGGTTGTTTGGAAATGCAATACTAAAGTGTTTTGAGTCTAAAAGCTGTATGAACTCCAAATATGTTGGCATTATAAATTATTATAAATTACGATTGCAGAATTGGACTATGAATAATGACATCAGTGACTTGTGCCAACTGGCAGATATTCCGCAGCACACGAGGGACTGGAGGCTACACACATCATTTGAAAGTTCTCCAAGAGTAGGTAATGAGGTATAAAGCAACATTAAAATAGACTATATTAAAAAAGCTGGGATTTTAAAATTTCCTGGCCCAATATTTTAACGGAATAAGCTACACAGGTGATTTTAAACAGTGCAAGACGTAATCTTGTAGTTCTGTGCAACAAAGGGTAGAACATGAAACTGCCACACTGACAGCGTTTTGTTCCCACTAGAGCCCTCCATGCTAAAGGTGTATGTACACCTGGTACTGCAGTGCAAGGTATATTCCATAAAACGTGTACACGGTGGTAAGCAGGTATAGAACAGTTAAAAACCCTATAATGGTCTATATATACACATGATAGTATATACTCATGGTAATCTAAATGTTATTTTATAAGGTGTGGGTGTTAAGCAGCATCATGTTTTTGCAGCTCGTCATGGAGTACATTAATCTGTTAATTAGCAATAGGACAGTGGCTTCTATCACAGACTGTCACACACTCCAGTTTTTGCTCTGGTTTATATGCCAAGTGCGCCTTGTGAATACCGGTATGTACAGTTATGAGCCTCAAATACTGCTGAAAAACACCACAAATCGAAACATAAAAGTTTGAACATTTATTTCGGTTTCATTTCGTGTATAAGATCTATAAATATCGAGCAGCTCATCATGACTCCCAACAGAAAAGATTGAGTGTTTTAAAACTAAGACAAACCTATTGGAATACACTCTTAATGGAACTGGTCTCAAAAGTGGGGGCATCCCATGCCATGATGCAGGTTTCCATGCCCACGGTCAAATTAGATGCCATGAATGATACAGGTCATTTAAACTGAGCAGCGACGTGTCACAACAAAAGACCGCAGGAGTCAAAATTTGACTATTTTATCCGGCTTGTGTTGTGACCAGGAGCATGATGGCACAGAATACAGCGGGTTAAGATATACAATGTTTCAACAGGTTTCTCGCCCCAGATGTTTTCACAATTGTTCTAATAAAAAAGAAAAGATGGAATATCCAGACAGACGGAGAAGAAGTTTAACACGAAAAAGGACAGTGTAAGCGAGCGCATTTGAACGTTGCTGGCAGATGGCACGTCACAGTCAACGCATGCACAAAAAGTCTTTTCCCTAAGAGAAGCGCGATCATTTTTTTTCTCCTTCCAAATGTACTCCCGCTTTCAACAGCTCTGTTCTCCTTATTGGGTTAGTCCTCCAGGTCCAAGATGATCAGCCCGGCCGTGGAGCTTTTGCATAATGGCTTACAAGTCATCCTCCACTCAAAGAGCTTGTCAATCTGTAGATGAGAGCATCGTCCCTACGTTAGATGATGAGGTGATCTATGGAATGCATCAGCAGGACTGATCTTCTCAGGACCCAGAGTCTCCCGTCAGCTCACTTCGAGGCAGGCAGAGGGCGCCGGAAAAGCAGGATGTGTGGCTCTGTGGAGGGGAAACAAAAACACAATGTGTATGAGGGCTAAATTAAAACAGCAGTGGGTGCATGATATTATATAGTCATCAAAGTATTCATCATCAAAGTATCACATTATTTTTGCGTTTTGATTTATATAATATAAATCAAAACGCAAATGTGATACTTTGATTTCTTATAGGGAAATTGACTAGTCTCCTGGCTCCCATCTGTCCCTTTTTTCTTGAATGGAGGGTGTGGACAGGGTCTGGACTCCTGCTGTCCCTATGCGTATGGCCATTAAATCTGTCAAAAGGGTTCAGTTCCAGCCAAGTAACCAGATACACAGCAAATCTGTACCACCTCTTAACCGTTTCAACGTCATATCAGACGTCCGCTAGCATCGTTTGTAAACGGGCTTTGTGCCTTTCATCTTTGGCCTGAAAACAATGACTCAAGATGTAGGCGGGTGCAGGCAGTAACTGCATTGGCTATCTATTCCAAGTAAACATGACCTCTCATTTAACGCTGAGTCATATTATAACAAATACTTTGGGTTGTTTTCTTTTTCTGCTGGTGGTCAGATCAAGAGCATTTAGTACCGAGATGTTTCCTTGGCAATTCTAAAATTCAGACAAAACTGAAACAGTCGACTAATCGACGTACGCTGTAGAACTCCTATCATAATATTACTCTGCATTATAATGTTCCAATCTTGACATTTGTAATTGTGTGGAACTTTCTGTCCAATGTACTTTAAAGCAGTGCTTCCCAATTGGTGAGTCGGGACCCAAAAGTGGGTCGCAGCCCTTGCGCTGGCGTCCGCGGCCAACATTACTGTCTTTCAGAGGCTGTAGTGTAGCGGGCTCATTTTTAAAGCCAGAGTGAAGATACTGGTACCATATGAAACGGGTCGCGACTTAATGACTAAGGAAAATGTGGGTGGTGACTCGTGAGGCTAGAGACCAGTTGAGAACCACTGCTTTACAAGGAGCAAAACCAACACTGTGCTTGCAGCAGCTCTCACATACTGTATATCTAAACACTCAATCCACTGTTTCATGCACTGCTCCAAATATCGTTCATGAAGAGCAGTGGTGATTTTATTTTTTTTATTTTATTTTAAGTCACTGGGGCACTGCCAGTCAAAACATGACATCATTGCCCAAGTTTTAACCAATGTAAGCCGAATAGATTTGGGTTACTTTGGTAAAAAGTACAACTTGGGCAACTACGTCCTGAGACACCAAGGATGGCAATGGATATTTCCTGTTCTGAAACACAAATATTTTCCAGTCTCCAGCTTGTGCACGTCGTTTAGGCCTGTTTTTTTTAATAGTTGAGTAGCTAATGATATCATTTATTGACTGGCAGTGCCCACTGCCCAGTCAGTGACTTAAAATTAAAAATTAAAATTAAAGGGGAAAAAAATGCCACAACACACCTCTTCATGAATGATATTTGGACCAGTGCATGAAACAGTGGATTGAGTGTTTGATCATGCCTGGCACAGAGCTAACCTGACGCTGCCAGATGGACGGTATAGCTCCACATAGGTTTCACTAAACCAGTCGATCTGGGAATGAAGTCACCAGACCCGCTGACGGAGGCGGGCACTTTTTCCAAGCTACTTGGCAGGTGATTGGATGACCCATCTGTCTATCACCGCTGGTGGGTGTTAACTTCAACCAATCAGATCGCTGAAGGTGCCTGTGGATGATCTCCGTGGTATTCATTGATTGAGTCCTCACGGTCGTAAAGTCACCTTCGAAGCATTTAGTTAGATTATAACAAACTAGTTGTGTGGCTTAGCCTTCCCAAATGTTGAGGGTCATTTTTTTAGAATTTAATACATAGAATTGGGAACGTTACATTCAATTTCATTCAGACTGCCTGTCACTTCCGCGGCGGCAGCCATGTTGACCAGTGAAAAGAACTAGAAAGACCATGTACCCACTACTTGCCCAGACGAGCCAGAGCCCGCCTACGGCCGCCGCTGATTCGTCGGGCCGGCATGGCTCGACCAATCATCTTAACTGCCTGTGCGGGTCCAGACCGTCACGGAGAACCAAATGAAATGTGAGTTCACGTGACGGGCGGTTTACCAGGCTAGCACAGAGCTGCTCTGTGATCACAACAAGCTCAATGTAAAGGGGACAAGGAAATAGGAATATCCATAAGATTCAATGATTACAACTCAGTCAGGAAACGGCTGATGTTGATTTCTAACAAGACGCCTCTTTTTATTCAATTTTTAATGGTTAGATGTTACAAAGCTTGTGGGAGAGACCGAGCTAAACGATCCACCAAGTCAAGATTATTACTATTATTTATTTTGGAGAACAAACTGTTGGAACCTCAGCACCCAGCAACAATGGAGGCACAGATTTTAGTTAGTTTGGAAAGTAGCTGCCTGGCTGGCTGTTGTCTGTCAAACTGTGGGACACCTGATTAACTATGCATAATGTGTACTACTGTCATCCAATCACAGCATTCATTGAAACCTGGGAGTAGGTGACATCATTTTCACGGGGAAGCAGATTGGAATTCTAAATTTAATTCTGATGATATTGATAATATGTTTCTCAAAGGGCGTCACATTTCCAGAATGCTGACAGTTATAATGATTTGGTGAACTTTTGATTAAGGGGGACTACCGAGAAATGCAGTCATCATTGCATTGGATCATCTAGAATCTAGATTCTATTCTAGATAGATTGCTACTGGGGCACCGACCAATCAACTAAATATGAACAAACAATGGCATTAAATCTTTTGTGGCTGATGGCTGATTTAATTATGGAATAGAGTACATGCACTTAGTTAGGGCTGCAAGGATTATTTTCAGAAAATGATGAAAAATGTTGATCACTTTTTTGCCTCAAAGCCCAAGATGATGTCCTCAAATGTTTGTTTTGTCCACCCCAACCCAAAGATAATCAGTTTACCGAGTAAAGAAACAAGAAAATATTCACATTTAAGAAGCTAGAATGAGAGAAGTTTAGTATTTTGTTGTCTTACATATTAGTCTAAACGATTATAAAAAATTGTTGGCTTTTAATTTTCGGTCAATTGACTAATCGATTTATCAACTAATGGTTGCAGCTCTACATAGTATAACCTAACCATTATATTGGCTGTTATACCCCTTGTTGTCTTTTTAACATGTTTGTATTGTTATTGTTTCCACAATACAGTCTATTTTATGCACTGTTCTGAAAGGCGTCTCCAAATAAAATGTATTATTATTATTACAGTATCATGTTCACAGGGCTCCACTATAAGACATACACCTAACATAGGTCTCCGTTGGGCTTTTCCAGTTTAAATAAACCATTTTGCCAACTGCTGGCCAATACATAACGCCTGACCTAGAAACACCAGTGTCAGAGAGCTACCTACCTGGCTGGTGGATCATGTAATGCACCCATCCTTGGCTCTGCTGGACACCCAGGTTCCTCCACTCAGTCTCTGACATCAGATGGGTCTTTGGCACACGCTTGGCAATGTCCTTGGGCAGCATAACATGTCTAAAGATACAGAGGGAAATTCAAGGATGAATGGATGGCACTGAGTAGGCTAAATAAGGCAGCATTTATCTCCACAGAAGCTATCTTGTCACATGTTGTCAGCTATCATGTCACATGTTGTAACGTTATGCAACAAGCTGTTGTGGAGAGGAATATTGTCTGTGATGCCACCTCGCACTGTTTGATAAGAGTTCAGTGAACATTTCGGATAAAACACAAGACATTGCCTACCTGTACTCGTACTTTTCATCGTCATATTTATCAGAGTAGTAGATCTGTTTCTGAGACATGATGAAAACCTGTTGGGAACAGCTAAATGTTAATTGACAACCAAGGCGGATTAAATGCTTGTCTGGGGAAAACTTTGTAGATTTCAGCAAAGTGGAAGCGGCTAGCTACTAAGCTAACATTAGCTAAGGCACTGTGTGAGTTACAATGTGGCTAGCTAGTTAACACCAAACTCCTTCATTACGTTTGTGTTGCTGCGCGAGGAGTTGTACTACTTAACTGACCTTATATGAATGTTGGGATATCCGTACGGGTATTAGTTAGTGAAGTATTAATCCAGTTTTAAGCCCTGCGGTGGCGTGTTTGCTTCCTCTTTGTTTCCCTCTCGAATGTGACTGAGCGCCCGCCTTTCACCGTTCAAAAAGCCCTTGCCACTTCCCATTGGTCGATAACTCGAGTCGCAGGAAATTGACGTAACCTCCATTCGGCCTCCTCATTGGTCAACAAAGTAGCAACAAAAAGGGTATAGGACGAATCAGCGTGACGTCACTGCCACCCAAAAATGCGTAACCTCGCGGCAGTTAACTAGTATGAGTTGTGCCGGGTGCCCATGGGGTTGTGCCAAACAAACGTTAATATCTCAAAAAGTGTACATCACATCGCTTATATTTTTGACATTCTGAGTGAGAGCAGAAGAAGAGTTCTAGGAGAGTCTAGAATTGCTCCGGTTACAATCCATACATGACATTCATGTGTCATTATGTAACGAATGATGATCAACATGATGTTTTGATTATATTATCAGATACAAAGTATCCATTCAACACTGTGCTCAAACACACAGTGAAAAGTGGTCAACTATGACCTCCCGTTTATAATAATAATAATAATAATAATAATAATAATAATAAGGAAATAGCCATATACTGCAAATAACCAAATCTGTAAAGAACTGTCAATGTTATTTTCAGATCAGTTATTATATGTACTGTATTGCCGTTCACTGTAATCAGATTGCTCTCCTTTTTATGCAAGTGTCTATCACAGACAATAGATTTAATCTTGGGCTCTAATAATAGAAGAGTAGAGGGGCAGATGATGAAATGAATGGCCAGTGTCGAGCAATAAGGCACAAGGGGCTGTCCACATCACTGGCAAGTCCCAGACAAATATAGCTCTGCAGACGTGTCAGTGTACAGCTGGTCGCGGCAGGCTCTCCGCCCAGTATATATGCAGCCTACATGCGTGCATCTTCAGTGTTATGTTCACCCATGAAGCCATTGAAAAAAGGTCACCATCACCTGCCACTTTCACCTGCGACCGTCAATCAAGCTGAGATATGCGTGGTTTTCCTGACACGACACTTAAATCTAATTGGCTGAGGTTCTGTTCGGGGCAGCAGCAAAGTAGCCTCTGCTGAAATCCCATTGGAGGAGACGCGGCTCGGTTGGTGTGACGCAGCCTGGAATTCCCAAAGTTCCCAACTTCACTGTGGGAGAGCGTTGTGTGTATTCTTAAAGACGTATTGAAGAAACAAAACAACGAGACCATTGAGGTGTCCGCAAGCGAGGTAAATAAACAAAATAATCACATTTGTTTTGAATTAGCTGCAGTCGAACAGTTCAAACGTGCTTACACGACACCGGGGTGGGGGGCGGTGCGAGAACGCGGAAGAGTGGGAGTGTGGGAATATTGAGCTACCATCCTTTGTTTACCATCATGAGTGGACCTTGATTCTGTTGCTATTACAACAATCACAGCTCTTTAATTTTGGTTTACAGAGGTGCATGTCTGACATTTAGCCCTTACAGTGGGGTCGATACGTGAGTATAAATCTTTCTGTCTGACTCTGATCGTGTCTGGGTGAATGGACTGCTGTCTGGGTTTGACCATTTTTGGTCATTTAAGTGCCACACCGATTCAGTGGTAGCTCTGAATGAGTGGTTTGACTATATAGCACTGAGGATGGATATTATCAAGACAGATTTGCTTCTAACTGGGAAGCCTTTGTTCCAGTACGCTGCAGTATGGGTGCCCCACCACGCCGTTATATAACTTGTGACAACAGCAACTGGTCTGTGCACAACAGCTTCAGCTTCATAGTTTCCACATACTAAGACAACTGTTTACACATGCATCATCCAATTGTTGTCGAAAATATGTTGTTCGTAATTTTGGGAAAGATTATTTGCATGCTTAGTGCTCATTCGTGCTATCTATCAGCCTAGTCATGCCAGCGTCACCCAAATTACAGTTAGGTTAATGTTGAATAGCTAGACAAGACTGTTAACTCCCCCACAAAGCATGTGCAAAGGCCTGTTCGTTCAATGAAGGGATGTTCTTTCTGTCGTCGTCTGCAGAAATCAAGGCTGAATCTGTCCCGTGCTGAGCCTGCAGGGGGCGATGTCTGACCACAGCAACAGCACAGGCAGCAGTGGCTCCTCCACCAACAGCTGGACTCTCCTCTCCCCCGAGGTAAAACAACACAGCCCAAGACACCCGGCCTGAAGCCTTGTAAACCTAGATAATTTCTGTCCAAATATATTTTTCCAAGATTACATAGATTATATTAACATTTGCAAGGAGCCAGGCAGTAACTAGTGCAAGGGTCAAAGTCACAGTTACCGGACAAAAGATGTAGAGGGGGTTAACATTTTTGAGGTGGTTGGTTGGTTGGCTCAGCAGGTAATCCAGGTTTAATTTAAATCAGGTGAGTCATAACTGCAACCTTGCGCTAAACGCATTTAAATTATGGTGAATTTTTGCAGAGTAGCGACCACTTTTCATGACTTGTCGAATACTGCTGTTTCTAGTTTGGATGCAGAATGTGTGGCTTTATTTTACATATTGTGCTGTAGTGTCGAGGGTTTTCACCATAACAGTGTACACTGAAAGTACAAAATATTAGGGAAGCTTCCACTGATGAGGGGAATCCAGGTAAAAACCATTATCCCTTATTGCATCCCCTCATTAAATCTATACCAATCACAAAGGAGGAGATGTAGATCAAGTTAGGGAAGGTGATTGTCCGCAAGGGGCCGCAACTTTTGGCTTGGGTATCTGTATGCAAGCATCGATGTAAGAGTGTGTGTGTCATTTGTGCATGTGCACATTTGTGAAGTGTGATGTAAATGTCAAGGGGAATGAGGGGCAAAAAAAAGAGTTGCCTTGAGCGTTAAGGTGCCGGGCGTAGCTGCTAGTGAACCTGATCTCCGTGGGTCTCTCTGCCCCACAGGAGGCTGCTGTTGAGAATGTGGGCCCAGTGGACGACGGCACCGAGAGCCTGGGGGACGTCCCCAGTCTTTCGGAATCGGAGGAAGTGGCAGGTAGGCTACTGAGACGCAAAGAGTACGGCAGCATTAGAAACCAAAACCACTGTGTTTAGGCTTATTATGTTCAGGATCATGAACATAATATATAGAGCAGCTACAACTCCCAACATCTGCCTGAAAAGTGTATGAGATGGATATATACATGTGTACAACGATCGATGGCTCTGCTTTTAAAACCCGCACTGCGGTTTCCGAGTTGTAGTTTTGATCAACGGTTTGACTTTGACATTTTGTGGATGTTACTGCAGGGGGCGCTGCCGAGCTGAAGCCAAGTGAGATTCCAATAGAAACGATCCTGTCAGAGGAGGGACACCAGGTCGGTACATGATGGATTACACTATAATCCAGTCAAAGCTATAATTATCCACACCCTTCTGTTGTTGTTGTTGTTGTTGTTACCATGGTAATAAAGCACCATTAAACAATGTTGTTATTGAAGGAAAAAGTCACTGTGAATCACTTTAATACTGTTAAAAACTGCTATTGGTGATGTACATAGTATTTCTGGGTCCATTTTGTTGCTTTGTGGTGTATATATATATTTTTTCTTCTTATTCCAGCACAGCTACAATGGAGTTTTATTTATTTCTAGTTGTGTCAGGATATGAATGTCCTTATTTCTAGGTGTGTCAGGAGACTTTTATTAATGTCCTTATTTCTAGTTGTGTCAGGATATGAATGTCCTTATTTCCAGGTGTGCCAGGAGACTTCTCCGGAGGCCAGCGAGGGTCCCGTCCCCTCCAGTCCGACCCGGTCGAGCCCACTTCCGCCCAGCCCCTTCGACCTCCCAGACCCCGACGCGGAGAGTCAGCCTCCAGTCATCCACGACATTGTAACGAGCTCCCCCAGTGACAACGAGCACCTCGGCGCCACACCGTTTGTCACCAACCTCGACTTGGGGGCTCCACTCGACATTCCCGTCCCTGAACTCCCTCTGGCTGAGCTCGAGCCTGAACCGAGCCCTGCCCCTCCCATCCGCGAGGTCCCCATCTCTGCGGAACCAGAACTTGACTGGCCTCTTCCTGAGGGACCCGCTGTGGAGAGTCCTGTTCTCGCTGCCCAACCAGAACTTGACTGGCCTCTTCCCGAGGGACCCGCTGTGGAGAGTCCTGTTCTCGCTGCCCAACCAGAACTTGACTGGCCTCTTCCTGAGGGACCCGCTGTGGAGAGTCCTGTTCTCGCTGTCCAACCAGAACCAGAGGTTAGCCTCGCCATAGAGACCCTCACAGCCATCCCCTTTCACGTTGAAGACGACATCGCCCCCTCCCAGGAGAGTCCCCAACCTCCAAGCCCAGCGCCAGAAAGCCCCATCCGTGACAGTCCTCAGCCAGACACTGTTGGTTCAGCCGAGGCAGTGGAGGAGCCGTTTGTGGAGCAGGAGGAGGAGGAGGAGGAAGAAACAGAGCTGCTGCCTGAGAAAGAGAATGAAGAAGGTATGGGATTATTCAACGGGAATATTTAGGATTTAGGATGATATATGATATTTCAAGGAGTGCAACTACTTTAGAGGGAGATCCTTTTTTTTGGAGAGGAAGACACAGGAAGCATTTTCTAATGGATGACCTGGTAGTCCAGCCACACTGATTTGGGTCATTTTAAAGGAAATTAAAATTCTGTCATCACTCATCATCATCTACTTACCCTCATGTCACAGGTGAAATGTGTCCTATAACACACAGGTCCTATAACAGTCCTGTTAGTCCTGTGTTAGTCCTATAACACACAGGTCCTATAACAGTCCTGTTAGTCCTGTGTTAGTCCTATAACACACAGGTCCTATAACAGTCCTGTTAGTCCTGTGTTAGTCCTATAACACACCGGTCCTATAACAGTCCTGTTAGTCCTATAACACACAGGTCCTATAACAGTCATGTTAGTCCTGTGTAGGTCCTATAGCAGTCCTGTTAGTCCTGTGTTAGTCCTATAACACACAGGTCCTATAACAGTCCTGTTAGTCCTGTGTTAGTCCTATAACACACCGGTCCTATAGCAGTCCTGTTAGTCCTGTGTTAGTCCTATAACACACCGGTCCTATAGCAGTCCTGTTAGTCCTGTGTTAGTCCTATAACACACAGGTCCTATAACAGTCCTGTTAGTCCTGTGTTAGTCCTATAACACACCGGTCCTATAGCAGTCCTGTTAGTCCTGTGTTAGTCCTATAACACACAGGTCCTATAACAGTCATGTTAGTCCTATAACACACAGGTCCTATAGCAGTCCTGTTAGTCCTGTGTTAGTCCTATAACACACCGGTCCTATAACAGTCCTGTTAGTCCTGTGTTAGTCCTATAACACACAGGTCCTATAACAGTCATGTTAGTCCTGTGTTAGTCCTATAACACAGGTCCTATAACAGTCATGTTAGTCCTATAACACACAGGTCCTATAGCAGTCCTGTTAGTCCTGTGTTAGTCCTATAACACACAGGTCCTATAACAGTCCTGTTAGTCCTGTGTTAGTCCTATAACACACAGGTCCTATAACAGTCCTGTTAGTCCTGTGTTAGTCCTATAACACACAGGTCCTATAACAGTCCTGTTAGTCCTGTGTTAGTCCTATAACACACAGGTCCTATAACAGTCCTGTTAGTCCTGTGTAGGTCCTATAACAGTCATGTTAGTCCTGTGTTAGTCCTATAACACACCGGTCCTATAACAGTCCTGTTAGTCCTGTGTTAGTCCTATAACACACAGGTCCTATAACAGTCCTGTTAGTCCTGTGTAGGTCCTATAACAGTCATGTTAGTCCTGTGTTAGTCCTATAACACACAGGTCCTATAACAGTCCTGTTAGTCCTGTGTTAGTCCTATAACATACAGGTCCTATAACATTCCTGTTAGTCCTGTGTTAGTCCTATAACACACCGGTCCTATAACAGTCCTGTTAGTCCTGTGTTAGTCCTATAACACACAGGTCCTATAACAGTCCTGTTAGTCCTGTGTTAGTCCTATAACACACAGGTCCTGTAGCAGTCCTGTTAGTCCTGTGTTAGTTCTATAACACACCGGTCCTATAACAGTCCTGTTAGTCCTGTGTTAGTCCTATAACACACAGGTCCTATAACAGTCCTGTTAGTCCTGTGTAGGTCCTATAACAGTCATGTTAGTCCTGTGTTAGTCCTATAACACACAGGTCCTATAACAGTCCTGTTAGTCCTGTGTTAGTCCTATAACACACAGGTCCTATAACATTCCTGTTAGTCCTGTGTTAGTCCTATAACACACCGGTCCTATAACAGTCATGTTAGTCCTGTGTTAGTCCTATAACATAGGTCCTATAACAGTCATGTTAGTCCTATAACACACAGGTCATATAGCAGTCCTGTTAGTCCTGTGTTAGTCCTATAACACACAGGTCCTATAACAGTCCTGTTAGTCCTGTGTTAGCCCTATAACACACAGGTCCTATAACTAGTACTACTACTAATACTTTTTTTTAACTTTATTGTATGATTTCACTTTTTTTTTTACATGGATTTACATTGACTTTTTATACTTGTAGCGTTCTTACAATATTTACATTTTTTTATGTGAGGGGGGGGGGGAGAAGACAATAATATACATCCATGACAATGATAATAAAAATAACAATACTATAATAAAGAAAGGGGGGGTATATACTTACACACACACACGCACACCCACACACACATATTACATACACACTTCCGCACACAGAAAATGCACATATACACACACATGCGTGCACACGCACACATACATGCCTATGAACTCTTCAGAAACTCTTCGGGATGAATCCTTCATTGTTCAGTAGCCTGTACTACGAAGCTAGTTTAATGCCTTATCCGAGTAAGTTTGAGTTTAAACCTGGTTTAGCCGTACTACAAAGCAAGTTAACTTTCAATCACCATGGCAACTGACGCTGCAAAGCTAACCTGGTCGCGACCAGGTTAGCTTCAGAGGATAAGATCAAAATCCATGACAGACCCATATAATCGGCTCTCTGGAGTCACTCACCGTTCATATAAGATCGCCATATGAAAAATAGATTGCAGTCAACTGAGAATATAACAAGAAAAACATTTGTGGCTCTGTAGGCTACATAATTAAATTAAGCCTACTTACCACTTTATGTCTTAACAGCTCAACTATGCGTGGAGAAATATGATCACTATTAATCACCGCAGCGCATATCATAGGCTAAACGGAGCCTCAAATGGAGTGAGGGTGATATTCTCCTACATGCCAGAAAAGCCTATACATATAATATAGATGGGATAAATATGGGATAGCCCCAATACTAAATATGCAGGCTTCTTGCATGTTTCAGCTGGAACTGTGTCCTGTAGGCTGTATGCCAATATATGAGCAAAAATAGGCTAGTTTTTATCAATGAAAAGTATGCCCGCATCGTCTCAATTCAGTCCAGCAGTTTTCTCTTTTATATTAGGATATCATTATTATAGCCTATATATGAATTATTCGATCAGTGCAACCACACACACATAATGAGTGATAGAGATCATTATTCATTGAGCATGCTTTCTAAATCTATGGTCTAAATAGGCTTACAGATTGTGGAAATTTATAGACTGAGATTACACATTTAATGTACATTTACACTCGCACAAAGCTGTAGGAGACAGAAATCGCTGATCAAAGTAAATCAAATGACTGATGTGAATACAAGCGGCAGCTTTAGACAGTCCTTCCCCCAACTATATCCAACGCGGATTTTCATTCTGCCATAGGTTACATTAAATATCCGCTAAAATCTCTGATCCCACTGTGGCTGCGCTTTTTCATTCAATGAGGAAATGGGTGTGGAAATGGGTGTGGGCGTGGATCAACTCAGCTGTTCATAATGTGATTGGCTAGCACACCTCTTTCGCGTGGACGCGCGCCTGTGCACGAGCGAAAAACGTGCGCGTGCACAGGCAGATCCCAGGTCCACTTACACAGTAGAAAACCAGCGTCGTAGTATCAGTTAACTAGATAGCTTTGATCCTGTTCAGTCAAACCAGATCAAAGGGACTTATCGCGGATCTGTTAAACTAGCTTCGTAGTACAGGCTCCAGGTGTGTTCCATATACTTAATCCATTTATTCCATCATTTCAATTTTGATTTGAAATTGATTTTGATTTTGGATTCTGTAAGTTATTCTTTCCATTTCTAGCCTACATTTGGAGCATTATTCAGCCCCTTCCTGACAGGCTAGCATGAACTGGTTGGCATCAGTGTATGATGACAATAGAACAAAAGAGTTGTAATTATTATAACAATTCCTGAGGCTCATCTGGAAAACGCCTGATCACCCCTGCTCTTTCAGTTAAGACAGCAGCTCCCTGCCTGCCTGAGGTGTTTTATAGACCCTTTCGTAATTAGTGCAGGTTGAGAGAAGCAGAACATGAGAGAACCCTCTGGTGGAAGAATTGGTGAACATATTTATTATCTGCAGTGCATGCTGGGAACTGAGATATGATTCATTTGTGTGATGAGGAGGCGGAGCCATACACCCCGTTGAGAAAATGAGGAAAAACCCCCATGCATGAAATGACTGCTGCTGTAATTTAGAGAGAAAATGCCGTCCGTTTCCACTGGCTTTTTGCCCAGCGTTTTATTTTCATACTGTTCACAAGATTCGCGTTTTCTGTTTCTGTATTCACCAAGGTTTTTGGTATTTTGTGTTGGATAGACTGGCCAGTAGATGATTCGTTGAGTACGCATATCGGAAACCTCTTTTGGTGGATATGGAAAGGTCCAGTTCCGGAGGTTTTGCAGCAAAATAACTCGAGATGATGATTTGTTTTGGTGGATCATTATCATCATTATCATTCCTTTCATTATACAAATGCATTATTAAGCTGAATTACACTTTGCTATATATATTCTTTTCATTTACAAGAAAAAAATTTCTCTTCTCATATTTCTAGCTCCCTTAGAGCCATCCAGTAGTTTTGACGTTGGCGGCACAAGCAGCGATGACGATGGACTGAGGAGGAGGAACGTGTCGTCCTTCGAGGCACCAAGACCACGCACATCAGATGAAGAAGAAGAAGAAGAGGAAGAGGAGGCGGAGTTCAGGCTGGCAGAGAACAAGGAGGAAAAACGTGGCTTCTCTGTGAACAAGTGCATTGTGGGTGCTCTGGTCCTGCTCTGCTTAGGTTCCCTCTTCTTTTCAGGTGAGTTCTGCATGCTACTAACCAAATCTTCCTCAAATTCCACTTCTGGTTTTCACGTCTGCTCACGGTAATGCAATACATGTTTTTCATTCAGTAAGATTAAAATCATGATATCTCAACCATCAAAGGCCTTCATCAGCCTATTATATTGCTTATTCCATATTTTCTTTACAGTAGATGTGCATGTCAAAGATTTCCTTCCAAATATATATTTTGCCTGTGCCTAACGCATATAATCATTTAGAAAACAGCAAACACACTCACCTTAAAAGCTGTTGTATTTGGTTGACAGCTGTCCATCACTTTGTGGTATAAAATATTGCCAAGCAATTATAACAATCTACTGTACATTTCCTTATTCTATAATGTTATTATGACTAATAATGATTATTTTCATGACCAATTAATCTATTGATTTTCCTTTTCAATTAATCGATTAATGACCTATCCTGTAAAATTGAAAACAATAATGACAAATGCCCATCACAAGTTGATAAATTACAAAAATTATTAATTGACTAGTGCAGTGCCCGTTCCCCCATGCACCACCCCGTGGGCGCTCCCCCCTGCACACACACTGCACTCTGTCAGGTCCCCCTAAGCGCAAGTTTGAAGTCGATCCAACAAACGGTTCTCGAGATATGCGAAGAAAGTACATACAAACAGTCCTGGAATAAGTCCAAATTGCACTGCACTGTGTCGAATTCCCATCAGCGCACTCTCCAAAGTTGAAGTCGATCGGACGAACGGTTCTCAAGATAAACCACTTTTTGTGTTGCCAGTAGGTGGCGCTGTGCCGAATTGCACAACATTCTGCACTGTTCTATGTCAGGTTCCCAGCAGCACACTCTCCAAGTTTGAAGTCGATTAGATGAATGGCTATGGAGATAAAGCGCTTTTTGTGTTGCCAGTAGGTGGCGCAATGCCAAATTGCACGGAATTCAGCTCCCTGCACTCCCTTGAGTCCCCCTAAGCGCACTCCCCAAAGTTGAAGTCGATCGGACGAACGGTTCTTGAGATAAACAGCATTTTTTATGTTGCCAGTAGGTGGCGCTATGCCGAATTGCACGAAAACAGTGCACTGCACTGCACAATAGGGCACACTCCCAACCCTACTTACACAGGATGGGGGTTCCCGGAAGTGGCGTGGCCCTAGAGCAGTGATACTCAACTTGTGGCCAGGGGGCCAGATGCGGCCCGCGACAGGGTGCAGAGTGGCCCCCCAACCATTTCCTAATAATTTCACGTTAGTTTTCATTGTGAATTAGAATCTAATTCACAATAATAACTAATGTGAAATAAAGTTTGGCTGAGCTCCAGTTAAATTGTCAAATACCGCCGTCTGCTCGCTACCCAGGCACTTATGTATGTACTTAACCTAACTAACTTAACCTAACTAACTATCCGGTGTGCACAACATTGTCAGACTAAATTCCGGCTGTCACCCCAAAAAACTACAGTCCACTACAGAAAAATGTATATTATTGTTTGTTTATTAGCTGGCCCCTGGCCTCCTATCATTTCACAAAAGTGGCCCCCGGGCAAAGCAAGTTGAGTATCCCTGCCCTAGAGGATATTATTTCTGAATGCGTGACTCATTATAGCCTACCATTATAGCCACATAAAAAACTGAGCTCTACTGATTATTTCCCCTTGATTGTATTCATGACAGACTTGTAAATGCATATTTGGACAGGCACATACATAGGAGGAGATTTCTTCACCCTCTGCTCTTAATTGGAACCTGGGGAGGGATGCTGCCCACCCTAAACACAGGGTCGTTCCTCTGTTTACTCTCTCAGTAGGTGTCAACGGCTCTAATTAAAGCTGGGGCTTACGGATCGAAGGAGCAGAACTGAAGACAAATATTCAAATATCGAACGTGTTTCGCGTCCGAATCGCATGGAAACAGGGCACCGCACTCCGCCGGGTCGCCATCAGCGCACCCCCCGAGTTTCAAGTCGATCCGACCAACGGTTCTCGAGTTACGCGAAGGACAGACAGAGAGACAGAGAGAGACATAGACGCTCCCGCAATTATAGTATAGATGATCAAAATTATAATCAATAAATTTTCTGACAATCTCCTAATCGACTAATCGTTTCAGCACTAAATGGTGGATAGTTGTGAATGATATAAGCACCTCGGCATTTCTCAGTTGTAGAAGTATGCGTCGAGGTTTCGTTGACTGAGCTGTACTATATCAACAGGTGTCTTCTCTGGCCTGGATAATGGTAGGTCCAGTGCTAAAGACTAGATAGTAACTTGAGCTTCTGCGCTGGCTGGATAACCCCCAATAGCTTGGCCAAGCACTAATCTGCTCTGACTCTTCATGCACTGGCAGCAGAAAAGGGCCAGCAATATAACATGCTTTGCGTTTCGTAGTATAACGCTCTCATGATTGTTTGGCAAGAAGTATAGGACATTTAAGCGCGCCCAAGTTGAGGATATCATAACCCGGATTTTTTTGGGGGGCAAACGGTATAATACTGAACATATTTCTGGAATGAATACACACTCTGTCTAGCCAAATAATGTCTCAATAGTGCACACATAGGGAGGCCAGAGCTCATAACAAGTGATGTGTTTCACAACAACAGCATCCTTTGGTGTTGTAAGAAGGACGGTCAGGTCAGGTGTGTAGTAATAAAAGTGTCAGATGTGTTCTAAGTGTTGTAAGACGGATATGAGAGATATGCTGTTGTTTTCTCTTCTGACAGATGATTTGGACTCGTCTGAACTGAGTGACGGGGAGCAAAACCAGGTCTGTCACAATCTCTGACATGACGTCATCTCTTCTTTCTTTCTTTCAGTGTTATGTGCTGCACACTGTCTACTCCACATATGTAAAGAAATGCTTTCCCCATATTAAATGCCTAAAGACAATGAATAAAGATAAATAAATAAAATAATATGATTATTTAAAATGATGGCTCATTGGCATTTTCCTATTATTCATTTTCCAATGGTTTTGAATCCGTTGAACAGGACTGGCTCAGTGGTGATCCACAGGATATCAAAGAGCTATTGGATAAACTGACACAGGAAAACCAACAAATCTCTCAACTCGAAGCAGACCTACAGGTCAGTCTGCAAATCACGCTGTTCTCGGGGATTGTTTGCACGCTATCTTCATGGTTTTTAATAGTCTCTACAATGCCAAAGATGGCACATTTTCAGTCGACCGTGTTACCGTCTGTGCTGCAATACCTGAATCTCAGCCATCTGTAAAGCAATTTGTCTATTTTCTTTTCTTTTTTTCCTCGGTCGCAGAAAGAAGAACTCGACTTGGCACTGAAGGTAGCGGCAGCAAAGGGCGATCAAAAGGGTAAAGCAGACATGGAACAAGAAAATGCAAAGATTAAAGAGGAGCTGGCATCTCTGCCTGGCCAGAGGGACGAGCTACAGACTCTGAGGGCGAGGGTGACTGAACTCACCCAGCTCACAGGTGTGTGGCAATCATGGAGTGAATGGATTCATTTATTGTTGACTAAAGTCTGCGCCCGTCGATATTGCTTAGTTTGAACATACGGGTTCTGTGTTATACAGCGATTCCTCTGAGCGATAACCTTCTGACTTTTCCTATGTCATTTACTATCAAAGCCTTTACAAGGTTGATGTGATGCTTCTTCCACAGCTAATCAGAATAAGCCCACGACTACGTCAACCTCGGACCCTCCCCCTGGTGGCAAACGCGGGGAGAGCAGGCAGAACTCGGCTGGGCGTGCGGAGAGGAAGGACACCAGAGAGGGAGGCAAGGTGAAGGAAGAACTCCAGAGGCAGAAGGTTCTTTTGGAGGAGAGCAGGAAGAGGCTGGAAGGGATGAAGAGAGATGGAGGCGGCAGGAAGGGTGTCCGGGATAGCCTGCAGGAGATCCAGAAGAGGCTCTCCGAGCAGGTCGAGAGGATGGGCACGAGGAAGCCGCGGGAGTCCAAGTCGGCCGCGAACAGAGGCAAAGACAACGGACGGGACTACTGGAAGAAAGAGGAGAAGAAGGAGCGGAGAGGCGAGAAAGACTGGAAGCAGAGCAAAGATGGAGGATGGAAGGACAAAGAGGAGAGGAGAGAGAAGGACTGGAAGTCACAGAAGCAGAACTCCCACAAAGACGCGTGGAGGAAACACCAGGACGAGTGGGAGAGGAAGAAGGACGAGCGCCGGGTGGACAGAGAGGAGAGGAGGAAGGAGAAACATTGGCACAGCCAGAAACACACCAAGCACTCCCACAACCACCACCACCACCATCAACACCATCACCCCCAGCCGCAGGCCCACCCCCAACCCCGCCAGGACAACCACAACGACTTCTGGAGACATCAGGAGGAGAAGCTCCGACGTAATGTCCGCCCCAAGGCGGGCTGCGGCAGTGTGGAGGACTGCGCCGGCAAGGAGGGGCTCTACCCGGTGGAGCTGTCCGAATTCGAGGAGCTGCTGGAGGGCTACCTGAGCAAGCTCGAAGGATCCGCGTCCGGGAGCAAGGACCTGATCAGGAAGCTGACCGCGAGCTTCTTCGAAGATGGTGTTTTCATCCACGACAGGGTTCTCTTCGGCGACTTTGCCGAAGACGTGGCGGACATCCTGGAGGACATGGCGGACGTTTTGGAGGACGAGGGGCAGGCGGACAACGACGCCCTGGAGGAAGAGATGGAGGAGTTTGAGCGAGAGGCCCTGTGGAAGTTTGCCGCCACTGCCTGAGCAAGAGACAAAGAGGGGAAAGGAGCAAAATAGAAACCCCCAAGACACAGCAAGACACAGCACAAGTGGTGGTTCCATAGGACATGTCTTGCTCTAAAGAGCTGTAATCGTAGTAGAAAACGCTTCTGGTACAGAGTGGTTGTGCCTCTCGTAAACGTGTCCCTCCAAGTCTTTAATTATACATAAGCTAGAGTTGTAGGCTACTCGTCATTTGGGACTTAGGCGTTGGTGCCTACCTCTGTCAGGTCATGTCTCCCAATGCAAAGTCCTACAGTAACGTGTTGCGTGGATTTGCCTCTGATATTATAGTATAGTATTTTCTCAGCACCTATCGCATGTTGCAGTTCATCATGTCAATTCAAACTAATAATGTTCAGATCACAAAGAGTAGCAGAAACAGGGTAAACGGAGTAAACAAGGCCTCACTCAAATAGTATTTGCAAATAATTACGTTTTAAAACCCTCTTGGTGTACTGCAGTACAGTGCAGTGGAGTTTACTGCATCATTCACATAGTATCGGGTAGATTGCCAAACACAGATATTGCATATTTAATTGACTTGTAAATACTTAATTACCAACCCTCTGCTCCTCCAAGCAGGTTAAAACAAATGCTAAGATTATTTGCCGATACCACTTGCCCCGGGAGTGGTGTAACTCAAATCCAGCAGGATCTGATCCCAGATCTGTCAGCGATAAGACTCAGATCAGGTCAAACCAGTTCTGTGTCAGTAGCTCTTTATTAGATTAGGGCAAACACACTGAGTGCTGTTTGAGAGCCCTCAGCGTTTGGTTTCTCGTTTTTTTACTGGCATTTCAACCCTATGACTCCCAACTGTCAGCTGACAGCTGAAAATGTGCGGAAACAACCAGGAAATGGTCTGACACGTTCAGGTCGATACAGTTTAAAAAAGAAACGGGACAAACTTGATAGCCATAGTTGAATTGATGACCGCTAAACCACTTTGGCACTTTGTCGCACACATTTACATTTACCCTAGCAGAATTATTTTCCTCACTTCTCACTACAAGTTTGTTTTCTAGACCACTACTTCTTGGTAATATTGTCTTGTAATGTAGCCATGGGGACCTCCAACACCTGAGATACATTACTGGGTGTCCCAGAACATTCAGAGCATTACGTAGAGTTTAGTGAGCTACAGCAATCTCGCTCTTGAACCAAACAGTGCTTCATCGAACGGATTTTGTGTAAACACTTAAATGAGATCCACTACCAAATCATATTGTTTTTCATTGTTTTCTCACTGTCTAAGCAGGTTGATTCCATAAGCTACTAAACGCTCTGGGTAACCCGGGCCCATCACAGTGTCATATAGAGTGACATGCAATTTGGTTCTAGAGAGCTAAATAATGAATCCCAGAGGGGGACATTTGGGAAGCTGCTGCATTTTATTTTTTATTTAATTTTCATTTTAATTTAATTTTTCATTTTCATTTTTGTTTACGTTTTATTTATTTGTAGTTTTTGAGTTGAATGAGCCAGGCTAAAGATAAAAGAAGAAAAGCAGAAATATTAACAGTATGTTGCCATATTGCTTTCCAATGCTTGGCACTCTGAGGCAGAGTCATTGCTTTTTTTTTGTTTTCAAAATGATCATCATACATGAAGCTTTATTAGGTGGATGTGAAGTTTAAAGCATCCGATTTTGATTGTTGGTTGATATATTTCAGTGATTTTAAGCTTTTTCTTCTTTTTTGTCCTGTTTACTACACTGCAACTTTTTTCTTTTCTTTTAATAAGGAGAACCACAAGCTGCGCATGCCCCAGGCCATATACATTGAATGTGAAACGGTTGAAGTTATTAGTTCTTTTGGTTTTCAAACGCTTTTTTGCCAGCTACTGCTTATGTGCCTTTGTTATTAGAATATCCTAAATTGGAGAAAAACGTTGTTTAAAGGAAAGTTGAATCATTGATTTGATGCACGCTTAAAACACACACGACTTGCAATTTTACTGCTATTTTCAGGGCGGAGATTGAATGTAAAAGGGTTTACAGATATAGTGTTGAACTGATTTTTGTTCAACTTTGTCCTCTCTGCTGTATGTACAGAAGAACAACTGTGGGTTTATATATAGGCCAAAAGTTTAATCAAGATTTTAGATTTTATTTTTATTTTATTTTTCTGAGACAACAGAAGGGCTCACTCTGCTTACTGATTATTTAGGAACTGTCTCAGATGTGCATGTAATTGGACAAATTGATCAATTTGGTCTTTCTTATTTTTCCCCATCATCAGTCACGTCCTCTCTTAGCAAGTCAGTGTTAAGTTCAATAAAGTTTTCGCCATTAACAATGTGAACATTGCTATCTTTATCCAAAAGTATCAAACTGATTGATTCGTGCAATGCAATGCCAGGTTTTCTACTGCTGGTTTTGTTGTTGCTGGTCTGATTCCACTTAGAAACAATATTGTACACCGATTTAGAATCCATCAAATCTGAAGTATGATCAGAACGTGTTTTTTGTGCTGAATGCTTCGCAACGATACCCAGCCTTACTTTCCATGAATGACTTGTGGTCTGCAGAGGTTCTCAAATGTTTTTCAGCAAAGGGCCCCTTATAAGATAGAAAATATACCGGGGCCCCCCTCATTCTGATTTGTGATTTTGGGCTAAAGCTTAATTGTTTCCACGGTAATGTGCTTGACTTTTAAATTGATAGGTTTGTTAGATTAGAATGTAATCAATGAACCATTTTAGATTTAAAGCATAAGATATTTCCGTTGAACTGTGAAGCTTTTGCAACAACAACAAAGTTTTTATTTTTATTTTTCTGGAAACTTTTCGCGAACCCCCTTGCAAAGTGCCACGGGACCCCTGGGGGTCCCCGGACCTCCATTTGAGAACCACTAATGTGTTTGACTCCTCCCTCCCTCTCTGGAAGGAAGTGGAAGTGTTGGCATGACAGGCATCCGTTGTTATAGCCGTGATGCCAAAGTAAGTAACATATTTCAGTAGTGATGAAACGCTGTGAGCAGGAGTTGACACATTCACAGATAGGAATCCACAAACAGCACGTTCCTGCCAAGTGAACTAACCAGTGTGGCAGTCGAGTCGATTCGGGCCTGACCGCATGCTAATGGGCAGGAATGTCAGTCATGACTGGTACCAGTCTGACGCAGAGAGCATGTCATCATTCCTTACATTCTACAGACAAAGTGAGTCACCAGAAGGATCATAGCCCAAACATTTCAGTATGGTGGCAGAGAGATGTATGTCTTTACTCTGTTTAACCTTTATTTTGCCTGGCAGGTCCCCTTGTAGGGTTGGGTATCATTTGGATTTGAACGATTCTGATTCTGCTTATCGAATCCGGTTCATTTGCAATTCTTTGAGGGATTGGGGTCAAAACAGGTCACATCACGTTTATTTCACAGAGAGATTTTTTTTAAACCAATGCAGAAGTTCTATTGGGTCATATTAATATTATAATATTGCTTGATGTTTATTATGAACTTTTGTAAAAATCAACAGTTTATAATGTTGTGCGTACAATTCTAAAATTAACACTTTAAGTAGCGGTTCGTGTCCACTTATGTTCGGGTGGGAACTTGGATTTCAAGTATGTTCAGCATGCAAAATTTGTTTAAGAATCAATAAGCAGAATCGAATTTGATTCCTTTTCGATTCCTTTGGAGCTTCGATTCCTTTGGAATCGGAATTTTGAAACCGGGTTCTGGATGCCCAACGCTATCCCCTTGAGATGTAGGATAGGACGACTTTCACAAGGGACGTCACATCGGGTCAAGGCAGGTTAAAGGGTTAGATCATTTTGGTAGTTATTGAAATGACTGCCATGTGCCGATGTCTCATGACAGATCAGGAGGAGTAGAAACATCTCAAACAGAAGTACACACGACGAGGCAGTATTTTCTGCCTTATTATTTGAGGCGTGTTGTGTATAAACGGATTTTCTGCTTATCCTGCTTGATTCAGTCACTTGATTAGAGTGGCCTTTGTAGGACAAAATGCCTGTGTGTGTGTGTGTGTGTGTGTGTGTGTGTGCGTGCGTGCGTGTCTGTCTGTGTCTGTGTGTATGTGTGTGTACCTGTGTGTGATGGAAGTTGGCCTGAGATAAGCATCCTCTGCTGGATGGGGGAGCAGAGGGTATCTGAGTGTTTTCCGCTGATGTCTGCATCCATGAAAGGAGATGGAGAGGATATAAGGACAGGTGAGCTGTAGAGTGGAGAGACAAGGTTCTTGGTATCTGCTCAAACGGCACCAAACGCAACAGGTGAGACGCCGCCGGGCCTCCACGCTCCGTTACTGTGCACTGCCCATTCTACGATTCACGTGTAAACGTTTGTGTGGAAGACGGATGTTGGTGTCTTTAGCTGTTCTTCTCTTCTCCTCGTTTTGTTTCCAGGCAGCGTCTCTACACTCGACACAAGTCACGATGGAAGACGCCATCAACACCCTGGTCTCTCAGTTCAAGACGTACGCTGGGAAGGATGGATCCTCCAGCACCCTGAGCAAGGAGGAGTTCCACAGCCTGGTGAACTCTCAGCTACCTAACCTTGTCAAGGTAAATCCCACAACTTGATTTTATTTATCCTCTTCTACAGCTGATGTCTATCTTCAGATACTCCTTTTATTTATCCTCTTCTACAGCTGATTTCTATCTTCAGATATCCAGTGGTTTACCTAAGATATGACTGCAGTCATGGATATAGATTGCGGAACGGGCCAACCGGGCACAGGCCCAGGGGTTCCAATGCTCGGGCCCTGAGCCCAGAGCCTGATATATGATGCCGTCACTAACTTGACCTAATAACCTCAGCATTTGTTTTGTTGGCTTGAAAGTGTGTTAAGATTCAGGTCATATTGTGCAATTTGCCTCTGTGTACTTGTGCCTCAGGGCCTTTGTAGGTATCCGTGTCCAGGGGCCCTTTGTCTCATAATAACCTGCCTCTGGCTGCAGGGTGATTCCAGACATAATCCCTGGGTGGATTCACACTCCACGTGGTTCCTGTGGGGCTTTTTTTGTGGCAGTTCTAACAGCACCGTTATCTATCGTTATCCATCCAAACTGTTCAAGGACTTCATGAAGTGTGAACTTATTATTTGTTGGGGGCTGTATGTATCTCAGTTGTATTTAGTACTATATTCAGCCATTAGATGGCAGGGCAGTCCGGTCTTGCAGAGCAGTGTGTGTGTGGTTGGACACCAGGGTGGGCTTGTGCATATCACTCTGGTCTCTTCTCTGTGATTGCCCCGCAGAACACCAGCGACCCCGCAGCCATCGACCAGCTCATGGGCTCCCTGGATGAGAACAACGACGGGGAGCTGACGTTCCTCGAGTTCTGGCAGCTGATTGGGAAACTGGCGAGCAAGCAGGGGGGTTTCACTCAGTAGATCTCTCTGCCTCCAAGCAGGGGGGGTTTCACTCAGTAGATCTCTCTGCCTCCACTCTCACTTGTGGCTTTTTTACAGATTGTGCAACACCAGCCCACTGAATGAAGCTCTCCAACTCCAACCTCCGCAGGCATTTTATTTCTTTAATCTGTCAGTGCCACATGTGTTACTCTTTAGTTAACCATCCGTTGAATGCAGCAAACTTGGAATTAAAGTCCCCCCATTGTCTTGAAGCCTTTGTGTCCTGTCGTTCATTGACTACATTATATGACGTCCAGCGAGCAACATTTGAGCGGGGAGCGTATTGTATAGCTGTGGTTTAACGGCACAATTGACTCGTAATCCTATATGCATTACTGCTCCCACAACTACACCATCCAGACCATATCTTGTTCCATAGGGCTTCATAATGCCTCAACAAAGCTGCCTGTCCAGGCGTTAAGCTGCAGTAATGCCAAGGTATAGCCTGGTCCTCACTGTCAGTGAGGTCTGAGAGGAGTATATGTAATGGGGATATGAATACACCCCATTGTGTTTGGGAGAACTTATTGTTTTTGCACGGGTTGACACTTTGTAGTTTGCTTACAATGTGTGTGTTCAGTTGGTAAATGTAATCCCAGTGTTATGAGCACTTCCTCCCAGTTCAGATGTCTAGACAGAGCGGTATGTGTCATGGCTTGTTCACCAGCTGTTTTATTAGCCTATACGCTTAATTTTTCAACTCACTGGGCAGCAGGTAAGAAATTAAATGTGGACTTTGCATCCAAATTAAACACAGGTGCCACTGTGGGTGTGACCACGGCCCACGGGGCAAATGAGTCACTGGCAACAATGTGACACACAAACTGACAGAGCATGGTATTACCTAGTATAGCCAAGGGCCTACACACACTGTAATAGAAAAATTGACTATCACAACATACACACACAGGTCCATTATGCTGCTGATTCCAAGAGCCTTCCCAGGTCTTCATGCGTAAAGTATTTTTTTTATTTCACTTATCCACCAGCACCACTAATGAAATGTCATCTTTGGAGGAATTTCGAACTTGTGTGAAGAGTTGAAGGTCCAAACTGAAGTCCAACAAAGCTCCTTCACCACCTCTACACACCACTTTTGACTCACACACTGGGTTCATTGCTTGTTTTTTCATTGCACTAAAGAAAATCACTCTCAGTCAAAAGTGTCACTGTCAAAGGACTGACACCCACTCAGTCAAACACTTTAACTGTTCTGAAGTTGAAAAGTATTACTTTATTCATGTATTGGTGTAAAATGGAAGAAATGTGATTTTTTTTGTGGCATCTCAAAGTTGTGAAGACTGGGACATTTTCCATTTCAGAGTTCCACCCTTAAAGAATGCATGATGTGTGTATTCCAATAAAGTGAAACAATTTAAAAACTGGTGGAACGTCCGAGTAGTCCCACTCCCTCCCGCCCTGTCAAGCCACACACAGCCTGGACAACCGGCGTGAAACTGTCCACATCACACATGACGTGAACCACTTGGACCACCACGCCAAATAGAATTGCAACAAAACAAAACGAAAAACAAAGGATTTTGAATGATACAAGTTCTTATGGCTGTGCTCTTCCACGCTCCCAATTCTCCCCCTCTCTCTCTCTCTTCCACTGTTCCAGGTACACGCCCTTTGACTTGTCAGGGGGAAAAGTTTTAAGGAGAGAAAAAAAAAAGAAATCACGGAAGAGATTCTGCAGTCCTACTAGTTTGGCAAGTTCTCTGCTCTCAAAGCAGCGTAGAAAGGCGGAGAAGAGGGCAGAAAGAAACACACATTTGGGCACATTTGTACACTTCCATTGTCCTGCAGACTGTATACGGTGAGTTACATCCGTCCTTTTGGTTTCCTACGGGGTTCTCCTCAATTATAGCTATTCGTTTATGCCACGTTTCGATATAGCCTATACTCTTGCAAGACAGCTACGGTCTGACTGCAGCGGGACGGTTTCAGTGACTCCAGCCCTCAGAAGTTTTTTAGGCTCGTGTTGCACTTCAAAACGCGTAATTTGCGACTAATTGGCAACTACTATTATATAGCCTACCGGCTAAAAGCTTATCTGTTTATCATTCTTTAGTTGTCATATGCTTTCCCTCGGAAAGATATCTGATATTTTGGTGTAGATCATCAGCTGTCAAGTTGCAGATTCATTACAAATAGCCCATCAAAAATTGAAGTGACCGTGCACAGGACCATGAATGCGTGGGCATCAGCTCCGCGCGTAATGGCGCAACTTTGCGCACAATCACAATTCTGTGCATAATAGTCGAACAAGTACGGCCCAGACGACTGACAACTTGGCTTGCAGAGTGCATTTTTGTAGAACTGTCACTCATACCATTTAGCCATTACCTAATGGGGGGGGGGTTTCAACCAACTTTTGTAACCATAACCTATAGCCTATTAATTAACACAATTAACTTAAAACATTGTCGTCTGTATTTTCAAACCTAGCTGCTGTAACATGTTGGATGAAAGACAGACACTGTAAGCCTGCTCACTGTATGTAGTTTACACTTTACAGAACTTGTTGTTCCTCTGTTAATATTTCATGCCACACGAGCGGTAGTATTGTCATTACTCTGCGCGCACATACCGTATCACATTCGCCCATTTGGAAACGCAACACTCAATCTCCTTTGGGCTCTGGAGGGAAACGGGAAACCTCTGGTTGCATATATTTAATTATTTGCGTGATTGTTTTTTTTTGTTTTTTTGGGACCTTTTAAGACAAATAACCGGGATTGGTTTGTTCTTGTAACCCTGAGAGAGGGCGGCGAGATGAAACTGTCACGCGAGTCGTCGTGTGCAACGTTTCAATTCGTTTGTCCAAATTAGTGCGTGTTGAGAAATGTCAAGCAGAGAGGTCACTAAAAGCAAAATAATGAATGTGAGAATTGTCAGAAATGTCAATGTCCAAGATTAGCCGACATTTCTTTTTCGAAAATTGGGTATTTCTTTGGATATAGGACTCAAGCCTGATGTGTATGGACTGAGGGTGTGTCACCAGCTGCAGGGAGAAGTCCCCTCCGTCAATGATTCTCAACCTTACCACAAGGACTCTAATCTAGTCCACATAATAAAGCTATACGATTGATGAGATTTTGTCTCGGACCCAAATATGAAAATATTTGTTTTATTAGATATGATTTCATCCAGAAATGCTGGTAGCCTGTCTGTAGTGTAGCCTGCCTGGAGATCATGGAAACCAAGCTCAACATAGCAATTATTCGATTGTGTTGCTGTTAACTTCTTGTAAATTAAATAATGATGAAGTTTAATCATTTATCAACTCGCTGGCTGGGGATCCCCTGGAACTCCCTCAAGGACCCCCGGTGGTCCCCGGCCGGACATCACGCGGAGAACCTGACTGGCCTATGTTTGACCATGTAGGGTGGGGTGTACCCTGACACCAAATATGACTTGTAGGGAGGGAACATTTTCATTTGTGATAATGTGATATGATGACATCACATAATATTATCAGCCCACATGTATTACATTATCACTGTTGCTTGATTAAAGTTGCCAATCATGGCAGTCATGTAAAAAGCCTTATAGTGTGTGTGGGCCTGCGTGCAAAACTTGTGGTTCAGAAAAGGACATTTTGCACCAGTTGTGGTGGATAGGAAACAAATGTGTGACAGGGACCCAATGAAATTTTAAACTTTAATTGCCCTACACTCCTGTGTCAGATCTCTCCCCCGTGGCATAATTAGGCTAACAGGCATGTTCCCTAATTGGCCATTGGCCTGTGGTGATTGCAGTAAGGGGGAGGGGGGGGGGGGGGGACAGAGCTGGTCCGAGGGTGATGGAGTGTGACATGTATGTCTGCAGCCGTTGAGAGATTCATTTGCGAAACGGCCACTCCGATCCCTGTCATGTACTGACTGACATGAGCAACAGCGTACATCCTGTTGAAACGAGGAGGCGCGCTGTGTTCTCCCACTGGAGTTAAGCTTGTTTGCTCTGTCGCAATTTGAATGCCGAAGCTGACAGACGAGTGTGGTCGCCTTACAAACTGAACGTGTTACCTCTCACCGCTTTGGGGCAAACTAGAGCGGGAGTCGGCCTGTACATTCCTGTCTCAGGTTCTTCTTCACAGACAGCGATGAAGGGGATTCCTGTCAGGATGTGTCACACACCAGTGGTATGCATTTGTGCAGAGTCGAGGGTATCTGACATCCCGATCTGTCGCGCCTAATGGGAACCCTATCGCTTCTAGTTAGACTCATAAATAGACTTGCATGTTTCGAATTATTATATAAGCGCCAGGCATAATGCAATACTGAGAATCCATATAGCGTTTCATTGTCACGTGTGCGCGTGAGGATACGACAGTGTGAAGGCAGGGGGGGTGGGGGGGCAGAGTGGCAGACAGAGGAAGAGAGAGTGTCACTGAGCGAGGGAGATAGATTCATGGAGCGAGAGAGAGAGAGAGAGAGACAGAGAGAGAGAGAGAGAGGGAGAGGTTAAGAAAGGAGAGAGAGAGAGAGAAGCACAGACAGTGCGGGCTAGGTAATCCCGTGGGTAATCCGAAGCGCAGTCGCGTTGGTAGCGTCAGTAGATCAGATGACCTATCAAAGATCAGAACTTCCATTGTTGCATCGCAGCTTGTCTCTCAATCAGACTCCCTCTCACCCTCTTGATGTATCTCACGTCACTGTCCGTCCCTCGGCCGCCGCGGCTCGGGACTCGCTCAACACCTGAAACGACCGCGGCCTCTCACAGGGAGGGACGTGGAGGACGTCCTCTGTTTCATTTTCCACTGGGCCACTTTGCCTATCAGTTGTGTGCTTTTTGACTTAGGCTCCTCTGCTAACCTTGTTCCTTCACAGCAGCCGTGAGCGAGTTTAGCAATCATGCCCGTCAGGCTCTGTTGTTTGTGACTCACTGAAACTCATGTATTATCCACCTCTCTCTCTCTCTCTCTCTATCTATCATCTATCTATCTATCTATCTATCTATCTATCTATCTATCTATCTATCTATCTATCTATCTATCTATCTATCTATCTATCTATCTAGTATCTATCTATCTATCATCTATCTATCTATCTATCTATCTATCTAGTATCTATCTATCTATCATCTATCTATCTATCTATCTATCTATCTATCTATCTATCTATCATCTATCTATCTGTCTGTCTGTCTGTCTATCTATCTAGTATCTATCTATCTATCATCTATCTATCTATCTATCTATCTATCTATCTATCTATCTATCATCTATCTATCTATCTATCTATCTAGTATCTATCTATCTATCTATCTATCTATCTATCTAGTATCTATCTATCTATCATCTATCTATCTATCTATCTATCTATCTATCTAGTATCTATCTATCTATCATCTATCTATCTATCTATCTATCTATCTATCTATCTATCTATCTATCTATCTATCTATCTATCTATCATCTATCTATCTATCTATCTATCTAGTATCTATCTATCTATCTATCTATCATCTATCTATCTACATGTATCTATCTATCTAATCATCCATCCATATATCTAATCTATCTATCTATCTATCTATATCTACCTATCACAAACAAGTGCTCACATACACACCGTACTCTTCTGTCTCCCCTCCTCCTCTCCCTCCTCTTGACCTGTCCCCTTCCCCAGAGAGAGGAGTCATGGAGGCTGCCATTCAGACCGTGGTGCAGGTCTTCGTGAAGTCGGCCAAGGGGAAGGAAAGCCTAGGAGGGAAGGACTTCCAGAAGCTCGTCAAGAGCCAGCTCGGCAACATCATGACGGTTGGGATCAATCTTTCAGTTAACCTCTCTGAAATATTAGCGAGGGCTCATATTATATAACCGCCGCGCCGAGAGAACACAATAGCCTCCTCGTATGTGCGCGGGCCACGGGCCGACGAGTGTTGTTGAACCCGTGACCAAATGCGGGTGTAATAGACGTGAATAGGGAATGTGATCTGATATGATAGAATGACAGTCATCAGTACTATAATGTAAAGAGAGCCGCTGATAGACGGTCAGTTACTAATCTTGCATGGTGATTTCACCGGTGAGATTCCAAGGTAGAGTTACGGTGCAACTCATCCTGGTGCTTGTTTGTCACCCACGGTGGTTTCTGTCTGCCAAACTGCAGGACGCAGACAGCTCAGACGCGGTGAAGGAGATGGGGCAGGGCCTGGACGAGAACCAGGACGGCAGGGTGGGCTTCGAGGAGTACATGAAGCTGGTGGGTTACTTGGCGACCTCGCTCAGCCAACAGCGGTGCCTCGCCAAAGACGAGCCCGCAGCGGCCGCCGCGCCGGCGGCGGAGGGCGCCCCCCCGGCCCCGGAGAAGGAGGAGGCGACGACACCAGAGGCGACACCGGAGGCAAAGGTAGAAGCTAAGGCAGAGGGAGAGACGCAGCCGGAGGCGGCCAAGGAGGAGCCAGCAGCAGCAGAAGCAGCGCCAGCCGCGGCAGCAGAGGAACCGAGAAAGGAGGAGGAGACGGTGGAGGAAGCAGTGAAGGTGGAGGAGGTGAAGGAGCAGCCGGCTGCAGAGGAAGAGGGGGAGAAGAAGACAGAGGAGGCCACCACATAGGGGACAATAGATTCCTTCACCCACACCACACTACAGGTTTACATTCAACACTACACCCAACACAGCAGAACGGGTGCCAAAAGAAGTCGCTGAAAACACTACCAATGTTTGTTTTTCTCCAAATACACACAATTTGGAAATAGAATACACTCAACGCCAAACCCAAAAACCCAGTTCCAAAGAAAACAAATTCTTTATGTTTGACAAAATATATGATATATATGACACTAGAATGATTGCATTTTTGTATCAGTACTTACCACTATGTTGATATGTAGGCTATGTATGTACATCCCCACTATATAGCACACTTACCTCAATACGATGATATACTATGATAGCATGCAGACATTCACTATCAGTGTGCACGGCCATGTCCCTGTGAAGGTTCACTGCAAAGTATGACACTATTATTATGATGTCCCTGCTGCCACCACTGTGTCACTACTCTAACACACCACTGCAGCAAGGCCCCAATGGTTGACATCACCTTCCCCTCTCTCACGTTCTCCTCTACCTGGGTCTAGTCTCTCCACGCCTCAGATGGCTTTTCACAGTTGTGTCATGCAACCCCACACTATACATTCCACTGTATGCACGTAGGCCAGGCCTCGCCAGGTCGCTGTTCAAACATTCATTAGCATGGCGTTATTCACCTGGCTTAGCACTAACGACGTGGCTGCATGAAAATCTGTCTGTCAAAATGAGACCATCTCCAGTTTACACCCTCCCACTCTTCACACCTCACACTGCTGTGGAGCCGACTTGGCGTTGACAATAAACGATTTTGTTTTGCTGAAGGATTGAGTTACTTCAGCTCATCTTAATAAGTCTACTCTATGCCCCCCCCCCTCCCCTCCTCTCCTCTCCTCTCCTCTCCTCTCCTCTCCTCTCATTCTCTTGTCTAGTCTACTCTCTCTCTCTCTCTGTAGTTCCCAGGAAGGGTCAGATCATCTGGACTCTAGATGTTCTTCCGTCTTAGTCAGCCGTGGATTGGGAGATGCACGATCAGGTGTGGGATGTCCTAATAATGGCCCTTGGCTAAATAATTGAATGCTTGGGCTGGGATGGAATCCATACCAGAGAGGCCTTATGGTCAGCAGGGAGCCCAAAATAGACACATGGGAGTGGGCTTTGGTGACCGGAGAGGCAGGCCAGCCAGGGGGAGTGCTCCATGCAACCCAATCCACCTGGATTAGAATTGGTAGGAAAGGGCACGAAAAGGAACACCGACATGTCAAGAAACTCATAGCAGATGTCACTCGGCGAACACTCAGTGCCTTCTGTTTTGATTATGGGCGGGCCCCGGGGGGCTCCATCCTCATCTTCCAAACGATGGCGTTGTATTAGTCGTGCTCCACAGGTTGAGCTATACAGGAGCTGGAGCAGACAGCACCTGCAGTAGCACTGCGTAGGTGGAGCGGTCAAACAAGGTCTCAGCAGAAACCTGAGCCTTGTGCTCTTAACGTTTTTTTTTAAAAGTCGCATGTCGTCTTCCTCTGGTTCTAGCACCAGTTGGTCAGGCTTTGTCATCTTCCTCTGGTTCTAGCACCAGTTGGTCAGGCTTTGTCATCTTCCTCTGGTTCTAGCACCAGTTGGTCAGGCTTTGTCGTCTTCCTCTGGTTCTAACACCAGTTGGTCAGGCATGTTGTTTTCCTCTGGTTCTAGCACCAGTTGGTCAAGCATGTCGTTTTCCTCTGGTTCTAACACCAGTTGGTCAGGCATGTTGTTTTCCTCTGGTTCTCGCACCAGTTGGTCAGGCTTTGTCGTCTTCCTCTGGTTCTAGCACCAGTTGGTCAGGCATGTCGTCTTCCTCTGGTTCTAGCACCAGTTGGTCAGGCTTAGCCTACGTATTTGTTTGTCCGTCACGCCCTTATACAGTTGGGAGAACCTGTTTGACCTGCAACTGGATCCCTGCTTCCAGGCGTTAGGAAACTACTGGATTAGACATTTGATGGGGAACACACCCTGGGACAGAAACAATTACATGAAAGTAATCCTGGGCTCCACTGATCTTAATGTAAGACAAGGTGGCAGTATCACAGGGCGCATTTGGCCGTCAGAGGTTGGGGTCTTAAAAAAAGTCAAATAGAATTCTGAGCCATCAGATGATGACTCTATATACTGTGTGATATTTAACAGCATGCTATTGCACAAAATATTGCATGCAACCAGTAACGGATCTGACAGATATTACCTGTGTATTACCTTTATAGCGGTCGTTGAAGCTTGACATGGCCTTAACGTTGTGCTAGTGTTTTATATTTACATAACTCTTCTTCAATTTGACCACTATGGAGATTACTTGAAGTTTCAAGGAAACCTAGTTATTTGTCACATTATATATGCAAACAATTAATTAGAATTTAATGATTTGTAAATTGTCTTAGCATGAATAATGCAGCTATGAGAAAAAGGCTCATGTTGCATGCCTTGCTACGTAGTAGCTGGCCTGCTGCTCGGTCTTAAGGCACATGTTTTGTCAAACATGCTCCCATACGAGTATGCATTGTAACGTTGTAACAGCACCTGGCATTGTGACGTTGTAACAGCACCTGGCATTGTAACGTTGTAACAGCACCTGGCACTGTAACGTTGTAACAGCACCTGGCACTGTAACGTTGTAACAGCACCTGGCACTGTAACGTTGTAACAGCACCTGGCATTGTAACGTTGTAACAGCACCTGGCACTGCAAATTCCTCACTGGCAAACGGGCAAGACAAATAAACCTGAGTCATGTGGTCTCCTTGCCTCACTGCGACACTCCCATTGTAAATACTGTCATCTACAACTCCACTCAGCTTTCAGCATAGAGAATACTCACAGTACATTGCATTCTTTTTTTTTTGCATGATCTATTGTTATTACTAACACACAATAGAGCCTCATGGGACTTTTCTAATCATTTAGAGTATATAATGATTCCACTTTTTATTAACACCTATATCCCATTTTATAGCAAAATACTTTTCTTATCATGGTACTTCCTGTGAAATACATATCACTGTATTGCAGCATTTACAGCCGGCCGGCCTGCTCACTATGTACACATAGGCCTCAGGCGCTTGCATCTTGTATATACACTGACAGGCTGCATACCTTGTTCATTTTTCCCATAGGCTATAGGCATGCTTAAACACAGTGCACAATCTATCACTTTTCTCCACGCTAGGCTTTACACATCTGTCATGGGAACTATGCGGAATCTGCACCGTTTCCTAGTCCGCAGCCAGAAATAACAGCAAAATGATTGACCTGCTTTAAGAATTACTTGACTTGCACGACCAAGTGATTCCTGGATATTAGATTAAACTAGCCCAGTCTCCAATTTATTTTTTAAATAGCAACGTTTTCGACCAACATTGCAATGTTACAATTTCGGCTCCAAAATTGTAAAATGGTAACGTTTTTTTTTCCGGGGGTCTCCGACCCCACGGACCACTCTAACCTCTCCCAGATCCTAACCCTAAACCTAACCTCTCCCAGACCCTAACCCTAAACCTAACCTCTCCCCAGACCCTAAACCTAACCTCTCCCCAGACCCTAACCCTAAACCGTTACCATTTTACAATTTTGGAGCCGAAATTGTAACATAGGTCCAATGTTGGTCCAAAACGTTGCTATTTTACAGTTTTCTGTGAGACTTTGTTGGATTAAACAAATCTGGGTCAGCCAGTATTTGCTAATATTTTTTTACCACAAGTAATCCTTTCCTTTAACCCACTTGAAATAGCAGATGTGTCAGATAAGTTGTCAGTCGTCGAAAACTGAACGAGGTTATAGAGTCTGTACTTTCTGGCACATATTGCTGTCCAATGTTGCAAACCCCACCCATCTTGTACTGCAAACAGGTGAAGAAAATGCTGGTACTCGAGCACATTTGCAACAGGGAGTGTTGCAGCCAGCATATCTGCCACACAATAGTCTGATTCATTTCTAGCCATGAGATCAAGATAAAGTCTTGTGTTGAGAATGCTCCCAATAGGTATATGTGTGTAATAGATATATAACATAAGTATATGTGTGTAATAGACATATAACATAAGTATATCTGTGTAATAGATATATAACATAAGTATATATGTGTAATAGATATATAACATAAGTGTGTGTGTGTGTGCGCGCGCGTGCATCCTGGTGAAGGCTCATAGGGGTTGAAATGTCACTGTGATTAATAATTAAATATATCTATGGGAGCATTCCTAAAGAGTGTGTAGGCTTTCATATTTATCTATGGGTTAATACACTCTGCTTATCACTTGCCATGGCATACAATGTAGTGTGTGTGTATGTGTGTGTGTGTTCAGCGATTTGACTCAATTCAACCCACTGTCATGTGTCCCCCCCCCCCCCCCCCCCCATCTTTAAAACTGTGTCATGTTTTTTGCTTAATGTAACAAGTGTAATGGCTAATATTAAATAAAACTGTGACAATAACATCAGACTTTGTGGTCCTACTATAATGATGTGCAGAGGCTCGGTTCCTCACAGAGGTCAAGCTTTCGTGCCGCGCGTGTGTGTGTGTGTGTGTGTGTGTGTGTGTGTGTGTGTGACAGAGAGAGAGGGAGGTAGAGAGAGAAAGCACCTGCACAGAAAGAGGGAGGATAGCGAAACAGAAGCAGGGTGTACGTAAGTGGATAAAGGAGGGAGGGGGGGGGGGGTTGAGGTGATATTTAAGCCACTGGCAAACTCTCTCTCATCCATCTCTCGCTTGGCTCAGTCCTCTGCACCTCTTCTGAGACAAAGGAGGCCTTCCATCAGCACTCAGGTAAGACGGACAGCTTGGAGGGATTGCAGATATACTTTCTCCTCCGTGCCTGATTATGTGTTTGCTCGGATCGTTGGGCAATATTTTATCCGCCGTGCAGCACCTGTTTATGCAAATAGCCAAAAGTTCAAACGCCTTGAGGTCAGGGAGACACTGGGTAAACGGATGCCCAGCCTCAGGAGACTTGAGAGCAACACTCGGGGAGTGATTGGAAGGGGTTTCCTCCTTGAAAAAGGTACCGTCTGATTTCCAGGGGTGTCCAATTAGGTAGATCGTGATCTACACGTACCGGTAGATCTCGGGGGTACCGGTAGATCTCGGGGTATCAATAAGTAGCTCGCCAAAGAAATCAGAAAATGTATTGTTTTTTTGTATTATTATTTTTTAACGCATAAGCTAAATCCCACTCATGTATACTGTAGCTAACTCAGTATCTACAGTATTTAACATGGCATGATTAAATAATGTTAAATAAATGTGTTAAATGTGCTATCTACTCTGGGGAGTGATTGGAAGGGGTTTCCTCCTTGAAAAGGTACAGTCTGATTTCATTGGACCAGGGGTGTCAATAGATGTGTTCAAATGTGCTAAATATGTACTGGGAGGGGGACAAGGGGGAAGAAGTAGCTCGCGACTAGTTTTATTTTTTGTAAGTAGCTCTCGACCTAAAAAAAAAAGGTTCAGGCACCCCTGCACTGGACTGATCAGCTTTGAAGAACAGCAAAGCAGGAATAATGTGGAGCTGGAGTTTGTGGCAAATCAGTGTTAATGCAGTATATTACATGACAGTAATAGTGTGTAATAACTAAAAGAAAATAATCATGCAAGATGTAAGAAGAACAGTAAAGCTGTGCTAAATAATCTGAGAATCTGAAAGAATCATAATATCAGCAGTTAAACAATGACATGGCCATTGCAAACCATTGGTACACGTTTGTTTCTATACCATTAAATGTTTTTTTTCTCCCTCCAGTGAAACAAACCTGTCGTAATATGTTCATAAGTCACGGCGTG